>NC_063345.1:56064969-56083228 GCF_021869965.1 Rhincodon typus | reverse complement strand
AGGCCCAGTGCAGGAGGAGACTTTGGTTCTCCAGGGAGGTAATGGATGGCCTCTGAATCATGACCTAGCCATTAATTCTGCTGAGTGATCCTGTCAGCCACTGTAGACTTCAACCTTCACTTCAGACTCCTTTCAGGGGTGACCTTTGTCAATTGGTTCTGACTCACAAAGTGTTTCCCCTGACAGAGCTGCTAAGGACACCAAGAATAGTGAGACTCCCTCTCACTGCATAGAATGCTCATCCTCCTGTCAAGAATCCTCATCCTTCTGATGCCTTGAAGGGCTATGGTGTCGGGTCTTAGTTGGAATCCCTTCCAGCCATTATTGGACTGCATGATTGGCCTATCCAAGATCCCCAAGTGTATAGTCCCTACCGATCCATTCAACCCTGCACAAGAGAAGTCACTGCTCTTGTACATACTCAAGGGGCTGCCACACATGATTGTCTATGAGGATGAACACTCTATTATGATTGGAGCTCAGTCACTTAAAAGCTAAGATATAATTGAACTCAACAGTGCCAAGGACTGGTCCAGTCACACTGCCTGAAACCTCAGCGCCTCAAGAAATTGTCAGATGGCCACTCATCATCTGCTGCCTATCCAGATGCAGAGTAACAAATGGAAATTTCTGAGGCCCTTCCTTATTGTCTTGTGGACCATCATCATTGTGCCTGTACTCCTCCTATTCTCATCATGATGTCTGCTCACAGATCCTTCCGACACTTCTTCCCGCGCGTTACTGCTGCCCTCCACAGTCACTGAATGAAAAACTGTGCATGAAAGCAGCAATGTGCAAATACTTGTATTGCTGCTTGATAGAAAAGCTTCATAAAGGAATGAATTCATCATTCCTCACTGGCATTTCTGAACACTGCATCCACTACCTGGCATCCTGTTAGTCTAGGCTCCTCGTGCCACCTTTCCATTGACCAAAGGTGTTCACATCCAAACATAAAATTCCGTGATTCTCCAAGATCTGCTACCTTGGTGAACACTATTACCAAAAATCTCTCGCTTGTGCAGATGGGGAGGGGACTTCACTATCACCTAACATTCCTTCAATGGCAACTGGGAAATTTCATGGCCCTCTTCACCATGACTTATGTTGATTGAAGCACCGTTGTCCCAGCCCTGACCTTCTCCATTTTTTGGGCATTGTGCCCTACTTCTCCTCCATATACAAGAGGGAAAGAGCAATGAGCTGTTTCCGTGCTGTAGGCGGAAGAGGATCTCTTCATCATAGTTTGAAACAAATCTTTGGTGGCCTTACAAATTTGCAATAGTTGCTCTGTCAGTTATGGGATGTATACTCCTTCCAGATTGTAGAAAATCATGCTCCCTCCATCTCCTGGCTGCTTTGTATGTTATATGCTGCCTTCCATGAAGGGGGCAAGTGACTTTTACTTACCCTCTGAAAGCAGGTCACTAAAGTTTTCATGGCCTTGCAAGCTTACTGGTGCTCCCCTGAGAGCCTAACCACTTCTACAAACTGTGTCTGTGCCTTCTTGATAATAATGGGGGCCATGTGGGGAGACTACATCCCTCCTTATACTCTATCTCCAGCAGGAGATCAAGTTCTCAGTCTGTGAACCTTAGTGCAACAAAGTTCGAAGTCTCTTGGTTGCTGTTTCTTCCAGTAATTCTGCCATTGGAGTAGAAGAGAGATTGAGGCAATGTGTTATACTGTTTGTATGTGACTGAATTATCAAGACTATGATAGACAGGAGATGGTACTTAGCAGTTCAACATAACAGTGAATGTGTGCCTTGTAGATGGCATTTGCTGGCACTGTGTGAGTACATTGTGAAGGACAATATATCCTTGAAGCGGAGTGGGGGGAGGCACACATGACTTAGTACGAGGTAAAGCCAGGAACAGCCATGAATTTGCTCCATGTCTGACCTCCTCAGTTAAGGTTGCAGGCAGAGGGTATTCTATGAAGCAATGGAATGGAATGGATACTTGAGTATGGGCAGAACTGGGCTATGCTGTGAACTGCGGAATGCCAATTTAAATATTATCTTACCTAGGAAATGATTGCTTTTGTTGTTTACTGGGGTTTTAAGTTTAATGGAGAGTTGACTTTGGTTGAGAATATTGATATGTTTCTTCTCATTCTGTTCCAACACAAGTCCAAATCCTTCATACATCCACACAGATACACAAATTGTTGTTCCTGTGCGACTGCACCACCTAATAAACTAGCTAGAGAGAAGTAAAAAGTAGCCCTCAAAAACCAAAAAGTAGCCCATAAATTCAACAAAGTAGCCCTGAAGAACATTTCAAGAGATACCCACGAAAGGAAATTATTTTGACCCTTGCCTCGGTTCCACCAATTCTTCTTAAATCACGCTGTCTATGAGTGGAGACAGGGAGTTGCACTCTAGCTTTTGGACGATATGTAACTGTACTGGTTCCCTCAGACTCTAGCAACCACACCTGACCTAATGTCGTTGCACTTATTACTGTCATGCAATGAATCTCCTTGTTATCCAAGCGCCATGTCTTCATTATAGAAACCGTACAGTGGTGTAATCATCTTTTAGAAATCACACGATGGGCCAAAGACAAAGCCATGACAAAGGAGGACAGGTGGCAGCAAACTATCTCAAATAACACTTATCCGATACTACAGACTGGTAGAGGCGGCAAATACCACAGGTACCAGTAGTGATCATCTGGGAAATATAAAAATCCTAATCATGACTTTGATGACCATACAGTCCACAAGCCTTATTATAATGCCAGAAGAGGAAATCTGGTTTCATAAATATCTCAGCTAATCTGAAAGGCATCATCATTTTGACTTGACATTGAAACCCCTTTCACTGACTTGTGCTTATTGAGAGGTTAAAATTATTCTTGATACTTTTGGTTCACAATTCCTTTCCATTTTAAGTAGTTATGAATTCTCACTTCACTCGAAGGCCATTTTTGATATTTTCCTTGTATAGTTCAGGATTTTATTTTTCTGGTTAGATTGTAGGGACTGTTAGCAAGTCAACTCAGCCTACATAAGGAATCTTAATCTATTTGGAAACAGCTTGGACAAATCACAAATGCATGGGTATCCCTTGGTAATCCTGTAGGGTGCTAGGGGTGGCATGGTGGCTCAGTGGTTAGCACTGCTGCCTCACAGTGCTAGGGACCCAGGTTCAATTCCAGCCTCAGGTGACTGCCTGTGTGGAATTTGCACATTTTCTACATGTCTGCATGGGTTTCCTCCCACAATCCAAAGATGTGCAGGTGAAGTGGATTGACTATGGTATATTGCCTGTAGTGTCTGGGGATGGATCTGGGTGGGATGCTCTTCAGAGGGTCAGTTGGACTCAATGAGCCAAACAGCCTTCTACACTATAGAGATTCTATGATCTTTGCTGTAGAGCCTATTATTAGGTGGGAAAAATCAGTCATTCTTATGTGCTGTTTAGATTCTGATAAACCAGAGATAATATGCCACCTAGTTTTTGACAACTGTTCCTTTATGATTTCTCACTACACTTGAAAAGCTTCTCATGAAGAACTAAACCATTGTTTGACAAAATCAATAAAGGAGGAGGCAATTTATATAGTTTAATAGCATTTTTCCCAGCTATCCTTTCTATTGTCATGGTTTACTTTGGTTTGCAGAGTTTTAAAAGCTATGCCATAAATTGAAATGGTATTTTGCAAAATAACTTAAACTGCTATACATGAGTGAAAGCAAAGAGCTACACCAACAAAAGGAAGAAAAGAAATAATGGTTGAAAACTGCAAAATAAAAACCGAAAGAACTGCGGATGCTGTAAATCAGGAAGTTGTTTCTCAACTATCCATTTTGCCAAACAGCTTAGATTTGTAGCTGCCCTTATTCTTCAGAGATTGAAAGTAGAAACTATGGGAGCTCATTTGTTTTTTTTGTGAGCCAACACAACAGAGTGGGTAACTGTCCATGTACTCCTCCTTCTTTTGCTTCCCCCCTAATTTCACTCAATTCTTCTTAAGTGGATTATAATAAATTTGCTTGTGTTGTACCTCCTAAACAGAATCTGCTTTGGATGCAACATACAGCACTGAGGCACAATGATGCAGTTGACTGCAACGTGTATTGGAAGAAGAAGCCAGAACTATCCAAGCACTTGAGTTTTTTTTGAATAATTGGAGGGGAGGGGTTGATTACTTTTGCAGGATGATGGATGTCTGCAAAATGGCTGTGATAGTTGCCTGCAAAACACTGCAGCCTATTATGGTGGTCACAACTCAGATGAATGGTATTGGATGTGAAAGCTTTTTCACGTGGCATAAGCCTCTTGGTAACTACAAGATGTCAGTGCATAACCCCATCGACATGAAGGTTGGTAGCCACGACTTCAAAATTCAGAATGCTATGATTTTACCTGCTGGAATCCATTGGTTGGCATCAGCAAATAAGTGACTGGAGATCTGCTAAAGACAGTTGTGCATGGCTGACTGGAAGATGTGCAAGATGTCCACTAAAGCATTTCAGGATGAGCCAGAAACAAACAAGGGTAATCATAGAATCCCTACAGTGTGGAAGCATGCCATTTGGCCCATTGGGTCTACATTGACCCTCTGAAGAGCATTCCACCCAGATCCACCACCAATCCCCATCCCTGTAACCCTGCATCTCTCACGGTTAATCTACCTAGCCTGTTCATCCCTGGACACTATGGGAAATAGACTATGGCCAATCCATCTAACCTGGACATCTTTGGACTGCAGGAAGAAACCAGAGCACCTGGAGAAAACCCACATAGACACGGGGGGAATGTGCAAACTCCACACAGTCAGTTGCCCGAGGGTGGAATCAAACCCAGGTCCCTAGCACTGTGAGGCAGCAGTGCTAACCGCTGAATGACCGTGCCACCTTTGCCAACTTCCACAGCCACTGGCAAAGCATATCCGTCTGGCTTAGCAGGCAGCAGGTCCAATTGAGGAAGCTGTTGAGACCAGCCTCCTGAGAGAAGCAAGGCTGCCAGCCTAACACACATCCTGGCACATGCAGTGCCTTCCAGAAATGTCCAGAAAACCTGCTCAAGGGCTGGTTAAGACTTTCCTGTGCAGCCCTGCTCCTTTCTAACTGGCCAATTAGTTGCTTTTCCTGATAATTCTGGTTGATCCTTCTCTTTCTTTTTCCACTTCTCCTATCCAAAACACTGGAGAAACAATGGATCCACGATAACTTGTCAGCATTTATACAGCATGACTACGCTTTCAGATAGTACCTTAAAAATCCATAAATCAAGGCAACAGATTACAATCCGATGAAACATGTCATGTCTCCAGTAGCCACTAGAAATCAATCTCTCAGGTTTTATTTACTGAGCTCAGAATTGAGCAGGACATTCTTTTATTTCACAGTAAAAACGCATCAGGATTCGAGTAAGATTTTCGGAACTTGATTCATATGAATCCTCGAGAAAGCTTTATTTTTATTTACTCACAGATACGGAATTTACTGTCTGAGCCACCATTTATTGGCCATCGCCAAGTGCCCTCAATAAGCTAGTGATGAGCTGCCATGTTGTACCGCTGCACTCCATTTGATATAGGTACAGGCACAATGCCATTGGGATGCAGGCAGGGAACAGAGTTCCAGGATTTTGACCCAGTGACACTGAAGAAACAGGGATATATTTCCAAGTCAGGATGGTGAGTAGATTGAAGAAGAACTTGCAGATGGTGGTGTTACTGTGTATCAGCTACCCTTTCCCTTCTAGATGGAATTAGTAATGGTTTTGGAAGGTGCTGTCTTAAGCGCCTGGTGAATTTCTGCAGTGCACCTTGTAGATTATACACACTGCTGCTCCTGAGTGTCGGAGGTGGAAGGGTGAATGTTTCTGGTTGTGGTGTCCTTGGAGTGGCTCCTTTGTCCTGGATGGTGTCAAGCTCAGGAGTGCTCCTGGAGCTGCACTCATTCAGATGAATAGAGAGTATTCCATCACACTCCTGACTTGTGTCTTGTAGATGATGGATACATTCCATATAAGGTGAGATATTTGTTGCAAGATTACTAATCTCTGACCTGCTCTTGTAGCCACATTATTTATATGGAGAACTTAGCTCAGTTTCTGATCAATGTTGACCCCCAGGATGTTGATTGTGTGGAATTCTGTGGTAATATCATTGAATGTCAAGGGACAATATTTAGATTCTCTTTTGCCGGAGATGATCGTTACCTGGCAATTGTGAAGTACGTATGGTACTAGCTACTTGTCAGGCCAAGACTGGACATTATCCAGCACTTGCTGCACTTGGACATGACCTGCCTCAGTGTACTGCTCCTCGTAGCCACCCAGATACCTATAAATTATGCACATATAGAGTGGTCCTGCTGAAAATTCAGTGAGTAAGCTCTTAGTAGCTCTGGGAAGCAATTTTAATTGTCCACCACATTCCAGACCTGAAATGTTTTCACATATTTTTCATTATGTAAGATCATTCCATTCCATTCCAACAATTCTGGTCTATTGCACATCTCGAATTTAATTATTCCATCACTGGTGACTGCGCATTCAAGGTCTAAAGAACCGGAATTCACTCCCTAAACCATACTATTGCTCGGCCTCTCCCCCATCTTTTAAGGCACTCTTTAAGATTTCTCTTTATCAAGCCTTTAAAGTCACTGTCCTAATATTTCATCATCTGGCTCCATATCATACTTTGTCTCATTTTAGTTTTATTTGTTTCATTTCAGAAACATGGCAATCATTAGGAATGCCAGCATTTCTTGCTGTTCTTTTGTAAGTATGTTCCCTTGTAGCAATGACACCACAGTGGTGCGAGAAATTTATGCTTAAGGTGTTGGATATGATGCCAGTCAAGAAGACTGTTTAGTCCTAGATGGTGTTGAGTTTCTTTAAAGTTGATGGAGCTATTCTCATTGAGTCGGGTACACTCCTGCTTTTTAGATTGTGAAAAGCACCTGGGGTGTTAGTAGGTGATTACTCGCCACAAAATACCCACTTCTGACCTGCTGTTGTCATCATTACATTCATATGGTTGGTCCAGTTACATTCCTATTCAACAGGTATACCATTGATGAGAGAAGACTCAGCAATGGTAATACCATTGAATGTCAAAGGGAGATGGTTAGTTGGAGGCACCAGGTAGTGTTGAGGAACTGGAGAGGCTGCGGAAGTTCTTGGACAGGCTAGGAGAGGGAAAAGAAGTGGCAGATGGAACACAATGTGGGAAAGGAGTGAGATTAAGCGCTTTGGTAGGAAGAATAGAAGTTTAAACTATTTTCTAAATGGGGAAAATGTTCAGAAATCTGACATGTGATTGTAACATGGTTGTCAAAGAGTATGAGTTCCTTGATTGGACCAGATTAACAGCCCAATCTGGGAGCCCTGGCTGACAGATATAAACAAGAGCGTCAGAGGTTCTATTCACTCTGAGGAGGCTGGATCAGTGTCAAAGACTCTCCACGTGTAAATAAAGGGTGACTTGGTGACAGGATACCAGCCTCTGAGGAGCTATTTTAGCGGTGATAAGAGAAAAGTGTACTCCAGAAGAAATTCACTCATAACAGTCATCTTTGAGTTGGGTAAGCATTTCTGGCATCATGCCGTTATTTTGGAAGCTTGACTCATTTGATCTGGCTGTTGAAGACTGCGCCCAGTATGTAGAAAGAATGTGTTTATTTTCTGGGCAGATGAAAAGCAATGTGTAATTATCCTGACAGCTTGTGGATCTGCAGTTTTTTTGGTTATCGGGAGTCTAAACTTCCCTGAGACACCAGATACAAAAACCTTTCAAGAGTTGATTAATTTAATTAAGGAATGTTATGACCCCAAGCTTCTGAGATGTAATCATTTTACTCACCAATTTGAGAACCAGGGGAATCTGTATCAGGATTTCTGACTAGATTAGGATGACTGGCAGAGGAATGTGACTTTGATTTAACCCTTAATGAGATGCTAAGAGACCATTTCATATGTGGCATTAATGATGTAACCATGCAAAAGTGTTTACTATCCGAAGCCCAACTGGACTTCAACAGGCTTTGTCATTGAAAAATGCGGCAAGCGGAGCATCTGAATTGTAGGGTATTCCGATGGAAGTGGACACCCTCACCAATCTGACTGAGCATGGGGGACACCATGTGAGTGAAGGCAATTTCATAGCTTCACTCAGGACATATCCTGAACAGAAGGACTCTAGGTCAGCCCATAGCAAAACTCAAAAAACAAAGCCAAGCTTCGGCCAAACAGTTGAATTTTTCTTCGAAATCCGAGCCAGTAATCCATTGTAGTTACTGCCGGTATGCAGACTCAAGACTACAAAAGAGTCTTACTGGTCCTAAACTGAATAAGAGAACTCATAGGCTGCTATCCAACAGGGTTGCTAGTGGGGACAAGACTGCGCACCAGGTAAAATATGATCATCCTCTGTGTGTATGTTGTGTGGTTGTGTGTGTGTGTTTTGTGGTTGTGTGTGTGTGTTGTGTATGTGTGTGTGTGTGTATGCGTGCAAATGTGTGCGTGTGTGTGGCAGGGGTGGGGGTGAAGTGGCATCAGGAACATTTTACTTCAGGGGGTGAAGTTTGGTGCAGGAGCCATGGAATGACTCTGCATGGGTAAGAGGCATATTTGACGTGAGGTCAGGACCTGTGATGTATAAAGTTCAGGTAGGGGCAACAGTACTGTACAAATCATGTAGGCCATTTGAAAGTTGCAAACTCACAAACAGCGTGAGAGAAAAGTGTGCCCAGAACCTCAACTGCCTTTCCAGCTGTTCTAGACCCAGTGGGTTTTCCCTCTCCGTCAACCATTGAAGACACTGTGGAATCTTCTCCACCACCTGAAGAGGACAATGAATTTTGTCTGACATCCTATGGGCACAAGAGGCGAGCTCCTGTGCGTTACACGCCGCCTATATCAGAGGCAGAGTTGAAGGAACTTGACCCGGTGCTAAAACACCCCAGGAGGAGCCACCAAAACAAAAACCAGCCTATGTCCCCAGATTCAGAAGGGAGGGGATATAGTGACCGTAATGAGGTCAGCCAGGTGGACCTCATAGATTATGAGTTCCCTGATTGGGTCTGTTAATCTGGTCCAATTAAAGAGCCCTGGCTGACAGATAAACAGTGTCCGGCATCCTGTTCACTCTGAGAGCTGGCTTTGAGGGAGCTGGATCACTGTTAAGGACTCTCCACATGTAAATGAAGGGTGACTTGTTGACAGGGTATCGGCCCCTGTAGTTATTTCATGAAGCACAAAAGAGGCTGAAGGGAATCCTGAACTAGGACCCCTAAGGTTGACATGCAGGTTCAGTTGGCAGTTAGGAATGCAAATGCAATGTTAGTATTCATTTCAAGTGGGCTAGAACAGAAGAGCAGAAGTACTGCTGAGGCTGTATAAAGCTCGGGGTCAGACCACATTTGGAATATTGAGTCAACAAAGTTGCTGGAAAAGCCCAGCACGGCTGAGGAAGGGTCACCAGACCTGAAACGTTAACTCTGTTTTTTACTTCACAGATGCTGTCAGACCTGCTGGAATTTTCCAGCAACTTTGTTTTTGTTCCTGATTTACAGCATCCGCAGTTCTTTTGGTTTTTATTTGGAATATTGAGAGCAGTTTTGGGCCTAGTATCTACGGAGGTATGAGGCTTTGGAAGGGGTCCAGAGGAAGTTTAGTAGAACAGTCCCAGGGCTGAAGGAGTTGTCATATCAGGAACAGTTGAGGATTCTAAGTCTGCATTCAATGGAATTTAGAAGGATGAAGGGGGATCTCGTTGAAACTTACAGAAACAGAGGCCTGGATAGAGTGGATGCAGAGAAGATGTTTCCACTAGTAGGAGAGACTAGGACCCAAGGGTACAGCCTCAGAATGAAGAAAGAACCCTTTAGAACTGAGATGAGGATGAATTTCTTCAACCAGAGGGTGGTGAATCTGTGGAACTCATGGCCTCCACAGCTTTCTGTGGCAAAGTCATCGCATGCATTTTAGACAAAGATAGACAGACAAATTCTTGATTAGTAAAGGAATCAAAAGGTTAGAGGGAGAAGGCAGGAGAATGGGGTTGAGAAACATATCAGCCACAATCGAATGATGGAGCAGAGACAATAGGCCAAATGGCCTAATTATGCTCCTATTTCCTTTGTTTTTTTTGGGTCTTGGAAGGGTTCCTTGATATCATGGATGGCCACTCTTAAATCACCTATAGCATTCAGCTTTTTTGCCCTTGTTTGGACCCAGTTCAGAAGCCAAGTAAACCTGAGAATCAAACTGGACAGCAGTGATCAGATTCTTGATGAGTAAAAACCATTTGGTAACACAATTCGCTAACCTTTCACTCACTTTGCTCATGGTTGAGTGTTGGCTGAAGGAGCAGTAGTTAGCTGGGTTAGATTTGCCCTGCCTTTTGTGGACAGCACGTACCTGGTCAATTTTCAACTTTATCAGGTAGCTGCCAGAGTAGCAGTTATACTGGAAGACCTTGCCTCAAAGCATGATAGTTTCTCATGATAGTTGAGATGCTGCCTGGACCCATGGCCTTTGCTGTAACAAATGCACTCAGCCTGAAGTAACACTGTTGGAGGGAACCTAATGCATTGAAATTTAACATTTTGTGATACTGGAAACTTCAGGAGCAAGCAGAGATGGACCGTCCATTTGATACACCGGTTGAAGAAAGTTGCAAACATTTTGAGTCTTGTCTTTTGTACCCATATGCTGGTCTCCTGCTTCATGAACTTCCACCTCCCATTAATTGATTAATTTCTATCACCGTTCAACACCACATGTGGTAGGAATGCAGAGTTTTGATCTTATTCATTGGTCGTGGAATGAGGAAGCTCATACATGCTAAACAATGGAAGCAGCATGTTACATAGCTCTGTTGTGTCTTAACTAAATTGGTAGCGAATGTTCAGGTGTATCTGGACTTTCTGCTGGAATGCCCCTCTACACTCCTCATCGTATCAGAGTTGGTTTGCTGGTTTGATGATAATTGTAACTTGTGGGCCATGAGGTTATAGATTTTGGCAGTATGTAATGCTGATGTTGTCTCTCAGTCCTCTTTGCTAGATCTGTTCTGAATTTACCCCATTTACCATGATAGTGCCACACAACACAATGATGGCTTCCTTCAGTGTGAATATGGGATTTTATCTCCACAAGGACCAAGCAGCAGACCTCCTACCAATACTGTCATCACAGATGTATCTGTGACTTGCAGATTGATGAGATGAGGTAAAGAATGCTTTACCATTTTCATCACCTGCCACAAGCCCATTCTGGCTGATATATCCGATAGGACATCAGTAGTGGTGTTTCTGAGACACTCTTAATAATGGACATTAGAGTCTGAGTGCATGCTTGTCCTGTCTGCCATCTGTGCTTCCCCCAAGTTGTTTTAACATGCGTAAATACTGACTCATTACCCTCTCACAGCTAATCAGAAATAAACAACAGGAGGTTTCCTCACTCATATTTGACCTGATGCCATTAGACTTTGAGGTCCAGAATCAATGTTGAGGACTCCCAAGGCAATTTGCTCCTCAGTGTTATCTCTAGTGGGTGGTATCTGTCCTGTTGGGACAGGACAGACCTAGGGTTGATGGAAGAATCTGGAACATTGGCTATAAGTTACAATTTGGAGAGTATGATTATGTCAAACTGCTGCTTGGCCAGTTTATGGGGTAGCTCTGCCAATTTTGACACAGATCAATATTGAATTAGTTAGGCGTATTTTTGTAATGTCTAAATCTGATTCCTATGGGCTGTCTGGTTTTAATTTTAATATACTTTGTTGCAGCAGTTTGATACAACTGAGTAGCTTGCTGGTGTTTCTTTTGCAATAGAGCTGACCACTTTGCTGTGGGTCTGAAGTCAAGGATAAACCAGGCAAGGTAAGGGTGGCAGATTTCATTCCTTAAAGAACATTAGTGAGCCAGAAGAGGTTTTAATGACAATCCAGTAATGGATGATCACCATTACCAAAACCACTTAATAGCCTTGATTATTAGTTCAGTAACATAGCATTCTGATGTTGTTCCCATGCAGAGTCTTGTGATGTTTTGTTATATTAAGTGCCTACATAAATGTAAAATGTTGATTACTCCATGGGTTGCCAAGATGCATAGCCTGAAGCCTTAGGAGCCATACATCAATTAGATTCTTGTTGCCATTAATTTACATTTATTTCAAGTTGTTATTCCTAACTGATCTTTATGTTCTGATTTTTAATTTCTGCACAACTGAAGCAGTGGGAGTGGCAGAAACCCATTCCAGAAGTCATGCCTCAAGTAATTGAATTAAGACTAACCCAGTTAATCAAAGCAGTTGCAACCTAATTCAATTCTATTTGGCTTCGTGGGTTGAGATATCTGGATTCATGAGGTAGGATCAGAACTTCCAGTTAGACATAACCTTGAGGTTTCAATATGTGACCTCATGCCTGTACCCCACCCACCACCACATTTTCACCATTGGTTGAGCATCACATCAATCTGTTTGATCAAGCTGAACATTAATAGATTCTTTATTGTATTATTGTAAGTACTTCCTCTGTCAAACACTTTTTTTAAAAATCATAGTTCCATCAGTTTTTCTAACTAGTTTTTTTTAACAAAAATGTTCATTCTCACATTAGGAATCTAGGAGGACTGAGTGAAAAGTAGGAATCCCAGTCATTAGATCTCTTAGGAAGAAGTGACCATTAGCAGAGTCAGGAAAACAAATGCCATGACTCAGGATGTTGTCTGACTGTCATCTATCAGCATTGACAATAATGATACTGGAGGTTGTTGATGGTTTCAGATATTTTTGCTCCACAATCACCAGTGATCTGTCACTTGATGCTGAAATTAAAACACGCCTTGCCAAGACTGTGACTGTTAATGTCCAGGCTGAATAAGAAAGTGTGAAACAACCTGACTGAGAGCATGAAAGTGCGAGTTGACTAAGTCTACATCCTCAGCACACTCCATCTGTAGTGGTGAAGCCTAGACAACAATCAGCAGGAGAAAAAGTTTAATAGTTTCCACCTTTGCCGTCACAAATGTATCTTTAATATCTCTTGGCAGAATGAGGTCACTAACTGAGTTCCTGAAATGTGCTAATTCCTTGAGCATATACACCTCAGAAACCCCACAAGGCCTGTGGTGGCTGAATAATTGATTTTCATTGGATGAATGACAGCTGTATACACGAAGACATCCTATATGCAGTGAACTGGCCATTCCTCTGATACAAAGGACAGCAACTCAGATAAAAACATGATGGACATTGATGCTGACAACTTGGAAACAGTCACTGATGGCTACCTCCTCTGGAGGCTGATTATTCAGAGGGACATGAAGAAAGGAGACGAACAGAGAAACATAACTCAGCTGGTCAAGAAGAGGACCCAGAGAAAACAGAGGCCAGTGCACTTTCTCACCCACTGTATTCTTCATCTTCTGCAAACACAGGAGATACTATCCTGTAAGAGTCGGATTCCTGAGCCACACCAGGCAGGGTTTTGTAGAGAGTTGACCACCATGGTGAACCATTGTCTTATGAGACAGTTGGCTGCCAACACAAGTAAACCAAACGTGTTAACCAAATGTTATCATTTCCTTTTCCAAGTCCCCTCTGATCTTTCTCCTGGGTTGCTTGCAGTGTCAGGAGCATAACCTTTAATTCCTGAAAATGTCAGGTAGTCCTTAACTGTTTGAGAAACTCTGCAAAGGGTGAAAGAAGTAATTTCTATTTGCATAGCACTTCTTAAACCTCAAGATGTTTCAAAGAGTTTCACATGCAACAAATTACTTCTGAAGTGTAGTTACTACTAATGGTTTGTAAACACAGCAGGTGACTTTACAGGGGAAGTTAAAAGAAAGTGCTCAATATAAAGACTCAGCAGGTTTGGTAGCATTTGTAGCCAGAAAAATCGAATTAATGTTCAAGTCCAATGACTCTTCTTCAGAATGTTAACTCTGTTTCTCTTCAGTGATGTCAGACTTGTTGGGCAAAATCTTACACATTTTCTTTGGATAAGTGAAAGTTGTGTTGAGTTTTATTGGAGGGTTTCTGCCACAGCATCTAATAAGATTTCATACCATAACCTACCAAACTGGCCTCATTGATGACCCAGACCGCCTCCATAATGTCGCACATGTTGAATTACAGTCCCACCTTACACCATGCCATTGCTGGAAGAACTTGCCATTCAACAGATATCTGAAAGACTAGCACGTCTGCTCTGCTGACATCTTTAAAAGGACATTGTGTACAGACAAGCACTAACGTTCTAAAGCCACCCTGTACATCAACAGATATGGTAAAAGATGTCAGAGAAGGCAAAGTGCGGTGCAAAAGAAGGGCATCCTCATGGAAGAGGCCATGCCACCAGACCCTGGTAGCCCGGTCCAAGGTCGCCACTCAGGTCGATGCAGTCTCCACAATGTGAAGGAATGGTTGGCAGTGCTGCAAGAAGGTCAGTGACTTTCTCTGCTCAGCTACAGTAAGTTTCACTCTGTTCTGTCTGCGACTCCACACTCACTCAAATCTCTGCCACTGCTCCCACATCTCACCATGGCTCATGTTCTGCCATGCTTACTACTGCCTACAACAACTTTCTTCACTTATTGTCGATCTGCGAACTTCCCACACCACTAACCCTGCATTCTGTGCTCTCTGCTCACTTGCCTGCAACACCACACCATCTTTCCCTCATCTGCACTGGCACTAGCAGGCATTGGTACCCACTTTGAACGGACTCAAACCCCCTTTTTTGTCATTCCAAGAGAAGACAGCAGACAATAGGGCTGACAGCTGGAAGGGTGGCTAACGTTATGTTCCTGAGTCCTATGAATGGAGAACCCTGGCCCTTGCAGGAGAAGACCATGACTACTCCTATGAGCTTGCCAAGCCCTCCAATCCCACCAACCAAGTCAATGCCACTCTCCATCCCACTGCAAATCACATATTAACCCCACTCTCAGTCTCATTCATTGCACACCACGTCTAACTGCCTCCACATCTTCTCTCTTCTGTCTTACACAGCCCTGGCACTCAGAGGGCTACCAGAGATTAGACACCTGCTCAGCCCCAGACAGGAGAGGACCTTATGGTGCTGACAGTCAGGAACTCAGACCATATGCACAGGGAGTAACAAGAGCAACAGACAAATATGTGGGACACAATGGTTCTTATTCCTCAGATGCTGCAGGAGTGCAGCTATGCTATGGGGATGCATTGGAGTCAGGACATAATTTCTCTCAGGGGATCCTCAGTCTTTGGAACACTCTTTCCCAGACAGCAGTGCAAGCAAGTTTAGTGAATATTATTAAGGCAGAGATCGATAACTTGTTGTTGGATACTCTTGTTTTTTACCCTTCTTAGAATGACCAGTTGTCAATATAGAAAAATTCAAGGATCTTTATTAAGGAACAGTGAGTTACATTCTGGTTGCCGAGAATAAGCATGTAACTGCATCAATTCTGAGTTCAGCTTACATTTTTAAATATTAAAACGCTGATAGCTTTATCTAATTACATTTTATTTTCAAGCCTTAGCAACACAATAAGTCAATTACAACAGGACATTCCATCAATCAGTCACTTGACTTGAACCCTTGCGATATTGGTTAGTTTCGGTGTGTGGTTGTGTACTGTTCAACACTTTTATTTGTCACATAACCCTATTAGCAGCAGAAACAAGTTTAACTGTTACACAACTTTAGCTCAATGATACTGTTTTCTTATATCTCCACAGTTGTTGACTAACAAAGGGGTCAAAATATAATCAGGAATAGCAGGAAAGTGATGTTGAGGCCATTATTAAACAAAGAAGCAGGCACAAAGATGCCAAATAACCTACTGCTGTTCCTAATTTGTATGTTTGTATCAAACGTTCAATACAAGAACAGTGTACAAAGGAACTTTATTGTAATAGTCTTGCCTATTTTTGGAAACCTCAATGCTGTTTATTTTAAACGATTGGAATTGTAAAGCATTAGAGGAAATTGCCTTCTTTGGGCCGGAAGCTTGAAAGGGATGATTTGCAGAGTAAGGTAATTGTACAAATGAGTGATCTTAATGAATGAATTAAAGAGTTACGACCAAGCAACAATCACAGAAACATTTCCGAATCTCACCCAAGTGTTCATTACAGTAAATGATGCATTTAATTTCAGAATGGGCTAATTATTGTCAGAAGAATTATATGCGAACATGAGATGTAATAATATTAGCAGGAATTTTACTTAAATGTATAAAATATTTAGTAAATCTGTGGAAACTGTGGAGCTAACAAATTACCAAAGCCTAATAATATTTAATGGATTTCATGACATTCACAGAGTTTTAAGCCTCAAGAAACCTCACAGTTTTCAATAAACATATAGCAAGAATGTTGTTTTTCAAAGATAAAGTAAAGGTGGTGTTAAATTCAAGGGAAACAGGTATTTAAATGCTTTATACTACATTAAGATTTATTTAGGTCTAATCAACCAAGTTCAAAAATGCATTGAAACACTAAGCAAGCTGACAAGAATTGATATGGTCCAGATGAGAACTGTTTGTAATCATTTGATTGGAATAGCTCATTGACGTAGTCTTACTAGATGAAGAAAAACAAAAGGGAATACTGCCTTATTCACTTATCACTGCCTTCAGCAATGATATTGAACTTGTCTTCCATTACTTTGGTAGATACAGTGCGGCATTTTCACCAAAAATAGTTCTTTTCTGTGATAATGTTAGCCTGGGTTTTGTAGATGCAGTACTACAGATGGTTAGGCCATCTTAACTTTTGACAATAGGGTAAAGTAGTTGAGCCTGAATTAGTAGCTCACAACACAACCCTGTCCAGTATCCTTCAACAGAAGGGAAAATGTGTCCTGGTGTATCGTGGGCAGCTACTTGGTTATTGTCTGATTTAACATTTGCCTGTAGATAAAATGATGCCTTGTGAGTCTCTCTCAGTCTCGTAGCAAAATAAGTGCTGCTGGGTAAATATAATGTACTACCCACAGGAAAAGGAATGTAAGCTGTTGGTTTGGACATTCTGGTTTGGACATTCTCAAGAACCTCCCAACAACTGGCTCATGAGTAACAGTATCAAAATCGGCAAATTACCGGCATTTTGTCACTAACAGTTTCCATGGCCAGGAGATTTTGGTGGAACATTGCGAAAGATTAAAGTGGAGGGAAGAAGAAGCATTGTCAAAAGCAGGGACAAAAATAGATGTTAAATCTCTTTGATGTATTCCAGCTTTGAAGTTAGGCTGCAACTATATTTATGAAGGACCAAGAACAAAGTAAATGTTTAAATACAGTTACAACATAGAAACAAGCTACACAACTTACTAAGTGATTTGAATATTGACTGCCATGACTCCAATACTAATTGCACCAAATTAAGGGAAGAAGCTCCTTAAGTCAGGATATCACCATAGGTTCTGTGAAAACAAAAGAAAGTAGAAGTGCCCAGTCCTCCCATTCATGTTTATGCATCTCTATTGCTCTGCACAGGAACCAACAATCCAAAGTTTTTCCTGTGACTACCGATATATGCCATGGGACTGGTTCCCTGCCAATCAGACCATTGGCCTGGATGAGTGTAGCTGCTTATGTTTCAATGGAAGGCAAATCCCAGTTACCAAGGATTGTAAGCTAAGAAGTAAAGACCACCCAAGTGAAGACATCAGCGCATTCACACAAAACTCAGCAATACTGTTGTCTCAGTCTTATTTGTGGAGAGAGGGGGCAATAGAGTTGAGGTGAAGTGAGGCAATGTGAGATGAGTCGAGAATGACAAAAATTGATTTAACATAGAAAATTATTATCATCTGAAATGCATTGCCTGGAAAGCAAATAGAACGAGATTCATTAATAACTTTCAAATGGAATTGGTTAAGTCTTTAGCAGGGAAATGGAAACAATTGGTCAGCTTTTTCAAACACGCAGATACAATGGGCTGAATGACAACCTTCACTTTTGTGGACTGAACTGTTACCTGGAAGGGTATATGACCATAAGAAAGAGGAACAGGAGTATGTCATTCAGCCCCTCAAGCCTACTCTGCCAATTAATGTGGTCATGGCACATCCACTTTCCTGCATTTTCTCTATAATCCTTGATTCCCCTACTGATCAAGAATCTACCTCAGTCTTAAATATACAAAAGAAATCTGTCTCATGGTTTTCCGTGGCAAAGAGTTCCAAAGACACTCAACCCTTAGACAACAAATTTCTCCCGAAATTCCGCATTTCAACCTTTACTCAAAAACTATGCCCTCTGATCCTAGACTCTCCCATGAGGG
>NC_063345.1:56027840-56064959 GCF_021869965.1 Rhincodon typus | reverse complement strand
AAACAAGGGGTCCAAAACTGCCCACAGTACTCCAGACGTGTTGTCACTAGCACCTTGTACAGTTGCAGCAAGACTTCCCTACACTGATACTCCAAATCCCTTGAAATAAGGGCCAATGTTCCATTAGTTTTCCTGATCACCTCCTGCACGTGTGTGCTGGCTTTCTGTGCTTCGTGCACAATTACCCCCAAGGGTCTTTGTTTAGCAGCTTTCTGTAGTCTTTTTTTTGTCCTTTTAAATAATGCTGTTTCTTTGGTTGTCCTAAAACAAGCAAGTTCACATTTTCTCACATTATACTCCATTTGCCAACTTTATGCCCACTTACTTTAACCTATTAATATCTGTCTGTAAGCTGTCTGTTATCACTCTCACAGCCTGTCTAACAATAGAGATGGTGAACCTCAGAATCTCTAAAAAGTACCTTGATGTGTAGTTGAAGTGTCACATACATGGCAATGGGCCGAGTGCTGGAACGTGGGACGAGTGTAGATTTAGCATCGTTTTGGCAGTACAGACTCGATGGGCCAATGGTTCTTTTCTGTAACCTATCATTCTATGATCGTACAAAGCCTGAACAGCGAGAATCAGCCAATTTGCTTAGTTGAGCAGCATGAGCGCGAATCATATCCAGAAATCTGTTTTCAAAAAGATCCTACTGTTTCTGGCATATGATGATGAGATCTGCATCATATAGTCTTGTGGGCTTTCATTGCAGTGAATTGTGTCTGATCATGCATTCATATTACCTGCTTACATGAAATCCATTATAAAACACAGTTGGTTTTCATATGATCTTAGTTCTTCATAGGAGAAGTCATAATCATTTTTAAGCTTCAAAATGCAAAACCTGGAGGCAACTTAAATATGTTTCTTCAGGAGAAACTTTTTTTTTTAACTGAGACAGTGATTAGAATGTGCAAGTTGATGCCATGTGGAATGAGGCAATTATATTGATGCATTAAAGGGGAAGTCTGATAAGCACAGGGGAGTAGGAAAGTGTTCAATAAAGTAAGGTGGGAGAAGACACAGGTGGAGCATAAAGTTGGGCTAAATAGGTTCTTTTTATTATAAATTCTATGCAGTTCTATGTAATGACAAGAAATTGCTAATATCAGGATTGCAAATATTTAATCTAATGATAATCCATTGATTTCCTGATGCTACAAGTTAATTTACATGGTTTTCCCAATCCCTTGTAGTCACTGGCAGCAAATGTAAATGAAAATGCAACAGTACTGGCAAAGAAATTGAAAGCATTAACATTAAAATTGCAAAAAAGCTTTCAGCTTGTATCTGTTTATTGAGCAGTCACTTCGATGGAAAATATTGAATAAGATCTTGCAGTTGTACCTCAAACAGTATAAACCATGATATAAAGTAAAGATCTGTGGATGCCTTGAAATCAGAAAACAGAAACAGAAATTGCTGGAGAAACTCAGCAGGATTGGTGAATGTCTGTTGAGATAGCACAGCAGTCCAGAGATGAAAGGCTCACTAGACTCAAAGTTAACTCTGCTTTCTTTCCAGTTGCTACCAGACCTGCTGCGTTTCTCCAACAGGTGCTATTTAAACAGTATATTGGCATAAGTTCAGATTTGTTTTGCTTGTGATATTTATGTTACATGTTTACCATTTGCAAAGAGAGGTACTCTATTCTTAAATATCAGTTTTAAAAGACAATTGCAGGGAATTACTATTAACATAATTAAATACATAGTTTCATTCGAAAAGTTTTAAAATCCTGTGAGTGAATTTTAAGACTACAGTAATTCTTTTTGGAGGACTTTGCAAGGCTTTCCAAAAAGGCCCAGAGGTATTTTAATTGTAACTTGTGAAGATTTGCAAGGATTACTCCCTATTAACCTGTGACAGTGGATGGACGCCAGTCTTAATAGCTTAGTTATATCAGATAACAGACCAACACCTACAGTTCTGAATGCAATTACAAAATCCTTAAATATAGCACAGAAAATTTGGAAGACCTGGGAGATTTAAGATAGACAAATCATTTTATAGGCTGTGTATTGACTGGCAACATAAGCCCTGAGGTATAACATCAGATTCAATGAGGATGGTTGCCCTGTTCTTTCCTTGTTACTTTCCCTCTGGTTAAACTCAAACTCCATCTCTCCCTAGGCCTTTGTCCCTAACTTCAAAAGTGGCAAATACACACTGGTAGACAGTATTGCATGTAAAACTATATTTATCTGACATCATCTGGCTTAGTAAGTTGTGTCCTGTTGTTTCATGCACAATGGATCCACTGTACTGTTTTTGCCTGTTGTTCTAAATCTCAATAAATTGTTGTTGCTTTACTTAATTCACAACCTTATAACAAGCAAGTGCAGATCAAACCATGCCTTGAAACTGTTTTTATATTGCACTGATACAGTCAGATTTGCCAAATATGAAACATATGCAGGCAGCTGCAAGGCAATTGTAAAACCTATAGTACTGCTAATACCAGAAGCCCAGGAAACGGCCTTTTTGAAAGTTGGTTTCAACAGGCTCCAACTGTTTGACATTTAGCCTATAGTGAATATCAGGAAACTCTCCCAAAAGAATACGATCAGCACTGTCGTAAGCCATAAGCCTTGATTATTTTATGAGGTGAAGATGATCATGTTGATCATCTCTGGCATTTGGCAGGTTTCCAGTGAGCAGATAGTCTGCTGAGTAGGTCAACCTATGCTTGGAAAGTTCTGCTGCAAATAGAGCAGGATAGCAAACAGGTTTGGACAAGTTGTTGGTTTGAGATTTTCTGTTCTTGTGTGTTTCCTCCCTATCTCTGATATGCACTTGCCTCTGAAGGACACTATACCATTTTTCACTTGGTTGTACCTTTCTGGGTGAGCTACTCCCAACACTTGAAGTCGATATATGTAAAGAGTCCTGGTGGTGTTTCCTTTGACAGTCATCAGTATCCAAACCAGATTCAAGCTCTCTGCTTTGCGTTGTGCTATAAGCCAATACTGCTACCTCCAAACTGAGCAACTGCTCTGGAGTACATCTGGCTGTGGGGTTCTGTACATACACTGTCCCTGAGGCTGCTTGCTCCTTATTACCAAATATAGGAAGAGTTATCCATTCATATCTGTAAGTGGTAGGTGATCAAATACAGCTCTCTAGTTTTGAGCCTAAGACGTCTCCTCACATGGTCATTCGAAACTGACATTTTCTCTCTTACTGTTGTCAGTCATATAATCAGCTACATCATTATGAGGTTGTAGACATGCTCGCTGAGTCAGTGAGTTTGGTTGCAAACGTTTTGTCACGCTGCTAGATAACATCCTGTTCTGCTTACTATTTATGTGCCTCGGTTTGCTGGGCTGATTGGTATCACTTACAGTTCTGTTTCTCAGTGGTTTGTACACAGAGTCTAATTCAATGTGTTTGTTGATGGAGTTCCAGTTGGAATACCAGGCCTCCAGGAATTCCCTGGCATGTCTCTGTTTGGCTTGTGCTATTATGCATGTGTTGTCCCAGTCGAATTTGTGTCCCTCATTATCCGTGTGCAGTGAGACAAGTGAGAATTGGTCGTGTCTCTTGGTGGCTAGTTGGTGTTCGTGTATCCATATTGTCAATTTTCTTCCGGTTTGGCCTATGTAATGTTTCTCACAGTCATTGCTTGGTATTTTGTATATTCCACTGGTTTTGCTGGTTTTGGGTATGGTATCATTTACGTTCGTCAATGGCTGCCATAGGGTGGTTGTCAGTTTGTGGGTTACCCTGATACCTAGGAGACTGAGTCGTCTTGTGGTCATCTCTGAAATGTCCTTGATGTATAGTAGGGTGATTAGTGAGTGTGGTTGTGGTCTGTCTTGGGAGGTAAAAGCGGATTGTGCTTTACAGGTATCCATTTCTTTTGAAGACTCCATATAGGTGCTCCTGTTCTGCTTTGCGCAGTTCCGGGTTGCTGCAATGTGTTGTGGCTCATTTAAATAGTGTCCTGATGCAGCTTCGCTTGAGAGCGTTGGGGTGGTTGCTAGTGTATTTGAGTATCTGGTCCGTATGTGTGGTCTTTCTATATACGCTAGTCTGGAGTTCCCCATTGTTTTTGCGCTCTATCATCATGTCCAGGAAGGGTAGTCAGTTGCTGTTTTCTTCTTTCATGAATTTTATCTGGGTAAGGATGTTGCTTATGTGTCGATGGGTTTCTTCTAGTTTTGTGCGTTTAGTAATCACGAAGGTGTCATCTACACATTGGACCCAAAGTTTGGGTTATTTAGTGGGGAGTGTTGTGTGTTCTAACCTTTGCATTATTGCTACTGCAATCAGTCCTGATATTGGGGATCCCATTGGTGTTCTATCGATTTGTTTGTATATGCTGTGTTTTGAAGGTAAAGTGAGTTGTAAGGCACAGATCTAGTAGTTTTATGGTGGTGTCTTTATTGATGTTGTTGGTGTCCTGGGTTGCCTGCCGACTTGATTTGTCCAGTAGTGTGGCAATTGTTTTTTCGGCGAGGTCAATGTTTGTTTATGGATGTAAATAGTGCAAGGGCTGTGAGAAACGCTACATAGGCCAAACCGGAAGAAAACTGACAATGCGGATACATGAACACCAACCAGCCACCAAGAGACACGACCAATTCTCACTTGCCTCACTACACACTGACAATGAGGGAACGCTAATTCAACTGGCGCAACACATCCGTAATCGCACTAGCCAAACAGACATGCCAGGGAATTCCTGGAGGCCTGGTATTCCAACCAGAACTCCATCAACAAGCACATTGATTTATACCCAGTGTGCAAACCACTAAGAAACAGAACTGGAAGTAATGTCAACCACCCCAGCAAACAGAGACATATAAATAACAAGCGGGACAGAACATAGATGCTTCACCAGAGGTGCACTGACGATGTTACCTAGCAGGATGGCAAAACGTTTGCAACCAAACCCATCGGCTCAGCGAGCATGTCTACAACCTCATCCACAACCCGAGCTACAAATCTTCTCAAACTTTATACATCATTATGACTTGTATGAATTTTATAACAAAATATTTCCCACAACTTTGTTTCTATGTTGTTCCTGTAGTTTCAATTTACTTTTACATATATACATGGGCTTTGAAATCATTAACATCATTATTACCACAATTGGTACCTTTATCCACTACCTTTCGCATTGTTATCGCCATCTTCCCCATTGTCAAAGTCCAAATGTTACAGGTCATTATCTGGAACTCTGACTGGACATCCCTGTTCTGGTGATCATGTTGTACTGCGTCTGGAAATGTCATACCACACTGTGCCCACTCTAATGCAATGTAGGTATGGTTGTCCTGCATCTTTTGATTTGGTTTCAGATTGCTTGTCCTTTAATTCAGACTTGTTGCTGTTGCTTTAAGATTGACAAAGATTTCATCTTGTGCCTAATTATTTTATGATCATGTGGGCTAGATAGGTTACATTTAGTATCCATTTCTAGAATGGGTACATCGTTTTTAATTCCTCCCCATTCACAAGTCTGTGGGCAAGTATCCATTATTTGATGGTATTTCTCGAAAACTGAATGGAGCTGATTCCCAGTCTGGAATCAGTGTCACGCATCAGTGACATCCTGGTCTTTCCTGGTTTCTCTGTCATTCCATTTGACTAAGAATGGAGTAGAAAATTTGTCACCTGCTTGATGTCTGCCTTTAAAGTGAACTTCCTGAAGTCATCATTGATGATTAGAAGTCAATTGTCCATTTTCAATATCTCCAAGATCCTTTTCCATACTCTGATCATTAAGTCTACTGTGGCTGAATGAAATCTTGGCACTTCAATTTATCTTGAATAATAGACCAATATATACTTAATTCAACTTTGCTGTAAAATCGAAGAAATCTGTTGCTAGCCATTTCCAAGGCCTTTCCAGAAATCTTGAAGTCCCCGGTACAAACAAGGAAACTTTAAATGGTGCAGTAATTCCAGCTAAAAGGGTAATGAATAACAAAATGTTGCAACTCAGGTCAGAGATCACTGTCGTCGTTCATGAATACCGTGAATAGCATGGCTAAAAAAAGACAAAAATAACAAGACTAAGAATGAAACTCTTAATCTAGGAGCAGACAGCTGCAAAAATCACAAACTCAGTTGTGTAAAGCAAGTAAGTATTGCCACAAATTGACATAAATAAACAATTCAAGACTAATGTGGATTTTGTTTTTATTTTGGAATCTCTATCGCATCTGTGAAAGATAAAACACTAATCACATTAGGAAGCCATGACCACAGTGTTGCCAATAAGATTTAATTTCAGACATGAGCCAAACAGAGCAGAAGATTAGACAGGCTGGAGACAAAGTAATTCTTGTGGCATAGAACAGTTTCTGAACTGTAGATTATGTCAAAGTGGAACAAATGAATGTACTTGTAGACACAGTTGAGAGCACAGCAGATGATGTTTTTTCACAAAATGGGGAAAAAAGAGCAACAGACACATTTGAAGGGATACTAAACATTTAACAATCCTTTCCACCTCAAAACTGATGATAATCTTGAAGAAGTAAGATATAGCAGAAGAATCCTACATTCAAATATATCCACAGATGACTTAATTATAGTCATTGCTGATGAATCTTTGTCAGGTTTATTACACTTCAACGAAGACTTGACCCCAGAGAAAGCCTTTCCATTGTGAGTAAAACTGAAGTCCTAAAGTGACATAGATCAATCCTAAAGATAGCGGTCAAACTGCACACGGGATTTTTGGAGCCCATTCCATTCTTAAGGTATAGAGTCAAAAAAAATCTCACGAGGGTGAGCCATGCATTGGTTAGGTCTGACACTAAAACTCCTCACCAGCACTGTTGAGAAAAGACATCTTACAGATGGAAACTGTGTTCAGTTATCAAATCCAAATGCTTTGACTTTCATAAAACAACACATCACATTCAGATAAAATGCTGAAGCAGGACGCAGCCACAGAAAAACAAAGACCAAAGAACTAACCACACAAAAAGAGTTAAATGGAGTAGAACAGTCTCAAGTAGCAGCCAAACCCAATGCTTTTCTTGGGGAAATTGATTGCCCAGGTCAAACATTTTGACAACCTAATATTTATGTCAATGGCATTATCACAAGTTTTAATAAAAACCGAAAGAACTTTGGATGCTGTAAATCAGGAACAAAAACAGAAGTTGCTGGAAAAGCTCAGCAGGTCTGGCAGCATCTGTGAAGGAAAAAACAGAGTTAACGTTTCGGGTCCGGTGACCCTTCCTCAGAACGAGTTTTAAATTTGGTGCAGGAGGAAGCATCACAAACTATCAGCTAGTGAGCCTTGGTTAACAAAACATTGCTTCTAACTGTTGGAAGTTCAATTACATTGTGCAGGGAATATCATACTTAGTAGAAAAGGTGTTGTACAAGCAACATCCAACATACGGGACTCCAAAAACAAGATAATCTATCTTAAGCTCAGAACCCCAAAGTATTTATTTTTTTTTAGTTTTAATTATGAATGTATTTATTTAAAGGAGGACTGCTGCAGAAAAAATTCGAGGACCGTCTGGCAAAGTTTTGAGAAACCAAAGGGATGTTGCACCTGTAAATTATCATGGGCACTTTGAACAGAGAGAGACTTAATAAGAAGAGGTACAAGGTTCAGACTATCTCTCCCGTCTCAGAAGAAAGCCACCAAGTTTCAACTGTACTGAGTAGACTATTGGGACCAAATGTTTTCATGTACTGCCCTTGCTTTGAACGTTAACATAATGGGAAGGTTACAATTAAAGGATTATCCCCTGGTCACCTTGTGTTGCAGGTAAAGATCCTATCTCGCTATTAGTGTTGCAAACCAGTTAAAAAACAAAACCAACAAAGCCCTCTCTCTCTCACCCTCAATGCTGGAATTAAATCGTGGTAAGAAAGCATCAAAAGTACAGAATTTCAACCAATCTTCAAAACTAGGGATAATGAAACTGCATGTTTAAAGATCAGTTCTGTGAGGATACTATGGTTTTAAGAAGTGTACTTCATCCTTTTTATTTGACAAGATGTTTTAAGACAGAGATACTGAGCTAGCTATGAAAGCCCATAAAGTAAACAGCCTGTGAGGCCTGGGTTTTTTTTAAGATGGAACAATAGAAGTAATCTGAATAGATTGGGTCAAGCTCCCACAGAACCAGGATTTTTAGTTTTTAGTTTTCAGTAGCATTTGCTGGGTCTTGAAGCTGGCTGGAAGCTGCAGTATATCTCTCTCCCTGCTACACATACTCTCCCTCACAGAGTTTTCTCTTGATGTTCTTCCTCCTGGAGTGAAGAATTGCCTGCGAGACAATCCATTTTTCTGTTTAGTAATGAATAAACTCATTCTTTTGCTTGTTAATATGAAGGCTGTTTAAATTGGCTCCTTTTAAGACCTAACTTCATTTGGGTCGGAGAAAGGCAGCCACAAGTTAATTTATAAATTAACTTTGTTGGAATCAGCCATGGGATGCATAAATAAAGAAGATGGGGAGCCAAGTCAATCCTCCTCACCAAGGAGATTAACAATTTGGTGTATCCCATCTAGAACCATAATAATTTGGGAACCTTGCGCAGGGCATGGTTGCAACTAGTTATGACAAATACAAGTCACACATTAGATGCTGAGCTGACTAGGAAGGAACAGGCTCAGGTAAAACATTTGACGTCATAATCTTCTAAAGAAGAATCCTCAACTATCGTTCTGGAGATTGCATCATTCAAGAAAACACCTTCATGGAACACAATTAAGGAAGTAAACAAGTCAGTTTCACCAATAATTCAATCTTTGAGGGAAAATGAGAATGTCCAAGCTAATCAGCAAGTTGCACTAAACCATCTGTCTCTTCAGCACAGATCTACAGGCAGATGGAGAACAAAAATCCACTAATATAAATTGAAGATATGGTAAATAAAACTTCATGGAATACACCATGAAAACAAAATCAACATACAATGTCTAAAGACTCAAGTTAGTGCAAAAAACCTCAAACTGTCAGGAAGAGCGAGTCCAGACAATGACCTACTATTGAACAATTTGCCATCACTCCAAGTCTGAAGAGAACACATTCGCAGAGAATAGTGAAACATCCAGATCATCTGCATTTGAAAGTCCAGGACTTCTGGAGAGTTGGAGTATTGGTAAATTATTACATAAACAAAGACATAAGTATAGTAGTTTGCAGAATAAAGTTTTGAGGAAGGATGTTGAATATGGATTTGAACGGATCTGAAAGGGTTAATACTTGAACAATATCTTCTTACGATAATGTCACAATGATTTGATAGAAATAGGAATAAAGTAGGATTGAATAAAGTGGGAGACTGACTTAAGACTCAGTCTTCTCAACAATCTTTGTTGCATTGTAAAGACTATTTTAAGCTGCATGTAGTTCCAGCGATGCAACAAACACCATCTTGTTTACTCTATAGGACTTTCATCATTAGACTAGAAGGTTGTTACCCTCACGCATACCAGAACTCACATCCCATACCTTCTTAGAAGATACAGATGGCAGCACAACAAAAGTGCTAACTAATTTGAGGTCCTGCTTTCTGCTTGTGTAGCGAATTGGATTGCCTGTTCCAATGTCAAGTCCTCCAGTTCTGAGGAAGGGTCACTGGACCAAAACGTTAACTCTCTTTTTTCCTTCACAGATGCTGCCAGACCTGCTGAGCTTTTCCAGCAACTTTGTTCTTGTTCAAGTCCTCCTTGGATTGAAGGAAGTCTAATAAGACTTCTGATCCCTTCTACTGACTGCTAAACGACCGTTAATTTATTTCATTTCCTCAAAGCTCCATACCTGCAACATCTTTCTAAACATTTAAAAATTCATTACAAAGGCTTCTACTGATTTCCAAAACACTGAATTGTCAATTAAAACTCACCCGTTTTGTCACTAAATTTCTTTTCAGCTGAAGAATGAGTCAAACATTTTAATCAATGTATTGTACAGGTACTTTTATTCCATAGTACTTTCTTCCATGCTTTGTCTTACCAGAATTTCATCAGCCTCTGGCATATTAAAATGCTGACTTGATGGCACTGCTCCTTGTGTGCAAGTCTGAAGCTGTTGCACTGAAACTTTTGGAGCTCCCATTTCCGGCTGTGTTGTCGGCCCCCTTCATTATTAAGTCTTGGAGGTAACAGGAAAGGTTTGTACTGGAGCTGCCAGTCCTACCATGTCTAACTGAACTGGGACTTCCCACCTACTAGCCTCATCCCCGCCTCCTTGACCTGTCCGTCTTCCCTCCCACCTACCCGCCCCTCCCTCCTCACTGACCAACCCCCATCCCAACTCCCTACCTACACTCAACTTTACTGGCTTCATCCCTGCCTCCTTGACCTGTCTGTCTTCTCTCCACCTATCTGCTCCTCTATCCACATTCTATCATCGCCTCCCCCTCTCTCTATTTACTTCAGAGCCTCCTTCCCCTCCCCCATTTCTGAAGAAGGGTCCAGACCCGAAACGTCAGCTTTCCTGCTCCTCTGATGCTGCCTGGCCTGCTGTGTTCATCCAGCTCTACACCTTGTTATCTGGGTTGTTCTAATTCTGTGTTTTTCTTCTCCAGAGTACTACCAGTTTGTGGCTCAGCTTTGAGGTTTTCTGAAATTCTTTTTACCCCATCCTTAGAGTCTTCCCACTCTGTAACCCTACAATGTCTTCTGAAATCTCTTTTCATACCTCCAGAGTTTCTTCACATTCTAGTTATTTTTTTCTTGGAGTTTTCTGAGGTCTTTGCCTGTCTTTCATGTATTTGCGCTTTTTACTCAGCTATAATTCTGAAATAATTCCAAAGATGCCAATCTACCTTCACACTCTTCCCTTTTCAGTTGTGTTCCTTGAAATCTGTTTTAACATCAGATCCAGGCTCTGGAGAGTTGTTTCATTAGCTGTCACCATATTGGGTTGGAAGCCAATCCTGCTGTACATTGAGATGCCAGACTGAAGTTTTCTGACTATCTTGTAGATAGTACATACTGCTACTACTAAACATCCTTACGATGGAGGGAAGGTCATTGATGAAGCAGCTGAGGATGGTTGCAGAGAGGTACTGGAGCTGAGATGACTAACCTCCAATAATTACAACCATCTTCCTGCATGCCAGGTGTGACTCCAGTGCAGAGTTTATTCCCAATACCCATTGATATCAGTTTAGCTAGGGCTCCTTGATGTCACTCTGGGTTTAATATCAAGGGCTGTCACTCTCACCTCACCTCTGGAATTCAGCTCTTTTGTCCATGTTTGAACCAAAACTGTAATGAGGTCAGGAGCTGAGTGGCCCTGGCAGAACCCAAACTGGGCGTCACTGGGCAGGTTATTGCTGAGCAAGTGCTGCTTGATAGCGCTGTTGATGACACCTTCCATCACTTTACTGATAATCAAGAGTAGACTGATGGGGCAGTAATTGGCAGGTTTGGATTTAGAACATAGAACATAGAACAGTACAGCACAGTACAGGCCCTTCGGCCCACAATGTTGCGCCGAACTTTTACCTAATCCTAAGGTCTATCTAACCTCCACCCCTACCTTATACTATCATCCATATGCCTATCTAATAGCAGCTTAAATGCCCCTAATGAGGCCGATTCCACTATCCTCTCCGGCAATGCATTCCACGTCCCGACCACTCTCTGAGTAAAGAACCTACCTCTGACGTCTCCCCTATATCTACCTCCATTCACTTTAAAACTATGCCCCCTCGTAATACCTACCTCCACCTGAGGAAAAAGTCTCTGGCTGTCCACTCTATCTATACCTCTGAACATTTTGCACATCTCTATCAAGTCACTTCTCATCCTTCGTCGTTCCAAAGAGAAAAGCCCTAGCTCTCTCAACCTTTCCTCGTAAGACTTCCCTCCATTCCAGGCAACATCCTGGTAAATCTCCTCTGCACCTTTTCCAATGCTTCCACATCTTTCCTGTAATGAGGCGACCAGAACTGGACACAATACTCCAGATGTGGCCGAACCAGGGTTTTGTAAAGCTGGAGCTTAACTTCATGGCTCTTGAACTCAATCCCTCTATTAATGAAAGTTAACACACCATACGCCTTCTTAACAACTCTATCCACCTGGGTGACAACTTTCAGGGAATTGTGGACATGAACCCCAAGATCCCTCTGCTCCTCCACACTGCCAAGAATCTTTCCATTAACCCTGTATTCTGCTTTCAAGTTTGTCCTTGCAAAATGAATCACCTCACACTTTTCAGGGTTAAACTCCATCTGCCACTTCTCAGCCCAGCTCTGCATCCTATCAATGTCCCTTTATAACCTAGAACAGCCCTCCGCACTATCCACAACTTGACCCACCTTCGTATCGTCTGCAAACTTACTAATCCACCCTTCCACTCCTGCTTTTTATGTACAGGACATACCAGGGCAGCTTTCCACATTGTTGGAAAGATGCCAGTGTCGTAACTGTTCTGGAACAGCTGGGACCGTGGAGCGGGAAGTTCTGGAGCACAATTCTTCAGAACTATTGTTGGCATGTTGTAGTATCCACTGCCTCCAACCATTTCTTGATATCATGTGGAGTGAATCGAATTGGCTGAAGACTGAAGACCGGTATCTGTGATGCTGGGGACCACAGGAGATGGCCCCGATGGATCATCCACTCGGCACTTCTGGCTAAAGATTGCTGCAAATGCATCAGCCTGATCATTTGCACTGATGTGCTGGGCTCTTATGTACTGAGGATATTTGTGAAGCCTCCTCCTCAAGCGAGTTGCTTAATTCTCCGCCACCATTCATGACTGGGCGTGGCAGGACTGCAGAACTTAGATCTGATCCGTTGGTTGTGGGATCGCTTAGCTCTGTCTATCACTTGCTGTTTATGCTGTTTGACGTGCAAGTAGTCCTGTTGGTAGCTTTACCAGGTTGCACTTCATTTTCAGGTAATCCTGTTGCTGCTCCTGAAATACCCTCCTGCGCTCTCCATTGAACCAGGGTTTATCCCTGGCTTGGCGGTAATGGTTGAGTGGGGGATATGCCCGGCCATGAGGTTACAGACTGTGCTGGAGTACAATTCTACTGCTGTTGATAACCGACTGTGCTTCAGAGATGCCCAGTCTTGAGTTACTAGATCTGTGCAAAGTCTGTGCCACTTAGCACGGTGATAGTGCCACACAAAACAATGGAAGTTATTTTCAATGTGAAGACAGGGCTTTGTCTCCACAAGGACTGTGCAGTGGTCACTCTTACCGATACTGTCATGGACACATGCAACTGCAGCCATCAGTTTGGTCAGAATGAGGTCAAGTTTGTTTTTCCCCCTTGTTGTTTCCCTGACTACCAGTCACAGGCCCAGTCTTATAGTTATGTCCTTTAGGACCTGATGAGCTCGAACAGTTGTCCTGCTGCCAAGCCACCTCTCCACCCAGAGGACATTTTGTCCCTTGCCACCCTCAATGCTTCCTCCAAGTGTTGTTCAACGTGGAGGAGTACCAATTCATCAGCTGAGGGAGGACGGTACATGATAACCAGCAGGAGGTTTCCTTGCCCATGTTTAACCCGAAACCATGAGACTTCATGGGGTCCAGGGTCAATGTTGAGAACTCCCAGGACAACTCCCTCCAGACTATATACCACTGTGTCACCACCTCTGCTCATCTGTTCTGTTAATGAGACAGGACATATTCAGGGATGGTGATGACGGTGTCTGGGACATAGTCATACTCACAGAATCATATCTGTCGGACAATGTCAGGCTGTTGCTTCACTAGTTTGTGAGACAACTCTCTCAATGTAACCCCCAGATGTTAGTCAGGAAGACTTTGCAGCGTTGACAGGCTTGTTTCTGCTGTTGTATTTTCTTGTCCCTGGGTTGATGGCAAATGATCTGTCTGGTTTCATTTCTTTGTTCAGATTTTGCAACTGAGTGGCTTGCTAAGCCATTTCAGACAGTGACAACTGTTGTGTCAACCACATTGCTGTGATTGTGGAGTGATATGAGGGCCAGACCATGAGGATAGCAGATTTCCTTCCCTGAAGGTCATTAATGAGCCAGATGGGTTTTTCTGACATTCAACAACAGTCTCACAGGTCATCAGTACATTCTTAATGACAGATTTTTTTTAAAAATGGAATTCAAATTCCACCATCTGCCACAGCGACATTTGATTCCAGGTCCCGAGAACATGAGCTGAGTTTCTGGATTAATAGTATAGTGATAATAGCATGAGGTCATTGCCTCCCCTTCATGGGCTCAATCCCTCCATAGTTTTTTAACCTCTCCCATCCATTCCACAAATATCCCATTCTAAGATGACTATTCCTCTAACGTATTGTGCATCTTTCTATTCCTTCACCTACCAGATTTTTCATACCTCCATAATCAAGAATTATATCCCATAATTTTTTTGTATCTACCATACTCCACTCCTTTAAGGACCTTTCTTAAAATCCACATTTTTAGTCATGCCTCCTAATGTTCGCTTCTTTGGCTTGGCATTCACCTTTATTTGATTATGCTTTTCTGCTATTCCTTGAGACATGTTCCTGCAACACAGATTCTGCAAAAATGCTTGTTGCTCTTTTCATAGTTGCTATTGTTGTTGTACCATAAGGCATTGTGTTGTGCATGATCATGTGTGCAGTTGCAAAACGTCTTCTTTCACATAGAATTCCTTGAAACATCAGTCTGACCAGAATTTCATTTGCCTCACATTAAGGATAGATGAAAAGCAAATAGATTGTTTTTCTAGTGCACACATGCAGTGCACACATAAGGATAGTTTCAATGGATTCTAGTTGGGCTATAATTGGGCCATTACATAAAAGTTTTCAATGAAGATCACTGCTAATTTCTACTTAATTAAACTATTAGACTTACAATTCACTTGTCAACATATGAAACATAAAACTACTTTAGTTCCTAATCAACAACAAAACTGTATTAGTTGCTTGATGAATATGCAAACAATAGAGAGACACAGCATTAATTGATTATGTATTTATTTTGTTCAGGAACTGCAATTGTGCACCAAAGAAAATGCTCACTTCTATAGTATTTAACAATTCTTAATATTCCTCACATAACACCACTGTTTACTTATCCCTTGATTTAATATATAGCTATAAATAAATATATAAAGCCCTCTAGAGTGATAGCCTCAGTTATTACTTGAGATAGGCAAGATTCTTTCCTCACAACAGATAATGGAACTTACTGAATTGCTATAGTATTAACTCAGCACACAATCCATTGTTTCTCTCCATAAAGATATCACCTGTTCCATAAATCATTAATCTGCATTGCTCATATAAAAACAAATGAAACTGTAAAATCCAGGGTGTGCACAAGTACAAAACACTTGTTTTAGTCATTTTTCATTCTCAGGCTAAACAACTGTTCTTTTGAAATTCATTGATTATGAAAATTGATTTATCTTGAAGGAAGCCCCACTGCAATCTCGTGAAACATAAGGAAATGTTCCATTATGCAAACACTAACTTCTGGATGAGACATTGAAATAAAGCTGAAGTATGACAGACACTTTAATTCCAACATCCTGCTGTATCAAGAATTTTAATCTGAATTTTATTGCCCTGAAATCATGATGGAAAGTATCATACTTACTTTGTTGTCTGAAATTACTTATTTCCACTATTTTAGGTGAAGCATTAACCAGTTAAAATATATGTAATAATAATCTGTTAAATTAGTAGACGGAGGAATTTCTGTTGAACATCATAACATTCACAGTTAGGAATTAAAGTTAAAAGTTATTTCACCCAGTGAGACTATGAAATGTATTACCAGAGTTAATGATTGTGCCAACATTCAAGGTTGCATTATGCAGATTGCAGGAAAGGCAATAGATGGATACAAGAACTGGAGGAACGCATAGGATTGAAACAACGACTCATGGGAACGCTAAACATCAACACAAAATAGGCTGAGTTCCATGGCTGCTCCATTTTGCAAATCCTGTGTAATTATCTGCATTATCAAAGTCTGAACACCAGTCTGATCATTCTTTCCATAAGATACCTATTGACTTGTATTAATCAAACTCCTTTAACAGAGATGGTGAACCATGTCTGCCTACAATTACTATAACACTTGAAGTTATTTTTACAGATTAACTTGGAAGTTCAGTGTTAAGTTCTTGCAGGCTTCATTAAGGGCCAATAAATAAAGTAATACAAGAAAGGCTTGTGTTCCTTGTGAGTGTCACTACATAGAAATGCAAGATGCAGTTTATGCTTGATAGACACAAATAGCTGCAGTGCTATATTAATGGCAAATTCAAATCAATTGATTGACCTCATTGAATTATTTTGCTATTCTCAAAAGGGCTATGCCATACCCTGTAAGTGGTTTTAATTTTTATGTACCTCAACCATGAAAGCACAAGGTGTGCACAATTGAGATTACCCTATGTTTGAAGATGACTTTCACAAGAACTCAATACATAACAGGATTCAAATTGGTAACAGTCTCCAAGCCATTATTCTTTTCTCCTTAGTAGGTCAGTTCTTAAAATCTTTTCCTTCTGCTTTTTGGTAATCTTTGGTAAATCACTGGGTTGCAATCGAGTGACAGAGAAATTAGAATCTCATTTCTACTAATATTATTCAATGCAGCCCAGCTCTGCTTCAAATTATTGCAGCAATCCTGTCTATTATCATGTCCTTTGAATACTACCATCAGGGTGCAAGCCATTTGTGTTTTATTTTTGTATAAATATCATCTTCAGTAACCCTGTATTTCTTTCTCCCTCATATGCTTAGTTATTTCCCCTTAAAGTCATTTAAGCTATTCTTCTCAAATAGTAATTTAGGGAGATAATATTCTTTTGCATTGATTCTATCATTGGGTTTAAATTACATGATTTTGGGCTTTGTAAATTTAAATTTTCTAAGGATTTCAAATCCATCTAAAAAGAATATTGAAAAGGATTATTCCAGCTTCTTGAGAGAAAAAAAATCAGCGGGATAGGAATCTTGAATATAATGGGACAAGAGACTTAGGAGATATGTGCCCCTACATGGGGTACACTGATTCATGTCAACTCCAGCTAAATCTGATCTAATTATCCCTTCAAACCATTCTGCACAATGTTCCTCCACTCAGAAAATATGCAAATATTTCTGTGATGACGGAAAATTTCCATGCTGTGAACTTTATTAGTTTAACTCCTTCTATGTAAAAGGAATGAAATCACAGGACAAACTTGTCAGTGGAGCTGAGATGGGGGCAGGTGAACGGAGAGGTTAGGTAAAAAAAATTGCCCGCTAAATGCTACCCATTTCGCATCATCTAACAATCAGCAGATAAGTAGAAGGCACAAAAGCTTAACTTTTAGATTGCAATATATACTAATGAGATGTAAATCACAGTAGGATTGATTCCCTAATCTTCTAGTACAGCGTGCACTATGTTCAGTTTGCCCTCAATTAATCAGGATCAGGACATCCTGACAGGAAGTCATCGTCTAAAGCAAGAAGGTGTTTTATGTACAAGTGATGAAGATTGACCTTAACATATGCTTTGCTCTTTGAACTGGGAGAGATTTTGGATGTGACAGTGAAAATGGGAGCCCAAGGGTTCTATAGATGCAGTGCTTTTCAATTAGCTGCTGTCTATAGGCAACTGTGTGACCTCATCACATCCTCATCAGACTCTTATTTCCTCAGCGTCACCTCTGCCAGTACACTCAAGACAATCTTTCACTGAAGATGCCATGTGTCGTTCCTGAGAAATAGCAAAGCTATGCAGCCTACAGCATAAGGGACACTTTGTGTGCTTGGCCTGAGCTGATATCAGAAGCTTTGCTTCAGAATTCAATGAGTGTGGGATCCTGACAAGAGTCTTGAGTCAAACATAGAAATATTGAAACTAGGAGCAAGGGTGGGCCATTCATCCTTTCAAGGCTGTTTTGCCATTCAATGTGATCATATCTGATCCTCTACCTTAATGTCATATTTCTGCTTTCTCCTCATATCTCTTGATACCTTTAACACCTAAAAAAAAATCACTCTTTCTTAAATATAACCCGGCTCTATAACCTTCTGTGGTAGCAGATTTCCACAGCTTGACCACTCTCAAGTAACAAAAGGCAGGACTTAGACACTTAATGGTAAGGTCGTGGGGAGTGTTGCTGAACAAAGAAACCTAGAGTTGAATGTTCATAGTTCCTTGAAAGTGCAATCGCAAGCAGATAGGATAGCGAAGAAGACACTTGGTATGCTTTCCTTTATTGGCCAGTGCATTGCATATAGGAGTTGGGAGGTCATGTTGCGGCTCTACAGGACTTTGGTTAGGGCACTTTAGGAATATTACGTACGATTCTAGTCTCCCTGCTATATGAAGGATGTTATGAAAGTTGAAAGGGTTCAGAAAAGATTTACCAAGGATGTTGCCAGGCTTGGAGGGTTTGATCTGTAGGTAGAGACTGAATAGGCTTGGACTATTTTCCCTGGAGTGTCACAGGCTGAGGGGTGACCTGATAGAGGTTTTTAAAATCATGAGGGGCAGGGATAGGGTAAATAGACAAGGTCTTTCCTCAGGGTTGGGGGGGGGTCCAAAACTAGATGGCATAGGTTTAAGGTGAGAGGGGAAAGATTTAAAAGGGACTGAATGGGCGACTTTTTCAAGTGGTGCGTGTATGGAATGAGCTGCCAGAGGAAGTGGTGGAGGCTGGTACAATTACAATACATAAAAGGCATCTGGTTGGGTACATGAATAGGAAGGGTTTAGAGGGACATGGGCCAAATGCTGGTAAATTGGACTAGATTTTGTAGGATAGCTGGTCAGCATGGACAAGTTGGACCAAAGGGTCTGTTTTCGTGCTGTATGTCTGTGACTCAATGACATCCATAATCCTTTGAACATCCACATTTCCTGATGTATCGTCATTTAAATTATATTCTGTTTTTTCACAGCTAAGTGTATGATATTATACTTATCCATATTATATTGCATCTGCCATGTGTTTGACCACACACTATTTGTCTAGATTGTCCTGAGTCTTTCTTACCTTCTCCTCACAACTCACAGTCCTACCTCGTTCTATCTCATCAGCAAACTTAAAAATATTTCATTTGTTTCCTTAACAAAGTCATTTTTTATATTGTGAATGGCCAGGGCCAAAGCAATGATCCCTCTGTACACCACTTGTCAATTGGCTGCAACTCAGAAAAAGACCCAATTATTTCAACTTTCTGTTGCTGGTCTATCAATCAATTGTCAATCTTTGATAATATGCAACCCTCAGTCCTGTGTGCTTTAATTTGTACAGTAGCTTCTTATGTGGGATTTCATATGGACGAAGTACCTTGACCCAAGCAGCCCTGTACAAATGTGTGCTCTCTCTCTCCTGCTGCAACTCTATACCAGTAACTTGCAATCTGTCACCTTCTAATACGCGTGTTGTTTAAGTACAAATCCCAAAAGGAGTTGAATAAGAGCAATGCCAGAAATCTTTTAAGAGTTTAGAGCTACAGACACTTCATAATAAGCTCAGGAACAAAAATAAAACAAAACCTCCTCAACTTTACCTGAGCCCAGCTGGGCACCCTAGAAAATATCATGCAATTGACCACTCTTCACATGGCACCACTAATCACTTGCATAAATAATTGCAGGACACATACACAGTATGAAGATGATAACATGGCCCATATAGAAAAGAGAACATGATTACTGTAGAAACTGTGAGATGATCAGTATGAAAACTGTGGCATGGGAAATAGCTATAGTCTGCAAATCACCATAGGCATGTCTCTTTATTAAAGAAAAATTGGTTCATAGTTTGAGGGACATACTCTACATTAAGTGTGGGGCAAGGAAAGGAGAATGACCTCCATGAACTAGTATGGTCAGAACAAGGATTGAACTTGTGCTATTGTTGTTACTGTCACTACACTTTAGCTCTCTGGTCAACTGAACTAACTGACAACTAAAAGTAGTCAAAAAATGAATTTGAAAAATATGAATTAGAGTTTATACAAATTTTTTTTATTTTAAATAAAGCAATCATGATAGCTCTACACAGAAATTTTACCTTGAATAATCTGTTGTTTCATAAATGAGGCTTTATTTCTTGGCCCACTTGAATAAATACAGCTTCTTTCTTCAAGGTTTTGCAACGTGAGGCTCTAATTCATCCGTTGTGTGTTATGAATAGATGCATGACACATCTTGTGTATGCGTTTTAATTATATTTCTTGCACTTTGGTGCAGATAATGCCTGACTGTTCTGCAGTTCACTCCCACACATAGCTAAAAGTCATTAACAAGAGTCTCTTAAACTAAGGGAAACATTTGGAGGTGAACTGGTGCCAACTTTGTATTAAGATGTACTCTCTGCAACAAAAGTGAACTTAAAAGCCCTTATTATCTCATCCTTTTACACCAAATATTTGTTGAGATAATGGCAATATGACTTCAGCAGATGGAGGTATTGTCACCCATTTTACAACTTTCAGTTGTCAATGTTTTCCTTCCTGTTTTCCTTCAATGAAACTATTCCTTGCTGAAGTGTGAAGCATTTAGGAGCCTCCATTTTTCTGGTCCATTACACATCAGATTATGAGTATGACCAAAATCAACACCCATGTCCACAAACAAAAACTATCAGCTGAGGTTATTAGAATCAGTGGGACAGCCAGCTACCATCTGTTATCTAAACTGTAGCCTGGCTGAAATAAACTAATTTGGCCCAAATTGAGGATCAAATTCAGAAGCTCTGTGCAGCTCAGGTACTCACTCTCTCACCCATTACCCCATTAGGAAGACAACATATGCACATTTCAAAGACTTGTATATGCTATAATTTGTCAGTAGTTTTATCAATGGCTTTGTAATTGTGATACTTTCTCTTATGGTTTCAACAACTTCAATGTACTGGAAATCCATGAGTATTCTGAGGCATCTCATAAGTTTGAAACACAGCCACTCACATAAAACTGCAAAAGTTAAAAAGATTTGGTGGCTAAATATTTAAAAACAATTCTTGTGTTAGTCTAAATTTTAATTAGCAATAGTCAAAAGCAGTTTTCAATAATGTGTGTTTGTTTGGCTCCCATTGTATCAAATTTTCAAATAGGCAAATTAAGATATACATGAATGTATTGTTGGGGGCTATATTGTTTCACTGCAATAAAAGTAAATTTTTGGGACCTCAAATTCTCCAAGCATTTTGTCATGTCCCAGCTGGACTTAAGAGTTTTCCTGGGGTTGGATGGGTGGAATGGAGGCTTTGATGAACTATTGAGCAAATAATGGGCATGTGGTAATGCCAGGTGCAGAACCTCCTGCTCATATGTTTGATGTTTATCTGGACCCCGGCAAAGTCAGTTTATTATGTCTGCAAATCAAAATTTACAAGTACAAAGGTGAATGTGTATACCATCAATGGGACCCAAGGTCGGTGAAAGGTTTGAAAGACCCAACCCTATTCCTGAACTATAAAACAGATAACCATTTTAAAAATATATTCAGACATAACTTTGTTAGTTGTGGCACCAAATAGGAGAAAAGTACAGCAAAGAGAGAGGTGGAGTGGGGGAGGATGGTATAGCAATCACCAGGCATACAAACACTTACAAGGATGTTGCCAGGGCTGGAAGGTTTGAGCTAAAGGGAGTAGTTGAATAGGCTGGGGTTATTTTCCCTGGAGCAGCAGAGGCTGAGGGGTGAGCTTATAGAGGTTTATAAAATCATTAGGGGCATGGATAAGGTGAATAGCCAAAGTCTTTGTCCAGGGTAGGGGAGTCCAACACTAGTGGTCCAAGGTGAGAGGTGGAAAGATTTAAAAGGGACTTAAGGGGCAATTTTTTTGCGCATCATACACATGTGATGCGTGTATGGAATGAGCTGCCGGAGGAAGTGATGAAGGTTGGTACAATTACAACATTTAAAAGGCAGTTGGATGGGTACATGAATAGGAAAGGTTTAGAGGGATATGAGCCAAATGCTGGCAAATAGGGCTAAATTAATTTAGGATATCTGGTTGGCATGGACGAGTTGAACCAATGGGTCCTGTTTCCATGCTGTACATCTCTATGACTCTATGACTTTATTTTCCACACTACAGTTACACCTGCAGTGATACTTGTAGCTTTCTTTCCACTGCTGCTCATAGACCTCCTCCCCTCCCTCACAAACTCCAGTGAAAGCAATGGGGAGGGCATCAGCAGGCATGAACTGAGCTTAACAGGCAGCACCCTGACCAAAAAATTGATCCAGCAGCATTTCAACCTGATAAAATTAAATAATTGCAACGACAAGGTGACACTCTATATAAAACTTGAGGGTGGGGGAATTGCCACTGCATACTTCCACAAATTCATAAACAAATCTTTAAAAAGTAGAATTAATATGTTGTTACATGCAATGCTCAGGGTCAATCTGTCCTCTCCAGTGATTGATTGTCACACAAAACTGAACTGTTTTTCCAATGACATTCTTTGCTTTTCTCTTCAGAAGATAGTGATTTGCAAGGGTAGGATTCTGAAGAAGGCATCTTGTTGCAAGTATCTGTTTGGATAGTTTTTACTTTTTAAATATAACTCTTAGTTGTAGCAACATAAAATTTAGATTGGTGATTAAAATTTCAAATATGAATAAAATGCAAACACTTGATTAAGAAATTGGTAAGATCTTAGTATATGCAAATCAAACAAGCTTGGTTTAATTACATTTCTGAAGTAACTAGTGTTTATCCTACCTGGTCACAGTTACAATGAGAAGCTTAACCAATAGTTGACCTATTATCAAGCTTCATAAGGATCCTGAAAGAATGCACTTACCTCAACAAACTATTTATATTGTTCATATAGGTTAAACTCACAAATAGTCAGGAAATGGGACAGTCATAGCCAATAGAAACATAAATTAGGTTACAGAGTCAAAGAGTTGTGATGATGGTAAATATAATTAGCTTGCCTTTCTGTTTTGGAAACAAAGCGTGCCACTTTGACATGGAAAAGGACTGTGGGGTTTAGAGACCCAATTGTTGAATTTATCTGTTTAATGTGTCTGCTTGGAGAAGCAAGCAACTTGCAGGCAGTTAATTTAGAACAAGCAGAGGGTAACCATGTTCCGGGCACTGGGAATCAGTTGTAACATCAGCAGCGGTTTTTGAAAAAACTAAGTCTGCAGAGGATCGTTTGGAATTAGGTGTATTCTGATGTTTACATCCCTACAAAGGCTGTGAAGCCAATACTTCAACTGAAGAGTCCACAGTCCTGAGGTTTTAAAGAGAATTTGGAGGAAAACATGGCCAAAAGCTAATGGAGGTATCCCCCTGAAATAATAAACCTTGGAGGAATGCTGGAACACTGAGGAAAAATTAAATTGAATTCTGAAGGGTTGTGGCTTACCTTTGGATTTGAGTCCAGAAAAAGTAAATAAACGTTCAAAACTCTGGTAACAGTTAAGGAAACTCCTGTGCATGAGGAAGGATGAAGTAGATTTGAGCCTATAATATATGCTTTCATTAGCTAGTGTTGTTAGTGATATTTCCTTTGTTTAATTTCTCTTTAAATACAGTGATTTTTTACTTCTGTTTAAAAATGTAAAATCTCACAGCACACTTTTTTTTTCCACTTAATCATTTGGTGTTTCAAGGTTTCTTTAAATGTTGAAGATCTCTAACAGGATCACAACCATTTGATTTTAATTAACTCAGCTAAGAAACCATTCTTATGTGCACATAGACCGTTCCCATTGAGTAGCTGGCCAACTGTTGGAAGCATCACAATGAATCTGTGCTGATTCAATCTCTAAGTCCCTGCATTTTCCAACAGAAGTAACAACAACTGAATTGGGGATAAATCTTACTCTCCTTTCCTTCTCCATTTTTTGCTGTGTTTATGACAACCGTGGTACCCAGATTGAGAACAAAGCTGCAAAGATCTTGTAGTCAAGGCGGAATCAACTGTGGTTCTTAACATCACTCACACTGGTTAGAACATTTAACTATGCTATCAATAGTAGAGCAAATAAATCCTATCAATAAAATCCAAGTTAAACAAATGGGCTGAAGCCTCAAATCTAGTTCTGGCAGTAATTTAAAATGATATCAATTCACTTGCCTGAAAAGGGCAAAAGGAAAAAAGAACTGCAGTCAGGGTGTTGGGACTGGCAGAAATGTGAGTGACTATATATAACTTTCCAGAGTATCTCACCTTTACAAAACTGAGCAGAAGCTTAAGTTCCTGTGTCACAGTTGTTCAGTGATATGTGCTCTTGGCCCCAAAATATAAATTAATTTGATTTCCATTTTGGCATCTATAAAACCCTCTTTATTGGCATAATCACACAAAATGCATTGTAATGACCAACTGAAAAGAAAAGCTAAACCTTTTTAGATCCTAAAATCCTTGGTTTTAAAATGTATTAGCTGACATGTAACCGGAGCAACAGAATGTACATCTTCTAAGACAGGACACTGAGGAGCCTATTACTTTAGTCAATAGTACAAGCTTTGAAATCACCTGAAACATAGATCAGTAATGACTACTGCATTGGTTATCCAACCACAACCAAGCAGTTTTGAAATCAGAAGGATCTGAAGCTGATCTTCAACTCAATCACTGAATCATCATCAGACGAGAGGGATGGCTGTGTTATTCATGCATAAAAGTGTGAGAGGCTCAATCCATTTTGATTTTCATTATCCTGTGACAGGTCAGATGCCCTTGAGACTTCCAATGTGAATCGGCAGGTCATCAACAAGAAGGAAGTGGAATTTCCTCGAAGCAGCATCATCAAGAGAGAGATTGCTTCACTTAAAAGTGAGGTGACTTAATTCACTCTCTGCTGAGATTGGACACTGGCAAGGTCTCAAAGAGGGGCACCACGATTTTCCAATGCCGCACTCCTTTTCTCCATCACCAACACTCAAGTTTCCAGGCAGACATTATGGGGGCTGTCTGGGGATTGCTTTGAGGGTGGGAGGAAAGAGCTGAAAGATGTGATCCACTCTTGATTTGAGAAAAAAAGGTTTTAACCTTAATGAAATGTATGAAACTTAATTGAAGCCATATTTTTGGTGTGAAACAGATGCCGTACACATGTTACAAGATCATTAGGCATAGGAGCAGAAGCAGTCTATTGAGACTACTCCATCAATCAATGAGATCATGGCCAATATGATAATCCTCAACTCCACTTTCTTGACTTTTCACCATAACCCTTGATTCCTTCACTAATTAAAAGCATGTCTATCTCAGCCTTAAATATACTTAATGACTCAGCGTCAATGATCCTGTGATAAATAATTCCACAGATACGTTACTCTCCAAGAGAATAAATTCCTCCTTATTCTAGATTAAGTGGATGACCCATCATTCTGAAATGATGTCCTCTGCTCCTAGACATTTCCCCAAGGGCAAACAACCTTTCAGGATCTCCTCTGCCAAGCCCCCGAAGAATACATTTAAATTACTCTTCTCATTCTTCTAACAATGTCAGATATGGGAGCTAAATTAGGCCTTTTGGCCCATCAAGCCTACTCTGTCATTCAATCATGGCTGATAAGTTTTTCGACCCAATTCTCCTGCCTTCTCCCCTTAACCCTTGATCCCATTACCAATCGAGAACCTATCTACCTCTGTGTTAAATACACTCAATGACTTGGTCTCTACAATTCTCTGCAGCAAACAGTTCCACAGATTAACTATCTATTCTTACAGGACTTGGCAGGGTAGACACTGAAAGGTTGTTTGCACTTTGGGGAGCATCTAGGAGCAGAGGGCATCATTTTGAAAGAAATTCCTCCTCATCTCAGTTCTAAAAGGTTGTTCCTTCACTCTGAGGCTGTGCCCTCAGGCCTGACTCTCTCCAACTAGTGGAAACATCTTCTCCAAGTCGACTCTATCTAGGTCTCTGAGGATTCTATAAGTTTCAGTCAGATCCCCATCATCCCTATAAACTCAATGGTGTACAGACCAAGAGTCCTCAACCACTCCTTATAGGACAAGTCTTTCAGCCCTGGGATCATTCTTGTAAGCCTTCTCTGAACCCCCTCCAAGGCCAGCATTTTCTTAGATGTGGGGCCCAAAACTGCTCACAAAATTCTAAATGTGGTCTGACCCAAGCCTTATACAATTTCAACAGTATGTACATGCTCTTGTATTCTAGCCCTCTTGAAATAAATGATAATATTTCATTTGCCTTCCTAACTGCCAACTGCACCAGCATGTTAACCTTAAGACAATCCTGAACTAGGATACTCAAGTCCCTTTGTGCTTCAGATTTCTGAAGCCTTTCCCCATTTAGAAAATAGTCTATGTCTCTATTCTTCCTACCAAAGAGCACAACATCACACATTCCCACATTGTATTCCATCTGCCACTCCTTTTCCCACTCTCCTAGCCTGTCCAAGTCCTTTGCAGCCTCCCCACTTCCATAACACTGCCTGTCTTTCCACCTATCTTTGTGTCATCTGTAAATTTAGCAATAATACCTTCTGGTCTTTTGTCCAGATTGTTAATATATAACATTAATAATTATGGCCCCAACATGGAACCCTGCGAAACTTCAATAGTCACCAGTTGCTATCCTGAAAAAGACCCGTTTATCCCTATTCTCTGCCTTCTACCAGTCAGTCAGTCAGTCAATCTTCTATCCATGCCAATACTTTACCCAAACACTCTTTTCTTATTTAGCAGCAAGCTGGGTGGCACCTTTTCAAAGGCCTTCTAAAAATCCAAATAGAGCATGTCCATTGGCTCTCCTTTGTCTAACTTGCTTGTTACCTCCTCAAAAGAATTCGAACAGATTTGTTAGACCTCCCCTTGACAAAGATGTGCTGACTTAGTCCCATTTTACCATGCACTTCCACGTACTCCCGCAATCTTATTCTTAAAAACGGATTCTAAAATCTTACCAATGACTAAGGTCAGGATAATCTTTTCTTGTATTCTGCCTCTCTCTTTTTTTAAACAGGGGTATTACTGTAGCCATTTTCCAGTCTTCTCGGATCTTCCCTGACTCCAATGATTTCTGAAAGATCACTATCAATGCATTTACAATCTCCTCAGCCATATCATACAGTCATAGAGATGTACACCATGGAAACAGACCCTTTGGTCTGACCCATCCAGATGCCTTTTAAATGTTGTAATTGCACAAGCTTTCACCACTTCCTCTGGCAGCTCATTCCATACACGCACCACCCTCTGCGTGAAAAGATTGCCCCTTAGGTTCCTTTTAAATCTTCTGCTTTCACCTTAAACCTATGCCCTCTAGTCTGGACTCTCCCACCCCAGGGAAGAGACCTTGGTTATTCACCCTATCCATTGCCCCTCATGATTTTATAAACCTCTATAAGGTAACCCCTCAGCCTCCGACACTTCAGGGAAAATAGCCCCAGCCCATTCAGCCTCTCCCTATAGATCAAACCCTCCAACCCTGGCAACATCCTTGTAAATCCTTTCTGAACCCTTTCTACTTTCACAAAATCCTTCCTTTGGCAGGGAGATCAGAATTGCATGCAATATTCCAAAAATGGTTTAACCAATGTCCTGTAGAGCCGCTACATGACCTCCCAACTCCTATATTCAATGTACTGACCAATAAAGGCAAGCATATCAAATGCCTTCTTCACTCTCCTGGCTACCTGGGACTCCATTTTCAAGGAACTATGAACCTACACTCCAAGGTCTCTTTGTTCAGCAACACTCCTCAGGACCTTACCTGAAGTGTATAAGTCCTGCCCTGATTTGCCTTTCCAAAATACAGCACTTCACATTTATCTAAATTAAACTCCATCTCTCTCCTTGGCTCATTGGTCCATCTGATCAAGGTCCCGTTGTACTAATGAGGTAACCTTCTTTGCTGTCCATTACACTTCCAATTTTTATATAAATGATGAAAAGCTGTGAACCCAGCACCGATCTTGTGGCACACCACAAGTCACAGGCCTCCAGTCTGAAAAGCAACGCTCCACCACTACCCTCTGTCTTCTACCTTTGAGCCATTTCTGTATCTAAATGGCTAGTTCTCCCTGTATTCCATGCAATCTAACCTTGCTAACCAGGCTACCATGAGGAACCTTGTCGAACACCTTACTGAAGTCCATTTGGTCACATTCACTGCTCTGCCGTCATCAATCCTTTTTGTTACTTCAAACAACCCAATCAAGTCAGTGAGACATAATTTCCCATGCACAAAACCATGTTGACTATCCCTAATCAGTCCTTCCCTTTCTAAATACATGTAAATCCTGTCCCTCAGGATTCCCTCCAACAACTTGCCTACCACCGATGTCAGGCTCACCGGTCTATAGTTCCCTGTCTTTACCTTACCATCTTTCTTAAACAGTGGCACCTTGTTAACCAATGTCCAGTCTTTTGGCACCTCACCTGTGGTTATCAATAATACAAATATCTCAGCAAGGGCCCCAGCAATCACTTCCCTCGCTTCCCACAGAATTCTAAGATACATCTGATCAAGTCCCAGGGATTTATCCACATTTACACATTTCAAGATGTCCAGCACCTCCTTCTCTGTAATATGGACATTTTTCAACAGGTCACTATTTATTTCCCTATGTTCTCTATCTTCCATATCCTTCTCCACAGTAAACACTGATGCAAAATACTTGTTTAGTATCTCCCCCATCTCCTGCGGCTCTATACACAGGCGACCTTGCTGATCTTTAAGGGGCCCTATTCTCTTCCTTGTTACTCTTTTGGACTTCATATATTTGTAGAATCACTTCTTATTCTCCTTAACCCTATTTGCCAAAGCTATCTCATGTCCCCTTTTTGCCCTCCTGATTTTCCTTTTAAATATACTCCTACTGCCTTGTATCCTTGTATCCTTCTATGTATTTACTCCATCCCTGCTGTCTGCACCTGATATATGTTTCCTTCTTTTTCTTGACTAAAACCTCAATTTCTTCAGCCATCCTGCATTCCCTACACCTACCAGCCTTGCCCTTCACCCTAACAGGAACACGCTGTTTCTGGACTCTTGTTATCTTATTTTTGAAGGCTTCCCATTTTCCAACCATCCCTTTACCTGCAAACATCCAACCCAATCAACTTTTCAACGTTCTTGCCAATTACTGTCAAAATTGACCCTACCCCAATTGAGAACTTTAACTTTTAGATCCAGTCTATCCTTTTCTATCACTATTTAAAAACTAGTAGAATTATGGTCACTGGCCCCAAAGTGCTCCCCCACTGACACCTCGGTCATTTGTCCTGCCTTATTTCCCAAGAGTAGGTCAAGTTTTGCACCTTCCCTATTAGGTACATTCACATACTGAATCAGAAACTTTTCTTGTACACACTTAGCAAATTCCTCTGTATCCAAGCCTTTAACACTATGACAGTCCCCGTCTATGTTTGGAAAGTTAAAATTCCCTCCCATAACCACTCTATTATTCTCACAGATAACTGAGGCCTCCTTCCAAATTTGTTTCTCAATTTACCGTTGACTATTGAGGCTATGTATAGTATAATTCAAATAAGGTGATCATCCCTTTCCTATTTCTCAGTTCCACCCAAATAGCTTCCCTTGGACGTATTCTTAGGAATATACTCCCTAAGCACAGCCACTCCCCCTCCTCTCTTGCCCCCATTTCTACCCTTCTTATAGCATTTATACCTGGAACATCAGGCTGCCAGTCCTGTCCATTCCTGAGCCATGTCTCTGTAATCACTAAGATATCCCAGTCCCATGTTCCAAACCATGCCCTGATTTCATCTGCCTTACCTGTTAGGCCTCTTGCATTGAAATAAATGCAGTCTAATTTATCAGTCCTACCTCATTCTCTGCTTTGTTCCTGCCTGCCCTGACTGTTCCTTAAGAACTCTGGGGTGATTTATCCTTCAGACCTTTCAGCTTCCCCACTACCTTCTCCTTAGAGATAGCAACTACACTCATCTCTGCCCCTGACATTCTTGAAGTTTTGGAATGCTCCTGGTGTGAAAACTGATGCAAAATACCTATTCCTTTCCTCTGCTATTTCTTTATTTTCCATTACTACTTCTCAAGCCTCATTTCCCAGTGGTCCAATGCCCACTCTTGCCTCTCTCTGACCTTTTAGATATCCAAAATAACTCTTACAATTTTCTTTTATATTACTAGTTGGTTACTCTCATATTTCATCTTCTCCCCACTTACAGTGTTTTATTTAAATCCTCTGCTGGTTTGTAAAGGCTTCCCAATCCTCTGGTTTTGACTAATTGTCACCATAATTTATGCTTTTTCCTTTGCTTTTATACTGTCCCTGACATCCCTTGTCAACATGGTTGTCTGATTCTCCCCTTAGCATGATTCTTCTTCCTTTGGTGAATTTCTGCTGTCCCTCCCAAATTACCCCCAGAAACTCCTGCCATTGCTGCTACACTGTCTTTCCTGTTAGGCTGCCCTTCCAATCAGCCCTGGCCAGATCCTCCCACATGTCTTTATAGTTACCTTTACACAACTGTGATACTATTACATCTGATTCCAGCTTCTCCTTCTCAAACTGCAGGGTGAATTCTATTATTTTATTGTCACTGCCTCCTAGGGGTTTTTTCACTTTAAGCTCCGTAATCAAGTCTGCCTCATTACACATCACCAAATCCACAACTGCCTGTTGCCTTTTGGACTCTACTACAAACTGCTCCAAAAACACCACCTCGTACACATTCCACGAATTCCTTTTCTTGAGATCCGCTATCAACCTGATTTTCCCATTCCACCAGCATATTAAAGTCCCCATGATTATTGTAATAGTTCCTTTATTACCTGCCTTTTCTAACTTCTGATTTATTTTCTGGCCCACATCCTGACTACTGCTAGGAGACTTATACCTTAACTCCCATCAGGGTCTTTTTCCTTTGAGGTTCCGAAACACTACCAACACCGCTCCTACTTCTTCAACTCTATAATCACTTTTTGCTATTGATTTAATTTTATTTCTTCCTAACAAGGCAAACCCAACCCCTCTGTCATTCTGCCTGTCCTTTTGATAGGGCATGAACCCTTGGATATTTAGTTCTCAGCCCTGTTATGGAACAGACCAAAATCCCCCACTCACCACTAAAGGATTGTAAGAAGATAGCCTAGACCCTAACTTTCATATTTATTTAAAGGCAAATGTGAAGTGCTGTATTCCAGATGTGTTTAATTGGTCCACCACAAGACTTTAAGAAAAACACACTTTATTCTTACAACAGGTCTAAAATACAAAAAGAAAAATTGCCATAACTTTAACACTATTGAAATACTTAGGAGGATAATGTATTATTTAACCACAAATCATCAATTGTTCCAGTATAGGCAGTATCCTTTGGCAAAAATGCAGTTCAGCAAAAGTAGGGTTCTCATGTGCTGTCTGTCTTCAGTCCAGAAGAAAGGAATGATTTTCCCCTTTTGATTTTTTAAGAGGAAACCTCATTATCTAATACTTTACTCGAGCAGCCAGGAACTCAAGCTCTTAACTCAGCAGCCAGCAGAAAACCTTCTCACTAACTGAAAGCAAAACTAAATTCCTTCCAGGGTCTTTGTGAGCTATGCCCTTCCCACTCATGATTCTTTTGTCTCGAACTCAATAGCTGTTTACAAATTGTGTATCTGAAGGAGAAATTTTGGTTCCACTGTGACAACAGATCTCTGCAAGAGAAACAGCACAGAACACATCTCTTAAAGGAACAGTACCATCATACATGATCACCTTGCAGCCACACCTCTGTGATACACATAACATTGTAGGGTCAATTGAAATTGGCAAGTACAATCTCGTTTATCTTGTTTCATATGCTGTGTGCATTTAAGTATAACACCCTCAGTCCTGCCTTAACTGCTCCCCTTCTCATAATTGTCCCCTTATCTGCTCTGTCTGAAGTTAGATTCCTGACCCTTTCCATATTTCTGTCCTACGACTGTTTCTGGAAACTTTAATAACCTCTGCTGAGCCCTGCCCCCACTTTTAACTTTTTCCATAATTTTCAATGCAACTGACACCACTCCCCTACTGGTTAGTTTAAAATTCCAATGAATATAGTTCCAACTTACTCAACTTCTCATTCTATGAAAATCCCTCCATACCCTGAATAAGCCTAACAAACTTTCTCTGTACTGCCTCCAATTCCAAGACATCCTACCTTAGATAATAGACACAACACTGTACACAATATTCTAGATGTGATCTTGCTAATGCCTGGTACAGTTGTAGCAAGACTGCTTTATATTTATACTCCCTTTTAAAATAAAGGCTAATATTCCATTTGCCTTCCCTATTACCTTCTGAGCTTGTGGCTTGGATATGCAATTATATGCAAGACTGAGAAAGACAGGCTTTAATCCTAATGGAATCGAGCGTTATGGGGTAAAGGCAGGAAAATGGGGTTGAGGACTAACAGATCAGCCTTGATTTCACTGAGTCTGCTCTGCCATTCGATGGGCCAAATGGCCTGCTTCTGCTCATGTCTTTTGATATTATGGTCTTACAGCAGGTCAATAGAATTGGGTTCACACTGAAGACATGGCTTGAATTCCACAAGCAATTTAACATCACACATTTGGCCAAGGCTACAACTGCTTCTTCTCATGTCAAGAGTGCATTACGTCTTTCCCCTTTCCACCCCAAGTTGTTCCCAACCTCCTGTAACTTGCACGCACTCTAATGTACAATATTATTTGCAGTGGTTGTCTTCATCCGCTGTTACATTGTGGCAAGAACAGTTAGCTTATTGCTGTAAACATGGCTGCACCAGCAAAAGGCGTCTCTTCATACAATCCCTATAGTGTGGAGAACGCCATGCGGCCCATCAAATACACACCATACCCTCTAAAGAGCATCCCAACCAGACCCACCCTATCCCTGTAATTCCCATAGATAATCCACCTAGCCTACACATCCCTGGACACTATGGGCAATCCACCTAACCTGTACATCTTTGGGAGAAAACTGGAGCACCCAGAAGAAACCCACAAAATGGGGAGAATGTGCAAACTCTACACAGACAGTCACCCCAGGGTGGAATTGAACCTGAGTCCCTGGTGCTGAGGGGCACCAGTGCTAGCCACTGTGGTGCTCTTCTCTTATCCTTACTAACATTTATCAGCTTTCTGTGGCTGTCCTGCTCCCTGACACATCCTGCTTCTGCCAACTCTTTGCAAAACGCAGCAACACGTGCTACAAGGATTAGACTTTTCATGGATTTGTTCACCACTAACGGTCTGTATTTTTGCAGCACAAGTTGGAGTACAGTATTGAGGAATGGGCAAGAACAGATTGACAGTCCATTAACACTTAGGGCCTCAGAATGATTGAGCAGAATGCCTCAATGCTCGGAACACAGGGTTTTCACACAGCATGGCAAATAGAGCAGTTAGATGATCAGGCAACTGAGTCTGTCATTTCAGAGATAGTGGGAACTGCCGATGCTGGAGAATCTGAGACAACAAGGTGTAGAGCTGGACAAACACAGCAGGCCAAGCAGCATCAGAGGAGCAGGAAAGCCAACGCTTCGGGTCTAGTTCTGAAAAAGGGTCTAGACCTGAAGCGTCGACTTTCCTGCTCCTCTGGTGCTGCTAGGCCTGCTGTGTTCGTCCAGCTCTACACCTTGTTGTCTCTGAGTCTGTTATTTATTCCCTTCTCTTACCCTTGGTCTGCCTATCTGCTGACATATCAAAAAACCCATATGCATGAGGCTAGCTCGACTGACAAGTACTTAATATACATTTATATCAATTTATATTTTATCTTTGAAAAAGGGAGTCAATTCAAACCATCATGCGTCATTGCTTCCTGAGATATCCACACGCAGAAGGTCAAAAATCAATACCCCTCGAGTGAATGTTCATGAGTTTGAGAGGTCCTGTCATGTAAATAATTAAATACTGTTGCTATTAGATAAGCAGTTGTCTTGATCCGTCAGACCCTCACAGCAATGGTAGTGAAGCCAGTGGATGCATAATCACAGTGGCTAGTACTGCATTGCTATTTTCAACTTTGTAGCATGATGAAACAAAGTCAAAAATCAGCCCTGCAATCTGTTCAAAAGAATTGATACGGTGTAGTGCTGCAACGTTCAACAGAATTAATCAACATTAGACATTCCTTTGAATGTTGTCTCAAAACTACATCAAAATCATTGCTACAGTAAAGGTTGGCTTTGTCAGCGTATAAACAATTTCCTATTCTGTTTTTTCAAATCATTGTGTTATTCATCTATGACATTATGAACTAGCATCAGTTCTTTATTGCATTCATTAGGCATTCCTTTCCAACAGCATCAATTTCTTACTGTTTTTGCTTTCTTTATTGTGCTGTTAGCTCTCTGTATGCTTTATAACAGATTCAAAAAAAGTCTCTACAATAATCTTCACGTCTATCAATGTCAACTAATATGGGTCCACTCATCCAACTTGAACAAAGCTAAACGTGCAGTTGTGAACATCCTCAATAAATCAAGACTCACTTTGCAATAAACCAAGCAATTAAGAAGACATGGGTCCAAGTTCAAAAATAACAGGGTCGATAAAACAGTGCGAAGAGGATGTAGTACCTATTTATGTGCCTGATTCCATCGGACAGGAATTTGGCATGAAGAGACTGCCCAATACAGGCAGATCTAACCCATTTTCACATTGACTGATGTGGGTGTCACAAACTGGGACAGCATTTATTGCCTGTCCCCTACTTGCTCTTGAGAAAGTGGTGTGGAGCTGCCTTCTCGAACCGCTACAGTCCATGTGTTGTAAGTAGACTCGCAATGCTCTCAGGGAGTGAATTATAGCATTTTGACCCAGCAACAGTGAAGGAACGACAATGTATTTCCAAGTTAGAATGGTGAATGGCTTGGAGGAGAGCTTGCAGGTGATAATATTCCCATGTATCTTGTCCTTTTAGATTGAAGCAGTCATGGATTTGGAAGGTGCTGCCTAAGGAGCTTTGTTGAATTTCTGCAGTGCACCTTGTAAATGGTACACGCTGCTGTGACTGAATGTCAGCGATGGAGGGAGTAAATGTTTGTGGATGTGGTCACAATGAAGTGGCTATTTTGTCCTGCATGATGTCAAGCTTGTTGAATATTGTTGGAGCTGTACCCATCCAGGTAAGTTGAGAGTATTCCATCGCACACTTGACTCATGCCTTGCAGATGGTGGACAGGCTTTGGGGAGTCAGAAGGTGAGTTACTCGTTGCATAATTCCTAGACTCCAACCTATTCTTATAGTCACCATTTTATGTGGTTAACACAATTCAGTTTCTGGTCAACAGTAATCTCCAGGGAGGTCAATACTGGGAGATAAAGCGATGGTGACGCCACTTAATATCAAGGGCAATGGTTAAATTGTCTCTTACTGGAGGCGGTCATTGCCTGGCATTTATGTGTTGTGAATGGTATTTTGAATAATCTAGGCATGTTTTCAACAATGAGCCAGCAGTGATGGCCAACCCACTAATCAACAAAGGTGTGGAAATCCCATAGATCCTCCTATCAGCCAAACTGCAAGGTGTGGGATAAAAAACAATGAGGCAAGCAAGAGGCATGCAGGGAGAATGGATGGGCCAGCAGAAGACTGGAAGTTTTCTGTTATACACAAGAGGAGTATTGATGTTTATCCTGATTTCAGGAATTCTGACCTACTAGTTATTGTGTAACCTGTAGTGGTTTCATTTGAACTTCTGGTTAGACTTGTCTCCACCAAAAGCAATATGCACATTGTGCACAATGCATGTTCTGCCAAATGGTAGTTTAAAATTGGATCAAAGCCCTAGAGACATAATAAACACACAATTTACATAGACTAATGGGACTTACTTCTGTTTCTACACATCCTTGGATCCTTATTTCAAGATCCACGCTAAAATTCTTAATGCTCACACATTGCTGGAGGAGGGACGTTAAATATTCATTAATCACAGTGATTAAGCTACTAGCCTTTTTCACTCGAGGAGAGTGGTGTGAGAGAGTGAAAATGCACTTCATTTAAATCTGAGTGATCCTATTCATTTGAGATTGTTTCATAAAGGGATTAGAACCCTGGAGCAACCCAACAATGATGTCATAGTGCTGTATGCCGATGAGCACAAACACACAGTATGTGCGGAGCTGGAAGCGACTAGAATAGATCACTCTGGAAGACATGCTAGAGTCAAGCTTGCTGGAACGTGGACACATGAAGAAGTTAGCTCAGTCATTACCTAATGTAACTAAGATCCTGTTGTATCTATGTATATCATGAATCGCAATATTTAATGCTAATGTGCGACAAAGTGGTACTTTGAAGTCTAAGCCTGAAGAAAGTCCTTGTCTTTGCCTTCTCCTCTGTTTGCAAGGAGCCCGATTCAAACCAGATGATAAAAGAGAGACAGCAACGAGGAAATTTCTTGGAATGTTTTCCCCACACCCTCCATCCCCAACACCCTTTGCCACCCAGATAGATGGTAGCTTCTTTATATGTCATCCCTATTTAAATTCTGAACAAGGGGGCCAGAGATCCAGCTCTGAAAGAGGCCACATTGTCAGAGATACTACCATTTGGGTAGGTCTTTAATCTGAGTTCCTGCTGCACATTAAACTGTTCTAGTTAGTTAAGAGGATGTTTGAAGCCCTTTGATATTGTACCAAACAGGCTAAGGACATAAACTATCCATATTTTATTATTCAGCCAACATGTTCCAAAATAGAATCACTGGCTACTAAAACATTGCAACCACATTTTGCCTGTTGATTGATTGATTGGTTTATTTTCATGTGTACCGAAGTACAGTGAAAAGCTCTGTTTACAAGCAGCACAGGCAGATCGTAGTAGGCAAGGATGTGCAGATCAAAAAGGTTTAGAGAGAGGCAGAGGCATACAGGTTGCAATTCCTTGACAGTGCTGTCCTCCAGGCGAGGAAAGTTATTTGATAAGGGGACTTGATATAAATTAAAGATCACTCTTTCAGAAACTCTGACAGCTCTTTCCTAAGCAACATCCAATTTGGTAAGATTTCTTTAAAATACAAGCTTTTCCATCTTCTTTCCAAGGAGAAAAGAACATCTTTCTCTGTATATTAACATCTTACTCGTTTGAGAATTGTTCTGCTGCTAAAATGGCCAAATCATGAAATAAACAATTAGGACTGTGATTCTTAGACAACAAGGTGCAGGGCTGGATGAACACAGCAGGCCAAGCAGCATCATAGGAGCAGAGAGGTTGATGTTTCGGGCCTAGACCCTTCATCAGAAAAGGGGGAGGGGAAGGGGGT
>NC_063345.1:55997158-56017840 GCF_021869965.1 Rhincodon typus | reverse complement strand
ATTTTCTGATGAAGGGTCTAGGCCCAAAACGTCAGCCTTCCTGCCCCCATGATACTGCTTGGCCTGCTGTGTTCATCCAGCTCGACACCTCGTTAAAATACTCCAGCAGCTTATATCACTGCTAAGCAGCCCTCAGTCTAGGGAGCACCCATCTTGCTATATGACACTATGCTCTGACAATCTTGCACCAAAACCATGGTCAACAGTTAATGAGGCAGATAGACTGCAGGTGCAGCGATGAGGCAGCCATGCATCAAACTCTTAGCCTAGTCCTCACTGAAATCCATGAAGGTACCTGTCAGTCACAGGGCACCAGCGCAATAAACCAGTGTTTTAAAGATGGCTACTGCAGGTCTTTCAGCAGATATCGCTGAGTGGCAATTTCTGTGAATGTCAGTCTATGGCCATCTCAGAATTAAAGAGCAGGAGACAGAGGCAACTGAAGCAGAGAAAATCCTGACCCTATTTTTCACCATGCAGAATGTTAGTGGGAGATTGTGTTGAAGATGATTTAAAGGATGCGGGAGCATGAACCTAGCTTGGGCTAGAGGGATGAAATTTTCAGCAAAGAGTTAAAGTCAGTTCTGGAATCAGCCACCTGGTTGCGAAAAGAAAGGGAAGGTAGGCTATTAGAAGCAGAAAATTGCCTTGGTCTGATATTAGTTGAGAAATATCCACTAAAGGGATAATATAAAATATCACTATATAGAAGGGGATTATCAGTAATGTTAAAGGTTAAATGAGGAATTTTTTTACTGTAGAATGTGATTTTATTATAAAAATAGTGTTTACAATGTTGCTTTTAGTTTGTTTAAGTAAAAGACTTACATCTTGAAATTTTGCGTCATTGTTTCAGTTAATCACTGGAAATTCCAAAGCATTTTTGAAAGTTACCACTTCTTACGGTGATCGTAACAAATGAATGCAGAGGGTTTCATTCTCATCAGCCCTTGCATTTCTTACTCTAACCAACTTTTAAACTGATATTCATCGAGTGTGGTGCAAAGTAATGCCAATTATACAGGTTCTGTCTGTGGCTGTGATGGTGGGCTGCCTCTTTGTCTCAGCTAATTTTTGATGGAAAATTGTGCCCCTGAAGCTATATAACCAACTAGTTATCTCGAACAGAAGTAGTCCCTTGTGGAACTATGGCTAATTAATTTAACTAATTATCTTTTACATGATATATGGTAGTGACCTAGACTTGGGTGAAAAGAGAACAATTTAAAAATGCAGTTGATACAAAACTTGGAAGTATTGTGAACTATGAGGAGGATAGTGAGAAACACTTCAAGTGTATATAGGCTAGTGAAACGGTTTGAGTGGGAGATAAGATGATGGCCGAGTGGCAGTGTCAATCAACTATTAATCTAGTGACCTGGGCAATGTTCTGGGGAACTGGGTTTGAATCCAGTCATGGTAAATAGTGAAATTATGAATTCAATAAAAATATGCAATTAAGAGTCTAATGACGACCTTGAAACCATTGTCAATTATCAGGAAAAGCCGTCTGGATCATTAATGTCCTTTAGGGAAAGAAACTGCAATCCTTACATGGTCTGGCCTGCATGTGACTCCAGACTACTCAGCAACGTGATTGAGTCTCAAATGCTCTTGGGGCAATTAGGGATGGTCAATAAATTTTGGCCTAGCCAATGATTTAAACAATTTGAAGTTGAGAATTGTAAAGATATCAATTTTGGTTGGAAGAATGTTGAGAGGCAATATAAAGGGAGCTGAGGGACCTACGATAAATGTGTGCTAATGAATGAAGCTGGCAGCAAGGATAGGATCCTGGGCTTTATAAGTAATGGCATAGAATATAGACACAAGGAAGTTGTGGTAAACTGCATTAAACACTGGGTTGGCTCAGCTACAGCACTGTCCAGTTCATGGCACTGCATTTTAGGAAAAGGCATTAGAAAGGATGTAGACAAGATTCTCCAGCAATATTTCCAGAATGAGGAATTTCACTGAAGTAGCTAGACTGGAAAAACGAGGGCTGTTCTCCTTGGAGAAGAGATGGTTAAGAGGATAATTGATAGAAGTGTTCAAAATGGTGAGCAGTTTGGACAGAGTAGACAGTCAAAACCTGTTCCCATTGACCAGAATTGAGAACCAGAAGCCAAAGTTTTCATTTGATTTCCAAAAAAACCAATGGCAACAGGAGGAAAATCCTTTTTTTGTGCAGAGAGTGGACCTTGCCTTAGAGTGTAGTTTTCAAAACGAATTAGGTACTCATCTAAAGAAAATTATTTGCAGGGCTGTGAGTAAATCCATGGGATGGAATCAGGTGAGCTGCACTTGCAGGACCTAATTAGAACATGATGGTCACCATTTGCTTTGCAACCATTCGACGATCCAAGGATTCTACACCCTGGATGGATGATACTAAATTTGCAAAAGTTGGGAAGAACTCTGAAAATTCACAGATTAACAAGCAAAATTAGTTTTCATCTTCCATAAAGAAGGCTGGCCATCCTTCCGAAATCAGTTAGTGACTTTTCTACTTTCAAACCTTTTTCATATTATAATGATATGTAGAATTATTGATATCAATGCCTTTTTGGAGCAGACCAATGCTTTAGTTTTTCTTTCATTCACTTTTGTCTTCTCTCTTTGAAAGCAAATGATGTCATACTTTGACTAGAATCATGCTATGTGATCCTTTTACAGTTTTCTCAGTTCCCTTTCATCTTGTTCTCTCATCAGTTTCAGAGCCTGTGTCACAACTTCAGTTGACAATGTGTTGAAAAACATAGACATTTTGGGGACAGTTTGTTACACAGTATTAGCCTTTAGAAACAAGAGGAGAAAAATAGGAAACGAGCCTAATGCTTGTCACTGCCAATCCACACTTTCAGCAGCTGACATTTTTTACAATAAAAACATACCCATTGTCATGGGTGCACTTCAAGTCTGGGAATTGTTATTTCTCAGAATATTGCCTATGTCCTTGAAAATGCTGGTGTTTGTAACTGTGATAGATTTCATTAGAACAGAACTAGAAAAAAATATAGCCCAGAGGAAAAGTTTTTTTTTGGATGTTCATGACATTTTTTCTCCCTGGGAGAGTTTAAGTATTTATTTGTCTGTACTCGTCTTTCATTTAGACTTGTGGAAGTTTTATGTTGTCAATTAAATTTATTTTTATTACTGAATAAAAGTTTATTATATCCTTTAAAAGGATCTTGCACTAATGAAAAATGTGCTTGGAAGATTTTCTTATTGTCCAGGATGGATAACAGCATGACCATTTTAATCCTGATGGCATCACAAGGAAGTACCATGATGATCCATTTTAATGTGAATGATGTCACTGCAATTTATGCTTGCAAGCAGAGGAAGAAAGGGTTGTTCAATAAAACACAGTGTAGTGGAAATATACGACAGAAGGGTGAGCTTTGGAAAACAAGGTGAATAAACATTTTAGGCAAGGCTGTTACCAGGCGAATTCAATAAAGAGGATGATGCCTAAAGGGAATATGGAATACTGAAGGGAGAGATACAACTATAGTAAAGATTCTTGAGTGTTCTTCATATTCCTGACTGACACCCAATGTATCTCCTGCTCTCTTTGTTCTGATAACCTCCAGAAATGAGTTAGAATCACAGAAAGGAATTGTCCATATTAAAATGCCAATTCTGCTAAAAGGTTCTGTCCAAAATTTTACCCCTTTTTGGTTCTGACCAATTCCCTTTGAGTGTTCAGCATTTTGTACTATTAATTTAAAATTCCAGTATTTTCAGTTTCCCTCTTTATTTTGAGTTATTAATTAATATTTTCCCCTTAGCAATGATGCACTTTAATTATTCATTTGGCCACTTTGTCCTCTTTCTTATAAAATTATTCCACATGTTGAAGAATAAGTGAGACAGTAGGCTTAATGGTGAAAATTCTGTTGGAATGCAAAAAGAGTCCTTTAGTGATTTCCATTCACACACTGCATATAGGTGGATGAGTGCAAGCAATGAAGCATTAATATCTGTAGGGAGGTTACATAGTTCTTCAAGCAGAACTGATTTATGACACACTTAACTGAATCCTCTCAGGAGTAATTTCTAGGAAATAGCTGCAGCCATATAATGCTTTGAACATGTTTGAACCATGTATGAGAATCTGATCAGGATGAATCTCCTTTCTTTATGACTTTGGTTTCAAACCTGCTTGTTTTCCTTTTCATAGTTGAGATAGTCAACTATATTTTAAGAATTGGATAGAAACTTTCATACTCCCAAACATCACTTGCAAATGCTGATAATTGTATAAAATCTTGTTTTATCAATATCAACAGGGCCTCCCAAACACCATGTCCACACAGACTGTTGACATTCGCCCTCCAATATAATGCTGGACGCTGGTTGGTGTTTGGATGATGGGTTGGTATGATAAAAGTTGAACCTATGATGTCTCTAACCATATGGTCTGAAGTCTCTAACCATGTGGATATTGTGGAGTTTTACAGACTTAACACCCCATCCATATAAGCGTGATAGAAGATGGGAGTTGTACTATTCCTTGAACATTTACTTAATATTTTGGACTAGAAGTAATTGCTTGACTGCATTGAAAAATGTAATATGACCAATGTCAGATAGGAGACACTTCAGCTTTTTCTCCGCAGACTATAAATCATACTTACAGATCGACATGTTCTTCCAGTTCATCTGCTCGGAGAAGATAAGGCAGATGATCTTGACAGACCATACCCCATCTGAGATGGCCTGACAGTACAACACAGCTCCCCTGAAGTTCAATGAATCTCTTCCGTGGTGAAGGTTTTGAGCTTGATGTGAACTGGACAACCACCTTATATTTAATAATGCTGCGAGAACATTGAGAATCACCCTGTGGAAGTCTACAAAAAAAAACAATAATAATAAGGCAATTTGCTTTTGTACATGACGTATCTGATTGAGGAAAATACTGTAATTAGAGGCAAAACAAGAATCACAGTCCTAGATAGTAGGAACTGCAGATGCTGGAGAATCCGAGACAACAAGGTGCAGGTCTGGATGAACACAGCAGGCCAAGCAGCATCATAGGAGCAGAGAGGCTGACGTTTCAGGCCTAGACCCTTCATCAGAAAAGGGGGATGGGAAGGAGGTTCTGAAATAAATAGGGAGAGAGTGGGAGGCGGATAGAAGAGGGATAGAGGAGAGGATAGGTGGAGAGGAAACAAACAGGTCGAAGAGGCGGGGATGGAGCCAGTAAAGGTGAGTGTAGGTAGGGAGTTAGGAAGGGGATAGGAGGCGAAGGAATTGGGAATAGGGGATAGCTCTAACACCTCTCTCCCCTTCCTGGACCTCTCTGTCTCCATATTGGGCAACCACCTAGACACCGATATTCATTTCAAGCCCACCGACTCCCACAGCTACCTAGAATACTCCTCCTCCCACCCACCTTCCTGCAAAAATGCTATCCCCTATTCCCAATTCCTTCGCCTCCGCCACATCTGCTCCCAGGATGAGGCATTCCACTCCTGTACATCTCAGTTGTCCTCGTTTTTCAAGGACCGTAACTTACCCTCCTCGGTGGTCGAGAACGCCCTCAACGGTGTCTCCCACATCTCCCGCACCTCATCCCTCACACCCCGTCCACACAATAACAACCAAAAAAGAATCCCCCTCGTCCTCACGTACCACCCCACCAACCTCCGGATCCAACGCATCATCCTCCGATACTTCCGCCATCTGCAATCCGACCCCACCACCAAAGACATCTTTCCCTCCCCACCCTTATCTGCTTTCCGGAGGGACAACTCTCTCCGTGACTCCCTTGTCCGCTCCACACTCCCCTCCAGCTCCACCACACCCGGCACTTTTCCCTGCAACCGCAGGAAGTGCTACACCTGCCCCCATACCTCCTCCCTCACCCCCATCCCAGGCCCCAAGAAGACTTTCCACATCAAGCAGATGTTCACCTGCACATCTGCCAATGTGGTATACTGCATCCGCTGTACCCGGTGTGGCTTCCTCTACATCGGGGAAACCAAGCGGAGACTCGGGGACCGCTTTGCAGAACACCTACGCTCGGTTCGCAACAAACAACTGCACCTCCCAGTCGCGAACCATTTCAACTCCCCCTCCCATTCCTCAGACGACATGTCCATCCTGGGCCTCCTGCAGTGCCACAACGATGCCACCCGAAGGTTGCAGGAACAGCAACTCATATTCCGCTTGGGAACCCTGCAGCCCAATGGTATCAATGTGGATTTCACAAGTTTCAAAATCTCCCCTCCCCCTACCGCATCCCAAAACCAGTCCACCTCGTCCCTGCCTCCCTAACCTGTTCTTCCTCCCACCTATCCCCTCCTCCCACCTCAAGCCGCACCTCCATCTCCTACCGACCAACCTCATCCCGCCCCCTTGACCTGTCCGTCCTCCCTGGACTGACCTATCCTCTCCCTAACTCCCCACCTACACTCATCTTTACTGGCCCCATCCCCGCCTCTTGGACCTGTTTGTTTCCTCTCCACCTATCCTCTCCTCTATCCCTCTTCTATCCGCCTCCCACTCTCTCCCTATTTATTTCAGAACCCCCTTCCCCTCCCCCTTTTCTGATGAAGGGTCTAGGCCCGAAACGTCAGCCTCTCTGCTCCTATGATGCTGCTTGGCCTGCTGTGTTCATCCAGCCCTGCACCTTGTTGTCTCGGATTCTCCAGCATCTGCAGTTCCTACTATCTCTAAGTGTTGTTGGAGCTGTACTCAACCACACAAGTGAAGAATATCCCATGACACTCCCTGACTTGTGCCTTGTCAATGGTGGACAGGATTTGAGGAGACAAAAGGTGAGTTACCATCAAATTCACCACTAAATTCCTAGGCTCTGACCTGCTCTTGTAATTACAATATTTATATAGAGAGTATGGATCAGTTTCCGGCCAATCAATCAAAGTATTTGGATGCTGGGAGATTCAGCAATATAATATCATTGAACATCACGGAGCAATTCTTATTTTCTCTTTAGAAATGATCATTGTATGGTGTGAATATTACTTTCCACTTATCACCCCAAATTTGGATAATGTCCAAATCCTCCTGTCTATGGACAAGGACTACTTAAGTATCTGATATGTTATAAATGACACTGGATGTTGTGCAACCATCAGCGAATATTCCAGTTCTGGCCTTTAAAATGGAGGGAAGGAGATCGATGAAGCACCTGAAGATGGTACAGCCTCGAACACTACCCTGAGAAACTCTTGCAGAAATATTATGAAGCTGAAACAATTCACTTCGAATAAATAAAACCAGCTTCCTATGTGCCAGTGATGATTGCAGTCGGCGGAGACTTTTCACTCTGATTCCTATCGAGTCCAGTTTTATTAGGGCTTCTTGATGTTACTTGTTGTCAAATGTGGCCTTAAGGTCAAGGACAGTCTCTTTCCACTCACCTCTGGGATTCAGCTCATTTGTCCATATTAGAATCAAGGTTACAATATGGTCTAGAGCTGAATAGTCAAGGCAGAACACAGACTGAGGGTCTGTGAGCAGGTTATTCCTTCGCAAGAGCTGTTTGCTAGTGCTATGAGCAACAAGGCTCACTGGACCTGAACGTTAACTCTGTTTTATCTCCAAAGACGCTGCCAGACTTGTCAAATTTCTTCAGCAATTTCAGCTTCTGTAACTTGTTCTGTCATTTTATTGACACAGCGTAGAGGGTGATAATTGGCCGGGTTGAATTGTGCGCAGGACAGACCTGAGCAATTTTCCACACTGTTGGGTAGATGCCGATGTTGCAACAGGAACATCTTGGCTAAGGGGGTAGCAAGTTCTGGAGCGCAAGTTTTCAGTACTATTGCAGGAATGTTGTCAGGTCTCATAGCCTTTACAGTATCCAGTGCCTTCAACCATTTTTTTTTCATATCCTGTCTTACGAATCAAACCAGCTGAAGACTCACATCTGAGATGCTGGGCACTTCAGGAGGTGGACAGGATGGATCATCCACTCAGCGTTTGTAGATAAAGATTGTTGCAAATACTTCAGCCTTAACTTTTGTACTGATGTGCTGGGAACCCCATTATTAAGGATGGGGTAGCTTGTAAAGCTTGACTTCCAGTCTGTTGTTTAATTGTCCACCACCATTCACCATTGGATGTGACCAGACTGCAAAGTCTAGCTCTGATCTGTTGGTTGTGGAATCAATTACTCTGTCTTTCATTTGCTGCTATGCTGTTTGGCACACCAGTCCTGTCCTGTAACTTCACCACGTTGGCCCTTCATTTTCAGGTATGATTGATTGATGGTAGAGTGGGAGTTAATGTCAGACCATGAGGTTACAGATTGTGTTGAATACAATTCTGTGGCTGATGGCCCATAGTGCCTCATGGGTTCCCAGTATTGAGCTGCTAGATCTGTTCCAAGTCTGACCCATTTAGCATTGTGGTAGTGCCACAAAACACAGTATCCTCAATGTCAAGAAAGAACTTTGTTTCCACAAGACATGTGGCGGTCTCTCCTCATAGTTGCTTTGTCCTAAACCTTATCTGTTATCACAAGTACATTGTGAACATTAAAATGCATACCTCTCTCTGAAGCAGTTTTAGTTATTGTACTGCTTATTGTTTTTACATGCTCCCTCAGCAAGCAGAGGGAAACTGATAGCCTCGTTTCAGAGCATGTCACTATTCAATCTCTCCCTCTCTATTGCACTGGATTAGTAAACTGGAGGGTAAAGTAGAAAGGCCAAGTAGCCTAGAAGTGGCATCATTCATAGAATGAGCCAGTCAGGAAGCACCCAACCCTCAGCAGAAGAGTGCCCAGACCAGGTATCAACTTGGTTTTTACAAAAATTGCAAGTCTGTCAGTTCTACAGTCATCTGCCACAGCAGATACATAAAGGACAAATCAGAGGGTGGTTTGAAAGGGCACACAATTGGAGGCTAGTTGGTTAGAAACATTAGTAACGCAAACAAATTTTCTGCAGCTCAATAAGGTGTCAACACTGACATTATATGTGTGGATTGATTTTTGGCAAGTTGGAGCAGTATTGTTGGGAATGCAGAATAAGAGCCATAGTAATTATGGATGCGAGCCACATGTCAGTATGGTTTTCCTTCAATGTTTGTAGGAAAATAGGAGTCTGATGACAAGATAGTTCAACAAAGATGCCTATTATTAATGACTGTGCAGATGTTGTGCACTTGGCATACAGCTTTCTTGTACATCAACTTCATCAAGCAGGGCCTTAGATATCTGATTTCCCCCGCTGGCTTTATGTTCCTTCCTTTTGTTCCTCTAAGGAATCACAACCAGTTCTTTGTGAATCACCATCCTTTTTTTTCCTCATGCCTTCAACAAACAATGGTGATTTGAGATATTCTGGCTGAACTTTATTGCAAAACGCTCCTTGCTCAAAACCCCTTCAAAGGTACATGAAGCATACATTTCAGCATCAACAAACTGCGATCTGGTTGCACCATGAATCTCTGTGTACCCAGATCCAGCAAAAGTCTTGAGGATCCTCAGCAGAATCATTCTCACTGTGACCGGATTATCTCTGATCTCCAAGCAGTGAACAAAGATTCTGCTTATTTTATAAATAGACTGTCTCAAAGTGGGCAAAGCCTGAAGTATTCTGATGAAATACTAAAAGTGCATTCAAAAGTGAAACTGTCAATTTATTGAGTTAGTTCACTGTGCGCATGTAGTGTTCAAATACAGTTGACTGCACATGGCAACCCCTATTTGTCAATAGTCCCCTCTGAGTGATGCATGAGATCGATATTTCTTTTAGTTAATAACATTTTGTAATGTTTCAGTCACATGTTTTGATTTTTTAAACATCCCCTTGTGCTACCTGAAAGGAAACAGTGATATAGGGATTAATTAAATGCCACCATGAGTTTCACAGGCACTGGCAGTGCGGTACTGCTGCCAGGTAAAGTTGAGCACCAGGTGCAGGACAAGCAGGGCAGCATAAATTTAATGGGAAGGATAGTCTTAAACATTGGTTCTGGCTGTGGTTCAGATAGCTGTTTTTTGTCTGTAAACATGGAGACACGGGTGTCAGTTACTATCTAAGATGGCTGCTGAACATGAAATCTAAAATCTACTCAAAAATTGGTAGCCAGTGTAAGTGAAATTCAGCTTACAGTATTCGGCAGTTTTAACATTTCAGTGGATTACCCTGGTTTCACATTTTTAATGCATTTTACTTTGCTGTTCCCCAGGGATTGGTCAACTTGTCTTGGAAATTATTGCATGCTCTTCATTTGTCTGTCCAGCTTATAACACTATCCAAAGATTACTCTCTACATGTTTAAAAAAAATAACTTAGGGTGTTGACCGTACAATGACATTGACTCTAGGTTCAACTTAATTTTGTAAAACATTAGCTATTAAAAAAGAAAAGGTATAGTGTTGATTCTGAAATTCATTTGATGAAATGATGTAATTTCAGATATTGTAAAGGTCTTGCAAGTTAGTCTTATTTTAGTTTGAGAGCTCCAGCTTTGAAGTGACACTTCATGGTATGAGCATCAGTATGATTTTTGATGTGTTAATTTGAAACTCCTTTAATAGATTGTATGCACCCTCTTTAAAAAAAAGCTCTCCTGTGATAACAGAAAACATTTCTATGTGACTGTATTGCAGAGCATATGTTAACAATCTCACATTTGCAATTTCAGGGTCTGTGCTCAAATTTGAATTTAGCCAACAAATACTTCGGCCAATTTCTGAGTTATTTTCCAAGAAACCCTGCATTAAGTTGCACAGTAATACTTTTGTCATCAATAACAATTCTCTGGATCACACAAGTTAAATTCTTAGGACTTAGTTTCTTGCTTTGACTTCCAAGACACAGAACTAGGAAGCAATCTGTCAAAAGTTGATGATCCCCAGACACTGGGTAAATTGGGAGATGTGTGGATTAGTAATTCAACATGCTAATGAAAGAGACTGCAAAACTTCCGTACAGTGCTGTCACATTGCCAGGGGAACTGGAAATATAGGTCACTAATAAGCATGTTTAAAGGTCAATTGGAAAGGCTGAGGTATTCTTCTCATAACTTTGGGTATGAAGAAGTATATTCTGAAGACTTTTTTTTAATCCATTTCAAAGTTATGTTACATTCATTTCTTCACAACAATGTGCCCGTAGGAAGGCACCTAGTAATGGCACATTATCAATAGTTTGGTTAGAAGAGTAGGAATAATAATACATATAATGTTAAAAGTCAAAGTAAAAGAATGAGTTTCCAGTCACAATACATCACCTCCTCCACAGCAAATACATGTGCGTTGCAGCAGACAAGCAGATGCTCTCATCTTGTGAAAAAAAAATTTGCTCTGCAAAGAACCAAATTATGTAATTGAAGTGCCAGTCATAGGGAGACGCAAATATGTTTTACACTGCAGAACAAAATGCTCATTTATGTGGTGGGGTATAAACTGTGTGCTGGCATTTTTAAAGATGAAAGAACTTGTCTTTATATAACTTCTTTTGTGACTTTGTGGGATCCTAAAGCAGTTCACAGCCAATAGAGGAATTTTGACGTCTATTCATTATTGTAATGTAGAGCATGCAGCACTATTTACATGCAACAAGGTCCCACAAATAACAATGGGGAAAAATATTAAATTATTTCTGGGGGGTATAATATTGATCCATTACCACTATGACCCCACTGACTCCCACATTTACCTTCACAACATTTTTTTTTCAAGCTTCTTGTCTAGGATGTATTACATTTATCACAGGGATTCTGACAATGCCTCTTTTCATAAGTGATTACAATGTGTCTTCCTTCTTCCCAATCAAGGATTCCAATCCATTATGGTTGACAGGGCTCTCAACTATGTGTGTCATATACTCCACACTTCTGCATTTACCCTTTCTAACTCCCTCCTCGAACCAAACTGGATTTCATCTTTTTGTACCTTTCATTCCAGCCTCCACATTTAAAGGATCAGCAGCTGTCGTTTCAGTAACTCCAGCAGCATGCCTCTTTAAAACGAAATGTATTTTCTCATCTTTCCCTTTCAGCATTTCTGAGGGACCATTCCTTCCATGACAGCCCTGTCCACTCTTCTATCACGCCTGAAACGTTCTCCCATTCTCACGGCACCGTTTCACTGAAGCACAACAGGTGACATGCCTGGCCTTTTAACTCCACCCTTCCTGTTATCCTGAGCCCTAAACACACACTTTGCTGGTGAAAGTGATTTCTTCTGAATTGTTTTATGCACTGTATTTGCTGCTCACTACGCATTCTCCTCTGCATTATTGAGACCAAACACAGATTTGATGACCACTTTTGTAGAAGAACTCCGTTCAGTGCACAGGCATAGCTCCCAGCAGCCCATCATTTTAATCCTGTCTCCAATTCCTACTCTAATTTCTTTGTCTTCAGCCTGCTACACTGTTCCAATGAAGTTTAACATAAACTCAAAGAATATCAACGCATCTTTCAATTAGGCACTTCACAGATTTTCTGACTCAAAACTCAGATTAACAATTTCAGATCATACCCATTGCCTCCATTTTTCTTTAGGACGCACCCATTAGTAATAATTCTGCTATTCCCCATTTAGACCCATCTTCCACTTCCTTATTTATCTCATTAAACATTTTGTCTCGCACATTATCCATTTTATGAGTTAACCATTCCCATGTTGTACGTAATTGCAAACCTTTGCTTTCATTATTTCTTCTTTTTTTTTCAGTTTTGGTGAAAGTCATTAGCTCAAAGTAGCTCTTTTTCTCTGTTCACTGCTGCCTGGCCTTCTGAGTAATTGCAACATCTGCAGTGGTTTGTTTAGTAATACGAAACAACTTGCTTCAGTGACTTTTATTGAGGACTGAGTGTTGGTCAGCACTATATGAAAATTCCCCAGGATGCCTTCAAAAATTGTCATGGGATCTTCTACTTAGACAAAAGGGAGCCTTGTTTTAACATTTCCTCAGAGTAAAGATATCATAGAACATTCTTTCTTTAACTATTGCACTGCAATTTTTTTTATTCTTGAGTTTTGGAAATACAGTTTGAACCTCCATTCTCTGATTCAGCTGATGGCATTACCACCAAGCAAACTGGAAAAGTTCTATGAATCAAATGAAATCTAAGTCGTTTATTGAAGTGTGTGCATTAATGAACAGAATATTCATCTACTCCTCCCAATCTCCCTACCTCTCCCTCACCTTTGATTGTCTACATTGTCTTTAATGAGCTTTGCATATGAATTAATCAATTGAGAACACGAATGATTTACAGGTGATGGTCAATAGGGAGAGGAACAAAAATACCATGGGTGATTTGGTGATGGGAGGAGAAATTCAGTTGTGTAAGAGCATTTCCGGTTATTAAAAAATATCCTTCCAGTTTGAGTTCTCACCTCAGGTGTAGCCTGGCTAGGAGGACAGTAAAGAGACAAATTTGAAGCAATGCTGATGAGAATAAGAGAGTGACAGTATCCCTTATTACAACAGTATGGTATTTCTATTTCCTAACCAGCATCTTTATATCATTGGTCTTGAACTGGCATATGCAGTTAAAAAATCACCTATACATTCAAAGTAGGTTTGCATTGAGGGCCACTTAAAAAAAAATAGGTAACTTGAAGTCAATTTCAACAAACGCCCTTTCAAAAAGAGGAGATGCTCAGGTTAGCTGTTAGCCATGGCTAAGTGGTAACCCCATAAATCAGTATGTTTACTTTTGCTGCAAACTATAAAATGTAGGTGTTTTGCTAGTCACCAAGATCATGAAGGACCTGCTAACTCTCCACTCCCTTTACTGCCTTTTCACTACAACCCTTGATTCATTTACTGTTTTAAAAATCTCAGCTTTGAACATACTGAACAGCTGAGCTTCAACAGCCCTCTGTAGCAAAGAATTCCTTAGACTCACCACCCTCTAAGAGAAGAAATTTCTCTTCAGCTTTATCTTGAATGTGTGACCCATTTATTCTGAGATTACATCCTCTGGTCCTTGATTCTCCCACACGGGGAAACAACTTTTTCGGCATTTACCCTGTCAATTCTCCTCAGAATTTTTGCATGTTTCAATAAGGTTGTCTCTCATTCTTCTAAAACTCCAATGAGTACAGGCCCAATTTATTGAACATCTCTTCATTAAAAAAACACCCTCCACACCTGGTATCAGCCTGGTGAACATTCTTTGGACTGTCTCCACTGTCAGTATATCTTTTGATATTAGAGGCTCAAAATTCTTCACAGTATTTCAGCTGCAGTATGACTAATGCCTTGCATAGATTTAGCACAACTTTCCTACTTTAATACTTTATACCCTTTTAAAATAAGGCCAACATTCCATTTGCCTTCCCTATGACCCATTGAATTTAGGTGCTAGCTTTGTGATTCATGGACAAAGATTTTCAAAACCCTCTACTGTAGCTTTCTACCGTCTTTCTCAATTGGAATAATGTTCAGCTCCTCTATTCTTCCTGCAATAGTGCATGATCCTACCTCTTCTCACATTATGTTCCATCTGACAAGTTTTTGCTGACTTTTTTTAACCTGTCAAATCTCTCTGCAAACTTTGTGTCATCCTTGCCATTCACCTTCCTACCTAGTTTTGTCATTCACAAATTTGGTTTTCCTCATCCAAGTCATTGATATTTATTGTAAATAATTGTGGACCTAGCATTGACCTCTTGGGTACTTTACTATTTACAAGTTAACATCCTGAAAATGTCTGTTTTGTCCCAGCTCTGTGTTCTAATACTTAGCCAATCCTGTATCCACGTTAATATATTACTTCCAACACCATGGCCTCTTATCTTAAATAGCTTAGTTTGTTGTACCTTATCAAATGCATTCTGAAAATACAAACCCATTACATCAACTGCCCATTGTCTTGTCAAATAATTCTGGTAAATTTATTAGGTCAGATTTCCCTTTCATGCAGCTATGCTGTGTGTTGGAAGCCCTGATCAAACAGAAGTCAGGGATTCAGAAAGCTTGCACTTTTGTCTTAATGCCTATGCATCTTGAAGTATTGTCTACTGGGAGTGTTGAACTTCCCCTTAAATTTCATAGTATGGCATCAAATAAAAAGCATCACTTAAAGGATAAATATAGGATTTTCAATTCTTCCCATCTCCTGTTATAAATGGCTTTACAATAATATTTTCCTATGCAAAAGTCTGGCCAGTTTGTGGCTTTTAAGTTCTGGCCTTTTGTGTCTCTTAGAAATAGACAGTTCCAACATTATGCAAGGGTAAAGAAACTTACTTAAGAATAAAGGTACCATTTTTTTATGCAATAGTACATCTAACATTTGTTATTTAAAAATTCTTCAGTTTAGTTATAAGTTTTTTCTATGGGATAGGTTCCATCTGAATCATGTTTGGACCAGGGTCCTGGTGAATCACACAACTAGGGCTGTGGACAGAGCTTCAATTAAATGGTGTGGGAATGGGTTCAGTTGAATGGAAAACTATGGAAAAGTTAAAGTTGGAGGGTGAGGTTCAGCACAGGTTATTAAGGTTATTAAAGTATAGAGACTATGAAAAGGATCAGAAAACTAACTTCAGGTACAGTAGATGAGGGGACAACTATGAAAAGAGGGTCAGTCCACACAGGACTGAGGATGTTGTAATTAAATGCATGCAGTACACAAAACAAGGTAAATGAGCGTATAGCACAGATTGTACGCACCAATTTCAATATTGTGGGTATCATAGAGACATGGTTGCAAGCGGATCAGGACTGGCAACTAAATATCCAAGGATACACATCCTATTGAAAGGGCAGGCAAGCGGGTGGAGTTGCCATCCTTGTAAGAAATGAAATTAAATCAATAGCAAGAATTGATAAAGTCGGAAAGCATAGAAACTGTGTGGGTGGAGTTGAGGAACTGTAAAGTCAAAAAAGACCCTGATGGGAGTTGTGTATAGGTCTCCTAGAGCAGTCAGAATGTGGGGCAGATAATAAATCCAAAGGTAGAAAAGGCACACAAGAAAGGGACTATTACAATAACTATGGGGGACTTCAATATGCAGGTGGACATCGGAAATAGACTGGTAGAGATCCCAAGAAAAGGAACTTGTGGAATGTCTGAGGTATTTTCTTTTTCCAAGCAGCTTGTTACAGAGCCCACGAGGGAACAGGTGGCTTTGGATTTGGTGACCTATAATGAGGAGCTGAAGGTGAAGGAACTTTTGCGGGGGCAGTGACTATAAGATGATAGAATTCACCCTGCAGTCTGAGAGGGAGAAGTTGGAATCAGATGTAACAGTATTACAATTAAGTAAAAGGTAACTACAAAGATATAGGGAGGAGCTGGCCAGAACTGATTGGGAGGGGAGGCTCAAAAGGAAGAAGGTGGAGCAGCAATGGCCAGGGTTTCTAGGAGGTACAGCAAAAATTCATCCCAATGAGAAAGAAACCTACTAAGGAGAGGATGAGGGAACCATGGCTGACAAGGGGAGTCAGCAACAGCATAAAGAAAACACATTCAATGTGGTGAAGATTAGTGAAAAGCCAGAGGTTTGGAAGAGGACAACACAAAATCAATGTAGGTGGGGGTGGGTGAAGAAGAAGACGAAATATGAGGGTAAGCGAGATAGGAATATAAAAGAAGCCTGCAATAACTTATTTTCGATACCTAAAAGGCAAGAGTGGACATTGGGCCACTGAAAAATGACGCTGGAGCAGTAGCAATGGGGAACAAAGTAATGGTGGAGAAACTGAATTTGTACTTTGCATCAGTTTTCACAGTGGCACACCAGAACTTGGAGAGTCTGGGCAGGGGTGAGTGTACTGGCAATCACTAAGGAGAAGGTGCTGAAGAAGCTGAAATATCTGAAGGCAGATAAATCATCCAGACCAGACGGGCTGTACCCCAGAGTTCCAAAAGAGATAGCTAAGGTTCTTGTAGGGGCATTGGTGGTGATCTTTCAGGAAGCACTGGAGTCAGGGAGGGTCCCAGAGGAGTAGAAAATGGCTAAAGTGACACTTCTGTTTTGAGAAGTATGGGAGGCAGATGATGGGAAATTTATGGGCCGGTTAGCCAGATGTCATTAATTCGTAAGATTTTAGAATCCATTATTAAGGATGAGATTGAAGAGTGCTTGGAAGTGCATGGTAAAATAGGGCTGAGTCAGCACGGCTTCATCAAGGGGAAGTCATGTCTGACAAATCTGTTAGAATTCTTTGAGGAGGTAATGGGCAAGTTAGACAAAGGACAGCCAGTGAAAGTGATCTATTTGGATTTCCAGAAGACCTTCAAAAATGTGCCGCACAGGAGGCTGCTCAATAAAATAAGAGCCAATGGCGTTAGGAGCTAGGTAATCGCATGGATTGAGCATTGGCTGACTGGCAGAATGCAAACAGGGAAGAAAAAGGAATATTTTCCAGGATGACAGCTGGTGACTAGTGGAATTTCTCAGGTCAGTGTTGGGACCAGAGCTATTCACATTATACATTAACAATCTGGATGAAGGAACTGAAGGTAGTTATTTCTAAGTTTACAGATGAGACAAAGTTGGATGGACTAGTATTGTTGAGGAAGCAGAGAGGCTATAAAAGGACTTTGATAAAGCTAGGAGAGTGGGTAAAGAAGTGACAGATGGAATACAACATGGGAAAGCGTGAGGTATGCACTTTGGTAAGTAGAATAGAGGCATAGATTAATTTTTAAACGGAGAAAAGGTGCAAAAATCTGAAGCACAGAGGGACTTGGGAGTCCTATTCAGGATTCTCTTAAGATTAACATGCAAGTTCATTTGGAGTTATGAAGGCAAATGCAATGTTAGCATTCATTTCAAGAGGGCTAAAATACAAGAACAAAGATGTACTACTGAGGCTGTCTAAAGCTCTAGTCAGACCACATTTGGAATATTGTGATCGGTTTTGGGCCCTATATCTAAGGAAGGATGTGTTGGCCTTGGAGGGCTTCCACAGGAGCTTTACAAGAACGATCATGGGGATGACAGGCTTATTGTATGAGGAGCAGTTGAGGATTCTGGGTCTGTACTCAGTGAAATTTAGAAGGATGAGAGGGGTTTCTTGGAACTTACAGACTACTGTGAAGCCTGAATAGCGTGAACATTGAGAAGATGTCTCCACTGATCAGACAGACTAAGGCCTGAGCATAAAGCCTCAGGGTGAAGGGATAACTCTTTTACAACCGAGAGGAGGAGGAATTTCTTCAGTCAGAGCATGGTAAATCCATGGGATTCATTGCTACAGAATGCTGTGGAGGCCAAGTCATTGAGTGTATTTAAGGTAGAGCTAGATAAGTGAGAGATAGTAAGAACTGCAGATGCTGGAGTCAGAGATAACACATTGTGGAGCTAGAGGAACATAGCAGTTCAGGCAGCAATAGAGGAGCAGGAAAGTTGATGCATTGGGTTGGGACCTTTCTTCAGAAGAAATCAGACCCGAAACATCAACTTTCCTGTTCCTCTGATGCTGCCTGACCTGCTGTGTTCCTCCAGCTCCACAGCTTGTATCACAAGGCTGGTATTACTCACACTTTCTCACTCTCTCCTTCTCTTCCTTCTCCTTCTCTCTGCGGTGCTGGGCTTGGGGTCTCCAGTTGTACCTAACTGCAGGCCGCCTTATCTCCTGCCAAATCTGTTGAGCTATTGTTCCTCTCGGGGCTGAATGGGCTTCCTGTTCACTGGAGTAGGTGTGAATGGTTTTTGATTGATTTGGAGCAGACTTGATGCACCAAATGGCCTAATTCTGCTCCTAATCTTATGATTGCACTACTAAAAATGTAGTTGCCCTCAGCTATTATAAATGTTAACACACAAGCTCATTTCTAAGGAAGCTATAAATCTGAAATAAAACCATAAATGCTTACTGGAAATATTCAGTGAGGGGGATTCCTGATCTGCTGAGTATCTCTATCATTTCCAGTTTTTCATTCCTTCTTAAAAACTGTTTCCTCTTATTTCACCCCACCTCATTGCATTTCAGTTTCTTTTCCAATTTTAAATGCTGTTCCTAATTTAGGATTGTGCTCAACTTATTCTGCACCAGAATGCTTGCAACCATGATTGACTCATGCTATCATTTTCCTTCCATGTCTTTGGGCAATTGTTTTACTCATAAGAATTAAGATGAGATCAGAAACTCCATTCAACTGTGTGCGCAATTAGAAGAACTGACATTGTCTCACTCCTTTGACGCTGTGCCTTCGTACACCAGTGTGTTACCTCATTACAAGCCGACCCCCTTCAGCAGCTTGTGTTCAACGGTTGAATTCTAACAGCAACTGCATTATCATTATTTGACTAATTTAAATGTTGTCACCTCATTGAAGTGTGGCACTTGAAATGTACGACTGATGTGAGATGGAAGAAAAGAGAGAATTTGCAATTATGCATTTTCATTTACATGCTTCGATCATTCCAAAATCCTTCACAGATGATGAATTACTTTACAAGTGCAGTCACTGCTGTTTTGTATGCAAACACAGCAGCCAATTTGTACACAGCAAGGCCCCACTAACAGCAGTGAGCTGAAATATATAATCGACTCAGAGATAGTAGGAACTGCAGATGCTAGAGAATCTGAGATAACAAGGTGTAGAGCTGGATGAACACAGCAGGCCAAGCAGCATCAGAGGAGCAGGAAGTCTGATGTTTCGGGCCTAGACCCTTCTGCAGAAATGGGGGAGGGGAAGGGGGTTCTGAAAATAAATAGGGAGAGAGGGGGAGGCGGATAGAAGATGGATAGAGGAGAAGATAGGTGGAGAGGAGACAGACAGGTCAAAAAGGCAGGGATGGAGCCAGTAAAGGTGAGTGTACGTGGGGAGTTAGAGAGGAGATAGGTCAGTCCAGGGAGGACGGACAGGTCAAGGGGGTGGGATGAGGTTAGTAGGTAGGAGATGGGGGTGGAGCTTGAGGTGGGAGGAAGGGATAGGTGGAAGGAAGGACAGGTTAGGGAGGCGGGGATGAGCTGAGCTGGTTTTGGGATGCGGTAGGGGGAGGGGAGATTTTGAAGCTTGTGAAGTCCACATTGATACCATTGGGCTGCAGGGTTCCCAAGCGGAATATGAGGTGCTGTTCCTGCAACCTTTGGGTGGCATCGTTGTGGCACTGCAGGAGGCCCAGGATGGACATGTCATCTGAGGAATGAGAGGGGGAGTTGAAATGGTTCGCAACTGGGAGGTGCAGTTGTTTCGTGCGAACCAAGCGTAGGTGTTCTGCAAAGCAGTCCCCAAGTCCTCCTACTTCCTACAGAAAACTTCTCTTTCAATTCCTCCCACTTCCTACAGACAAAGGGGGTGGCTATGGGTACCCACATGGGCCCAAGCAATGCCTGCCTCTTTGTAGGTTACGTGGAACAATCCCTCTTCCGTACCTACACTGGCCCTAAACCCCACCTCTTCCTCCGTTACATTGATGACTGTATCGGCGCCGCCTCGTGCTCCCACTAGGAGCTCGAACAGTTCATCCACTTCACCAACACCTTCCACCCCAACCCTAAGTTCGCCTGGACCATCTCTAATACCTCTCTCTCCTTCCTGGACCTCTCTGTCTCCATCTCCGGCAACCACCTAGAAACCGATATCCATTTCAAGCCCACCGACTCCCACAGCTACCTAGAATACACCTCCTCCCACCCACCTTCCCGCAAAAATGCCATCCCCTATTCCCAATTCCTTCGCCTCCGCTGCATATGCTCCCAGGATGAGGCATTCCACTCCCAAACATCTCAGATGTCCTCGTTTTCCAAGGACCGCAACTTCCCCCCC
>NC_063345.1:55992788-55997058 GCF_021869965.1 Rhincodon typus | reverse complement strand
CCACCACCCCCGGCACTTTTCCCTGCAACTGCAGGAAGTGCTACACCTGCCCCTACACCTCCCCCCCTCACCCCCATCCCAGGCCCCAAGAAGGCTTTCCACATCAAGCAGATGTTCACCTGCACATCTGCTAATGTGGTATACTACATCTGCTGTTCCCGTTGTGGCCTCCTCTACATCGGGGAAACCAAGCGGAGGCTTGGGGACCGCTTTGCAGAACACCTACGCTCGGTTCGCACTAAACAACTGCACCTCCCAGTTGCGAACCATTTCAACTCCCCCTCTCATTCCTCAGACGACATGTCCATCCTGGGCCTCCTGCAGTGCCACAACGATGCCACCCGAAGGTTGCAGGAACAGCAACTGATATTCCGCTTGGGAACCCTGCAGCCCAATGATATCAATGTGGACTTCACAAGCTTCAAAATCTCCCCGGCCCCCTCTCCATACATAATCGACTATTTGTTTTGTAAATTACAGCTACAAATCAAAGTTTAAGTGATGCTTGGTGAGGAAAGTGTAGAGATTGGAAAATAGTTTCAGATTTCATATGTTCCAAAGATTTGAAACCAATTGTACAATCAATATATGGTTTTAGTTCTCCTTTAACTACAAACTTTTGTATCTTCTAAGTAAATTTGACTTCAGATCTGTGATAGGCAAATATACATACTCCTTGTGAGGCTTAAGTGGTGTTCTGTGATTAGCACTGTGAACTCAATAGGCATGTGATTTCAAGGGAGACTAAATTTGTAGCAAACAAACTTGTCAGGGAGGACTTCCAAAGGGTTGTGACATCCATCTTTAGTCATACATTCAGTCTCAGCCAGAGATGCAGTTAAACAGAAAATTTGGAGGCGAAAAAAATTGAATTTTTTGAGCAATTTCGTTTTGGCTAGCATTTTTGATTGCATTATTTTTTTCAATGAACATTGCCAACTAATATTTGCATATCACTATCAGAAAATTCAATTATGCCAGGATGGTGGCAGTGTAAGGTTACCTTATTCCTAGCAGGCTGTATGGCTGCTCTCAATAGAGAGAGAGAGAAAACTGGTGATGGTTTAACCTGACCATCAGCCACCTCAGGTTAGGGGAGAAGTTGAGAAGGAGAGTCCTTCCTGGTAACCTCAGCTGATATGGAATTTGAACCTATGCTGTTGGCATCACTCTACATTGCAAACCTACGGTCCAGTCAACTGAGCTAACCCAGCATCATCACTGGACCAGCAATCCAGAGACCCAGGTTAATGTTCTGTGGCCATGGGTTTAATCTCAGGGAGGGAAGTTCCCAGCTTAGTGAATATATTGAGAATTAAAAGCTCATCTAATAATGACCATGAGAACATTGTTGAATGCGATGTGTTTTCAAGGTAAATCATTAATGAACTTTCATAAAGAAGGAAAATCTACTGTCCTCACCTACTTTGGTTTACGTGTGACTCCATACCCATAATATTGTGGCTGGCTCTTAATTGCACTTTGAAATGGCCCAGCTAGCTATTCAGTTGTATCTACCATCATGACACTGGAATTTACAATGGCACACACAGCCTTGTCAAACCTGCAAAGTCCTCCTTGCTAACATCTGTAGTGACTCACCAATGCTTCTTTGACATCATCTACCTCTAGGAAGACACCTAGCCTCTATCAGCTGGAAAGGCAAACGGCGCAGATACATGCTAAGATCTCCACCTGCACAATCACTTCCTGGCCACATCCCATTCTGATCTGAAATGATAACACTGTGCCTTCAATGTCCCTTCACTGTCACTGGCTCCACATCCTGGAATTCCAACCCTATCAACATATCCACTCTCCATGGTTCAAGAAAGAAAGTTCAAGGACCACAGCTGTGGTTCATGACAAATTTCTCAAGGGCTATTAGGAATGGGCAAAAATTGTTGGCCTAGTCAGTGACTCCTACATTGTGTGAATGATGTTTTTAAAATATGCTATCACGCCAAAGATACTGCCTCCAGATTTCCTGTGGTAGTGAGTCCCATATCCTAATTATCTCTGAGAAAGAAATTTCTCTTGAAATTCTTATTAGACTATTTGTGACTATCTTGTGGATATACGATCCTTCATTTATGTTCCTTGCACACCTTCCATCATTTGCAATCATAACTTCATTGTTTTGATTTTGTAGCATCTCTTTGCCTTTCTATTTTTTTTGATTCATTCTTAATCTCTTAACATTCACTTTGTCTATCCTCTCCATTATTGGTGTGTTTTTAGTTAGTGTGTTTTTCTTTATTTTAAATTTATCCTTATTTCTCTATTGATCAATGATATGTCAGTGCCAGTGAAGTTGCTTTGCATTTAATTGGCATGTATTTCTCATTGACTCTAACTCATGATTTTAGTCTGCCATTCCTGTTTTATTTCTGTATCAGTCTCCTCTTCAGGGTTATTTCACATTGTTCTATTTCTATCCCCTTAAAATCGAATTCCAATTTATTACTTTGGTCTTTTGTCTGACTTGTATTGTTATCGTTCTTTATCTTAAAACTTATTAACTGATGATCACTTTTGCTTGGAAATTCCTTGATGCTTATTTTTCTTATCTGATCAATTTGGTATTGGGCAGGTGCAATGAATCAATGTTAAACGTATAGTTTTGAAAAATATTATGAATCAATACAAGCTGATCTCCTCCTGGGGCACTCCTTGATGGGTCATAGATTAAATTTTTGGAAGGAAGTATGAGTACACATTGTCAATGAACAAATTTGGAAGATAACTTTTATTAAAAAAAACCTAAGCTGAGGCCAAGATTTGGTCATTTCAAATTAAAACCTTGATCAATGGAGAGTATTTATTACATGAAACAATCAAGTCATCAATCTACATAGTCATAATATCCAACTATGTCCAAAGGTTACATATTTGCCTAGTTTAGATTTAAATCATTTATTTATTATTTGGTCTTTTTTTTTATTTCAACCATTCACAGTTGATGTGATCTCATTTGAGACCTGTAATATTTTCTTTATGTCCAGTTATTTACTGGAAGAATGAAGCTGCAAGATGCTGTGATTTAAAAAGAAAAGAATTTTACCTACTTAAAGTCAAACAAATCCAAGTCTACATACTGTCATGTGTAATCACCTGTACTTTAAAACCCGGAACCAACATAAGTTTAAAAGTACAGGTTATTGACATGAAAATCAGTCATTTTTAAACTATAAATTGTATAGTCGGTGGCAGATACAAATAAGACAAATCTTCTGAGACAAAAATAGAAATTGCTGGAAAAGCAGCAGGTCTGGCAGCATTTGTAGAGGAATATCAGAGTTAACGTTTCGGGTCAAGTGATCCTTCCTCAGAACTGAAATCTTGTGAATTGTCTTAGCAGTCCACTCAGCGCATTTGTCATCAATCTCAGTTATGAAGTTCATCAAAACTATGTCATCCTCAAAAGAGATTTTGAGCTCCTTTTTCTTATCCAATTTAGTCTAATCCCCAACCAACAGCAGCAGGCATCCAACCTGGGTTCCACAGGTACAGGTCACAAAAAATGACAAACATCTGCAGAACTATCTCAAATCTAGCATAGGTCTACTGATCCCTTTATCAAGGAACAGAACCAGCTGCAGCAGCTGTATACTTGCCTATTCTTAGCTTCCAGATCTAGTCTCATCTCATCTTCAGCCTGCTAGAACTGCAGCATTGGAGTCATTGATGCCTCCTGCTCTGTGTCTCTTTCATATGGTTTCAGATAGTTTCAAGATCCACAGAAGTTTTGATTTCTAATTTTAGTTTCCTTTAGAAATGGGAAGAGTCCCCTTTTCAGTTTCCCTTTTCAATTAGAGTCTGTCTTTTAAAAAAATATGAACTTTAAAACCATGGATTCCCTCAGACAATCTGAAACCTAATTTAATTCAAACAGCTCTATTAGTAATTTGTGAGTGAAACAGCAACATTTATGGGTTACAGTGCATAGCGTGAACCAGAAACAAGACAATTAAATACTTTCAGAAAAGGCCACAAATACACACAACTGCTGTGTTATTATCATTGTGAATCTACTGTAAAAGCTATTTCTTGCCAGTGGCTTGTAAAGTTGCAACAGCAACACAAGAAACTCAGGGACGGGGACTTTCTGAAAAAGACAAACCATAAAAAGGAAATTTTGGAAATTGTGAATGAGGAAAATTTTGCAAAATCAAATATACCATGCCCAGAACAATCCTCTATCATTTGACTGTCAGTCTTGAAAAACTAATTGCTCACAGAGCAGTTAAAAAAAGTTTAATCTTTTCAT
>NC_063345.1:55896733-55952788 GCF_021869965.1 Rhincodon typus | reverse complement strand
GCTGCTTGGCCTGCTGTGTTCATCCAGCTCTACACCTTGTTATCTCAGATTCTCCAGCATCTGCAGTTCCTACTATCTCTCAGTATTTTAACGTGCTAGTTGGCACAGCAATGCAGGATAAGGTAGGGGGGCTAAGAGCATGCAGACACATGCTAATTGTGCAACTGCTAAGTCAGCAAGCATCTCTCAGATACAGCCTGGTTCAGTCTACTAGCTGGGTGCCTGTCCCTACATGCAAATTGTCCCCACTGCAGCCTCTCAACCTGGTTGCTGGTGGGCCCTGTAATGCAGGTCTGTGCTTCCAGAGTGAATGACCGGTGATTAGTAAAGCATCAGGATGGTTCTGATGTTGATTCCAGATGTCAATGTGCATGCAGGGATGTATTAACCTGGTGCACGCGGATTGTGACTCGAGAGGTTGTCTCCCAGAGTCCAACCTGGAGGTTGTTTGGAACAAGCATGGAGCTTATTTCACCACATAAATGTATGATTTCCTTCTGCAATTTTCCCAACATCTAGCTTTGTTTGGTATGATAGGAGTCTGAATATGAATGAGGTGAGTGGTGGCATTAACATGGTGTGTAACAAGAAATATCACAAGCAATAATATCAGTGGGCATCTCACCACTGCAATCAAAAAGTTTGCCACATCACATGAAAAATATAAAAGACAGACAGAGATGATTGCCATATTGAGATGAGCCTCACCGCACTTGTCACCCAAGTCTGCCACATATCTCGCCATAGCCCACGTCACTTAAAACTCCATAAAATTCCAGCTGTCCTTTGTAATCTATGGTCTCGAACCTTGTAAACAAACCTATTATGTTGGTATTTTATTAAATAGCTTTTGGAATTTCATGTCTGCCACATCCGCTGCATTACCTTCATCAACTCTCTCTGTTCGATCATCAAAACGCATGAGCAATTTAGTTATGTATATCTTGCCCTTGATTATCCCACATTTATCGAATGACCGTCAACAAAAAAACCAGGTCCCATGAGAAACATCTAAACAAACGTCTGCACAAATTCAGCATTGGAGTCAATACAGGCTGAACACAACACTCCTTGTTAAACTGGCAGGTATGAAATCTGTTCTGTAACTCCGAGTGTCAGTTAACCATTAAGTTAAAAATTAAACTTCAGTCAAAAAGAGCAAACTTCTCTTCTACTTATTCCTTGTGTCACATCAGGTTATACCTCTGATTCAAGTTGAATTTACATTAGATCTCCAGCAGGAGTGTGAAATCACATTATACAAGTGTTCCTGTTACGGTAACCTGGTGTGTCTTTTAACAGTAAAATCAAGTGACATCTGAAAAGTAATTTACTATGATTAACACAGCAGTGATAAGGGAACGCTAGATCATTTCTAAAGCTCTTTCAACATTACAGCTCTTTCCCTTCAACTCCTCTTTGTTCTTTTGTTTAGTTTAAGTGTTTTTAGATAATTTAACCTCATCCATTTCAGCAGCCTATGAATGAAGCCTTGGTGAATAATTTTCTTCAAACCCAGGATTGAAGCGCCAAATGTATCCACTTTACATAAGCTGCTGCCACAGATTCTCAGGAACGTATTATTAGAAGGTGAATTGCAGGGCTACCAATTGTGGATGAGATCTGTTATGCGCAAAAGGACACCATTCCATTAAAGGCAAAATTGGCCAAACATAATAAATTTGGATGCAGGCGAGTAAATTGTGAAGTGTGATTGTTCGCATGTTAACCTGGGAATATATTACAGAATTTGCATTGCTTAATTTAGTGAATTGCACATTAACATGAGGTACAAATAAAGAAAGTTGTGCACACAAATGTTGTCTTTTTTTTGTTTGCGATTATATAATGTACATTGTTATGTGGAAACTAATTAGTGTACCACTGTATAGCTTTTGAACTCTGACTGCTGAATATAATATTTGGAATATTTCGTCCATAATATTCACACATAGATTGATTCAATATATTGTTATATTAGATATAGCAATCATTTTGGAATAACATTTAATACAGTGGTATAGAGAAAGTCTTACCTTGCTATCTTGAGCTACTTATTACATCACTGTATATAATACCATATGACTTTAAGTCAGTTTCAAACTTTGAAAAAAAAAACTCAAATAAAGGAAAATGTGATAACTACTCTCTAGCTGCTTCCAGATAATGGTAGGAGTCTTTATTCATTCATGGGATAAGGGCATCGCTGGCTAGGCAGCATTTATTGCCCATCCCTAATTGCCCAGAGGGCAGTTAAGAGTCAACCATGTTGCTGTGGGTCTGGAGTGTAGGCCAGACCAGGTAAGGTTGGCAGTTTCCTTCCCTAAACGACATTAGTGAACCAGATTTTTTTTTTCCTGACAATCAACAATGGATTCATGGTCATCATTAGATTCTTTATCCAGGTTTTTTTTCATTGAATTCAAATTCAACCATCTGCCATGGCAGGATTCGAACCCAGGTCCCTAGAATGTTATCTGGGTCTCTGGATTAATTGTCCAGCGATACTACCACTAAGCCATTGCCTCCCCCTAGTTATACCCACAAATATTGTCTTTTTTTTTGTTTGAGATTATATAATATACATTGTTGTGTGGAAACTAATTAGTGTACCACTGCACAGCTTTTGAACTCAGACTGCTGTGTGTAATATTTGGTAGAAAGATATTAAAATCCAAGGAAAATACAGAATAAGTTAATTAGTGCAAAAGTTACTTATTCCATTACAGTTTGGTTGCCTCTGTATTATTAATGGTACATTACAATGGTGCAGGTCCCAAGGAGAATCTGCACCAATATGGATGCATTGGACTGTATCAATCAACTGTGGTTGCTTATTGTGAGATCTTTACAAATTGAAATCAACATGATTTAAGTTACTTGTTTGGGCTGATGAGAAAAGCAGCACACCATTATTTTGACATTCAATATGATATAAAATTCAACATGACTTATACATGAAAGTTGTACATTACTTCAGAGGTGAAAACATTAATTCTATAGAATTTCACAAAATTTGCAACAGCATTTTAAATATTTCCAAGTAAAACAGGAAACATCTTCCTCCCATTAGGTTATGCATGTTGTGGCCTTTCATCTAATTCCAGGTAATGAGTAATTTTCTTGGCTTATCCTTTCTCTTATACTCTACTTAATGTTACAGAAACAGTATTTATGCTCAATTAAATAGTACATGTTATGCTGTAAAGCTTTCAGGTTGGAGGTATTAACACAATTATCTGTTCGAGACAATCTGCCGTATTATCTTCTATTCTCTTATGAAAAAGGGAAGCATTTGGTGACTAAATACTTGAGCAAGTATCTTTTACCTGGAGCTATTTATTGTTTCATAGTCCAAAAAAGTAGACATATACCAATCTATTCAATAAAGCAAGTGTCAAACTGCTGAGACAAGTGCAAAAAAAGTGAAAGAAAAGTATCTAAAAACAAGTTAATCATCCTAAATGATTACGGGATTCCTGTTGAATAAATTGATTGCATTTACATCAATGTGGCACAGCTTTTGTATGTTAAATATTGATAGGTGAGATTTATCCAGACCCATGCACCAAGATGAAGAGTCTTTGCATTGTCCCAACTTGGAGAATGCAATTGGGAACTCACGGTAGTACGTTCAAAATTTTACAGTAAGGCACCCCCTGTACTTCAAACCACATTGACTGCATGGAATCTCAACAGATTTCACTATTCATATTCTCCACAAACACAACCATATACAGAATTGTAATGGAAATATAGAGGTAGAATATGGACATCACAGGATCTCAAGGTATTGCAATGGGTCCAACCCATAAAAGCCTAGACTTCCTGAACACCTAATGGGCATTTTTAGCCGAGCTCTCATGATATGAATATGTGAGCACTCATGACTCTGGTGTTTATAGGTTTAACTTGAGAGTTGAACAAAACAAAATCAAGGTTTATATTTCAAAGCACATCATTACCCCAAAACACAAAGAAAAAGAAAAATTCACCCCAAAAGAAAAATAAACCAATGCCTTTTCCATCACGTTGTTTATATGCAAGTTTATCTAGTCTTATTGAAGCACAGCTGATGGATGAATAAACTATTGAAATACAATATAAAAGTATGGATGAGTTTTCTTTTCTCAGTATGTCTTCTCTAAACTGAAGTGCCTCAACTGGACAACATTCCAGTGTGCAGTATATCAGTGAATTGACTCAATTTGACCAAATCCAAGCAATTGCTGGTTCATAATTGGATTCAGCTTTCATTGCTACCAATGACACAACATTTATTGATCTACATGGTCAGGAATCAAAAGCAAAGTCATCAAGGGACATTAAGAGAGCTACCGTTCATCAGAAAATTGATAAAATGCTGTAATCAGATAGAGGTGATCAATTGTATCCTGCGTAGCTGATCAATTTTGTCTACACTTGAAGAGATAGTGCAAGGAAGAAGAATATAAGAATTATTCCTCCTTACTAGAATGTAAACCACTAAATTTGGAAAGCCTCCTAAATAATGATGGACATCAATAAGGATTTTGAACTAGTTTCAACAGGTGTTTAGAAAACCCCCTGGCTGTTTATCAAATAATTGATTAACTCGTGCAGACTCAGATGTTGAGTAAACATCTCGAAATTCGATTGCACCATAAAACAAGTGTGCAGCTGTGAGGATATCTGCTGAACATTCATTGACACAGGGGCCATGTGAAGTTGCTCAAAGTTATAGACTGGACATGTAGCCAGCATTACCTGTGCTGTTTGCTAGCTGCAAATCTGAAGGGGATGCTGGAATCCAGTTTACTTTGGTGCCATTTAAAAGCAGCCAGAACCTCGCACAGAGGATTTTCCTTAAGACTTTAGATAGAACGTAACTCTTGTGAATAAAAAAAGAGCTGCAAGATCAGGATATAGCTGTAATGCTAAATGAGCTTTAATGACCGGAGTTCTCAAGGTAAAATGGACTGGGAAAGGGGAGAAACAGTGTAACCTGGGTGTCCTTATACACCAGTCACTATAAATAGGCATGTAGATGTAGGAGATGATGTAGAAGGCAAATGGTATGTTAGCCTTCAGAGAGAAAAAATTTGAATACAAGATTAGGTAATTTCTTGCAACAACTGCACATCTCGAGTACTGGGTGCAGTTTTGGTCTCCTTACCTGAGGAAGGATGTTTTTTTCTTATGGAATGGGTGCAACATGAGTTCGTGGCCTGGAAGCCAATGTGAAGAGATGTTTATGTGAAGAGATGCTGGAATTGGATGGGAATCCTGCCCGCCATATTGGAACTTTAGATGACCAGTTTACATCGCTAAAAATGTACAGTGTGACAAAAATTTCAAGTCCAATTGTTTCACCTTGAACTTTGTCCATAGTCATTGTCTTTACCAAAACCTGATGAAGATTTGCATCATAGAATGTAGTAACCATTGACTATTATTCAGAAAGTGTAGTTAGGGCACTCTGATGGAGCAATAAGTTTATGGATCCAATAAGGGATCAGGCTATTTTAGATCTGATAATGTATAATAAATGATCCGAGTAAGAGATCCCTGGGGAACAGTGGCCATAAAATGTCAGAATTTAGCATACAGAGTGAGAGTGTGAAACTTGGTTTGGAAACAACTGCGCTAAACTTAAACAAAAGCAGAAATTGCCAGAGAAATTCTTCAGGTCCAGCAGCATCTGTGGAGAGAAAGCAGAGTCAATATTTCAGGTTCAGTGACCCTTCTTCAGAACTGATTGTAGCTAGGAAAGGGTGGTACATTTGCTAAGGTGGGAGTCAGGGGTAAAGGAGTAAATGGTAGGGGGAGATAGGGCCCAGAGAGAGAAAACGGCAGTTGTGCGGAAGAAGCGATGGATGATGATGAGCCAGAGAGAAAGAAAAGCTCATAATAGGGAGTATTAGTGGGTGAAAATGGGTTGATTGTGCTGAAAGCAGGCCATGTGATGACAAGGCTGAGATTGTGGGTGTGGGTAATGGACATGGAAGGTGGTGTTCAGGCCTGAAAATTATTGAATTGATATTGAGGCTGCAGCAGTTCCAAGCAGAACATGAGATGCTGTTCATCCAGCTTGTCCTGAACTTCGCTGGAGCACTGCATTAAGCCCAAGTCAGAGATGTTGGCCAGAAAACATTGTAATGTGTTGAAAGGTAGGCAACTGGAAACTTAGAGTCATTTTTGTGGACTGTCGTAGATGTTCTGCAAAGTGGTCACCCAGTCTGTATTTCATCTCCCAGTGTAGAGGAGGCCACACTGAACACTGAATAGATTAGATTGAGTGAAGTGCAGGCAAATTGCTGCTTCACCTGAAGGGGTGTATGGAGCCATGCATAATCAGGATGGAGGAAGTGTGTATATGCTACACCTTCTGTGGTTGTATGGGAAGGTGCCATGAGAAGTATGAGATGGTGTTGGGAGTGAAGGAGGAGTGGACCAGGGTGTCCCAGAGGGAAAGTCCCTGCAGAATGCTGACAAAGAGGGGAGAGGAATGTATGTTTGTTGGTGGCAGAAATAGCAGCTAAATATCCTGAATGCTGGTGGGTGGAAAGTGAGGATCAGGGGGACCCCATCAATGTTATAGGAGGGAAGAGAAGGGGGTGAAAGTCAATGTGTGGCAGATGGTTCAGACACAGCTGAGGGCCTTGCCAAAAATGGTGGTTGGGGAATCCTCAATTAAGGAAAAAGGTGAGCATTTCTGAAATGAGAAAGAATTTCTTCTTTCAAAGAGTAGTCAATTTGTGGAATTCTTTATTATAGAGGGTTGCACAGGCTGTTCTATTAAGTATATTCAAGGTTGACATGGACAGATTCTTAATCAATAAGGAAATTGAAGGCTATCGAGTAAAGGCAGGAAAGTGGGGTTGAGGATTATCAGATCAGCCATGATCTCATTGAATGGTGGAGCATTCTCAATGGGAGAAATGGCCTCCTTTTGCTCCTACATGTTATGGCCTTACAGACAAGAGTATCTTCAATATTGTCAGAATATTGAGACTTGTACTTCAGCTATAGGAAAACAATAAATACACGTATTGATTAAAAGGTTTTTTTTTGAGTACTGATTAGAAAGTTCAACCAACTTGTAAAAGATTAGGACTATTCCATTCCTTAGGAAAAAGAAATCCTGGATATTTTGAATGCACTTTGAACAAATTTGTATTTCATCCTGACTCCAGAAAAGCAAGGACTACCAATGGAATGGGTATGCCATGTAACGTGGAATGGACATAAATTAATTCATTCCAATCATATGTTGAACTCTGGGATGTGGCCATTTGCTACCAAAGTGAAAACTTGTGACATAAGAGTTGATTCAAGGCCTACAGAGGAGTCTATTCAACAGTCACTGAATCAGTCAATTACCTGCCCCGGGACTCTAGGACTATAGATAACATTCAACAACTGAGAAGATAGAATCTAGGGATCAAATTTCTCAAGAAACTAAAATATTGCCACACTACATTCAAAATCAGAGTTGTCAATTTCTGTTTGTCAATTATAATCAGGTCCAACTGAAGTAAGAAGATTTAGAGTTTTATTTTCAATAGTAAGCACAATATTACAGGTTATTTAACTCAGTTGTTTGTTTCAAATATTAGTTGTAACTTGCATGGTGCTTCAACAAAGCTGCAGCCTGAACCCAGCACTTGGAACAATGGCATGAGTCAAAAGCAGAATAAGTAGTTATTCTGTTGTGACACACACTCGTTAATTAGAGATGAATACAGAAGCAGATGATAAATTTGTTTGTTGCCATGCTGCAAATTTCTCCATGCTGTTCTTTCAGTATAAGCTCATTATTGAGAAATGAATATGCTAAATGCTGTGCTGTGCCTCAGATGAGCAGTGGATAGGTAACTGGGAAAAAAACTAAATTTTCTTCCCAGAGATGATCACAACTGGAGGTCAAAGCAAGTTAGTAAATTAAAAGGTTGCATTAAAATAGTGCATGTAATGATACACCAAATTTTGACAATCATTTTTCATTGTAAATTTCAGAATCATGTACGTGACTGCAACTGCACATTCTCAGAAGTTCTCCAAATTATACCCAGTATTCAGGTCCTCAAGACATGCTGGAACATGTGCAGATCCAGAAAGCATTTTGTTGTAATTGCCTGCTCAATGCTTTTTAACTAAACTTCCATTGGAACCTATGGCTGCTTTAGACGATCCTGAATTGTTGTCAGTCATTTTCCAGTCAGATCCTGAAAAGTTTCAGTAATGTGACTGAAGCCAATGTTCCTTGTGTCTTCTGTCAGTTAAAGCCTCAAGAACAAGAAGAAGGATGAGGGGGAATCTAATTGAAACTTACAGAATACTGAATGGCCTGGACAGAATGGATGTTGGAAAGATGCTTCCATTGGTAGGAGAGACTAGGACCCGAGGGCATTGTCTTAGAGTGAAGGGAAGACCTTTTAGAATGGAGATAAGGAGAAACTTCTTCAGCCAGAGAATGGTGAATCTATGGAATTCACTGCCACAGAAGGCTGTGGAGGCCAACTCATTGAGTATATTTAAGACAGAATAGATGGCTTTTTGATTGTCAAGAGGATCAAGGGTTACAGGGAGAAAGCGGGAGAATGGAGTTGAGAAACTTATCAGCCATGATTGAATGGCAGAGCAGACTCGATGGACTGAATGGCCTAATTTCTGCTCCTACATCTTACAGTCCTAATATGCACACAATCAATGTGGAAGGCACAACTTTCCCTCACTGTCAACTGACAGTGGGTTTGGTGTGGTGAAACTCACCTGCTGCTTTGATTCATCCCCTACGTTAACCCATGCAACTCCAGGCGATTCAGGGGTCAGACCCTTATTGAGTTGTTCTATTTCTGATGTTGCAACAATGACAAGTCTTCCTAAAATACCTAATTTGATATAAAGTGCTTTGAAAAATCCTGAAAGCACTATTTAAATTAAAATCCTTCTGTCTTCTTTCCATTGGCCCACACACAAGCACCTCCTCAAGCCGACAGACTGCACTAACCCAACAGTCTCTGCTCACTTTATAACCACTGTCTGGTAACATTATCTGCATTTCGGGAACTGATTGTGAGGCTGGAAAGCTCCCTTGGCGTTGGGGTGCACACTACTGCAGTGGAAGGTGCCTGCACTGATTCCAGATTGAGCACAGCCAAGCAATAGGCGGCATGGTGGCTCAGTGGTTAGTACTGCTGCCTCACAGCACCAGGGACCTGGGTTTGATTCCACCCTTGGGCGACTGTCTGTGTGGAGTTTGCACGTTCTCCCCGTATCTACATGTGTTTCCTCCAAGTACTCCGGTTTCCTCCCACAGTCCAAAGATGTGCAGGTTAGGTGGATTGGCCATGCTAAATTGTCTGTAGTGTTCAGGGGTGTGTAGGTTATGGGGAGATGGGGATGGGTCTGGGTAGGGTGCTTCAAGGGTCAGTGTGGACTTGTTGGGCCAAAGGGCCTGTTTCCACACTGTAGGGATTCTATAATTCCAAACACATGAGGGCACTCTGAAGGTGGATGGGTGGATTGGGAGGTTAATAGTATGAGTAGGGTGAGGTGAGGTTGGAGGAACTGCCAGGAAAGAATAGAGGTCAACACAGTTGTATATCACATTTTTAATTTTGAAAGGGAGAACAGAAGAAGAGTGTTATTTAAATGCAAAAATAATTGCACAAAGCTGCAAAACAAAAGGAACTTGTGTACAAAACAGAAAGATAGCACACAGGTGCAGCAAGTAATGAAGAAGGCTAATGGAACGTTGGTCCTTATTTCAAGGAGTTTACAGCATAAGGGTAGGGAAGTCTTACTGTAACTGTACAAGGTGTTGGTGAGACCACATCTGGACATCTAGAGTACTGTGAGCAGTTTCGGTCCCCTTATTTAAGGAGAGATATCATTTCATTGGAGGCAGTTCAGTGAAGGTTCACCAGGATGATCCCTGGTACACAGGGATTGTGTATAGATTGAGACTTTACTCACGAGAGTTTAGAAGAATGAGAGATGATGTTATTGAAACTTATAGAATTCTGAAGGGGCTTAACAGGATAAATGCTGAGAGGATGTCTCTCCTCATGGGACAGTCGAGCACTAGAGGGCATTGTCTCAGAATAAAAAGTACCAATTTAAGACTGAAAAGAAGAGAAATTTCTTCTCTGAGGATTGAGTTATTAAGAACTCCTTGTCACAGAGAGCTGTGTAAATACACAGTCCTTGTGTATATTTAAGGCTGAGATAGTTAGGTTCTTGATCAGTAAGGAAATGAAGGGTTACAGGAAAAATTCAGGAAAGTGGATGTGCGGAACTTCAGATCACCCATAATCCTGTTGAATGGCAGACTAAGATTGAGGAGACGAATGGCCAACTCCTGTTCTTATTTCTTATGGTCTTATGGAGTGGTAATATAGTGGTTACTGGATTAGCAATCCAAAGACCTGGAGACATAAGTTCAAATTCTACTCTAGTAGTTGGTGAAATTAAATCAATCTGGAAAACAATAGAAGTAACTGAGTTTCATGTCAACAATGCTAACTAAACTAATGAATTGTTGTAAAACCCATCTGATTCATCAATGTTGTTTGGAAAGGAAACCTGTCATCCTTGCCTCTTCCAGCTTCCATGTGATATCTGATCCATAGCGACACAGTAAACTATTCAATTATCTTGTGAATGGGTCTGAAAAGTTGTACAGCTGTTTCAAAAACTATCACGAGAAGTTATAGTCAATACGGATTGCGGCATCTCAAGATGATGGCACAGCAACGACACCTCAAGGGCAATTATGGATAGGCAATAAATGTTGGCTTTCCCCGCAGCAATTGCATTCTATAAGTGATTTTTTTTTTTAACTCCTAACTTCTCATGTTGGCTGCGTTCTAATTATGATGAATCCACACTGGCCATGCACATGAATCGATGACCATTTCTCATTTGAACGTATACTAATTTGAGTGGCAAGAATCCTAAATATTGCCAGAACACTGGTATGATTTTGGGTGAAACTTCTAGGTTGCATCCTGACAGAAAACTCAGGCTGGTAACCAAGCAACATGGCTAAAATCTAAACTGCTCTCAAGTCTCTGTATTTGCCGAGTGTCTCAGTGACATTTCTATCTTGGCATCATTCAATGCCGGCTAAGTAGGTGTCCACTTAAATGCTCGTGTGTGAATAGGCAACCCATTTAAAATGTATGCTTACACCTGCGTTTTTATTGTGATAAATTTTAAGCATTATTGCTTCTTTATCTTTGCTTCAACATTCCAGCCTTGCAGTGCACATTATTCTGACAACCTATAAACAACCCACTGAAATAATAAGCCAGAGATCTGCATAGCCATATGTACATGTCAGACCTGGAGGAATCCATAATGCCCATAAATCATATTCAAATAATAAGCCAACGGTTTCGGTTTATTCAATATATATTAAAGACTTCGTTTAACCTGACGCTATCCAGCCACTGACAGCCCACATTTCATGTGTAAACAGGGGTCACAGCATCCTAATCTTTGTTCTGCCTCCATTATAGCTATCTACTCCATGCGCAAACCTCCTTCTTTTCATAGGCACCATCATTGCCACAGCTCAAGAGCTTATTGTTTGCAGAACTTTTCCAATGGTCCTCAATGACAAATGATAGTGACTAACAAAGTTTCATCCGAAGTCAACTTTGGAGACTTTGAGTGAGCCGGGAGAAGATGGAGGTAAAAGTTATTGATTTGTTTTAAGAAGAAGATTTGAAGCACAGCCTGACTCCAACACACCCATCTCCAGGATTAATGTACGAATATGATTAATTTGTAAATGGGCGCAGAAATTAGTTACTGCTGCAGAACGTAGTTCAAAACCTGGGCCTGAAAACAGACTGGGGAAATGGAGCGGAGTTTGAACAGCAGTTCAGCAGTTTCTCAAGCTGGTCATTCTCCAATCTGAACCAAACTCATACCCGTACACATTGTTCCTGCCATTTCATTTTGGACAAGATCGGAACAGAAGTTTCCCCAGGTGCTTTTATCACCATATCTCTAGAGAAACATAATCACTATTCACAGGACGGATGACTTATACTGTTAGAAACAGACAATACATGAAGCAGAGGCTCACAGGAGACAAATTCACAATGAGAGGAGATCAATAGGGTTCATCACTTAACTTCAGATGTGAAGAACACAGAACAAGAGGATCAGAAGAATGAAGATGGGACACCCAATCATCGGCCCGGCTGCTGACGTTGCTGCCAGGGCTGTTCTAATATCGCAAATGTTCACTAGTGAGAAATATCCCAAAGCGTACTAGCTCTTACTAATGCCAACAATTTGTAAGGTCCTTTAGACATTCATCTGCCTTTTGCAAATTTGTACACTAGATCCTGGTATTCATCAACACTCATTGAGAAACAAGCAAAAGGACAAGTTGATCACAGGAGTGCAATGATAGGCAAAAGGTGGAATTGATGGAAAATCATCTAGGTTTTGTGTGGCACCTATTAAAAAAAGGAAATTAAACATTTTGTCGAAATGTCCACATGCATACCTTTAGGTAGATTACAATCTCTTCAAATTATGTTTCTGTTTGCTGCTTCTGTGAAGAACTTTTCACATTATTTCAGTTAAGGTTAAAGCAACTGTGAACTTTCTGCCCTGAATGCTGAGCCACTGTGGGTTCTAACAAGGCCTGCTCCATGTCCAGGGCATGACTCACACATTAGGAGGAGAAGCTGCTGAGTTGGCCAAGAGCTGGTTGGAGGAGGGAAGGCAGTAGGGGAGAAATGGGAGCACTTTGACAGGAGTTACCACATCAACAGCTCTTTTCACCATTATAGTTCCTCCAGGTCAGTGCCATTTCAGTCTCACCACTCTGCTTGGTGAAGCTAGAAGGATAAGCATCTCCACAGAGGTGTCCACACAGGTGATGCAATCTCAGCTGCATTTAAATAAATGATCTTTAAGGACTGAATGCGGGATTTCATGAAGCGGCTAAGGATGTACAGCTGTCTGGAATCACAGACGCTTGTTATATATTTTCCCCCAACTACGAAAACAGCCCTCTCACCGAGAATGCAGTGGTTAGTGAAAACACCAGCAAATTTAGTTGATAACGCTGTGTGGAGCTGGAGGAACACAGCAGGTCAGGCAGCATCAGAGGAGCAAGAAAGCTGACGTTTCGGGTCGGGACCCTTCTTCAGAAATGGGGGAGGGGGAGGGGAAGTCTGAAATAAATAGAGAGAGGAGGGGTGGGGCTGGGGAAGGTAGGTGGGATGGTGATAGGTGAGTGCAGGTAGGCAGTTGTTGGGATTGGTCAGTGAGGTGGGAGGAGTGGATAGGTGGGAGAGAATACAGACAGGTTGTGTCAGGTCAAGGAGACGGGGATGAGAGGGAAGGTTTTGAAACTGGTAAAGTCTACATTGAGATCATTTAGTTGTAGGATCCCAAGGCGGAATATGAGGTGCTGCTCCTCCAGGTGATGTCATTGTGACACTGGAGGAGGCCCAGGATGGACATGTCGTTCCAGGGAGTGGGAGGGGGAGGTGAAGTGGTCCGTGACTGGAAAGTGTTATCGCCTATCGCGAACAGAGCGCAGGTGCTCCACAAAGCAGTCTCCGAGCCTCCAGAGTGACTAAATTGTGATTTTTTTTTTTGTTTTCTACCGACATTCATTCTTTTTGGAGAATGCATTATTCCATGACAATAGCATCATGCAGTTGCAAAAATACCAGCACTTCAGTGGATCCAGTTCGGGAGTTAGTTGGATTTTCCCCTGGTGATTTCAGCCTTCACGACCAAGCATAAGCAAACATTGGTGGCAGGATGAGGTGTTGAGAATCTGGGTCTGTAACAGATCCCTCTCTAAGCTCTGCTCAGCTGGACAGTGATGTTGAACTTCAAGGTTTCTCACAGATCAGGAGAATACTCGAGATGCAGCAGCAATTTATCCAGGTCCTGATGAATGTGCTACACATACTATCAACAGTAGAAAAGATGGAAAAAATCCAACTTGGTTGCGATTTGATAGAGAGGTGCTGAGAACTGCAACACGGAGATAGAATCCACCTCTCAAAGGGGTTTCAAGCATGTTCTGAAATGGATTAATGCAGACATTAAGGCAGCAGGCAAGCTGGCATCAGAACAGGACGACATGTACTTTATTTGTAACCTTATATCCTATATCAGAGATTCCATCACTGCAAAATGAGAAGATGCAAAACCCAGAAGCCAATGTTAACTAAGTCAAACATGGACCAATTTGGCCGAAAGGCCTGTTTCCATGCTGTATTACTCTATGACTCAAAGTGAGTGAGGAGAATTAATTTTGATCTACTTCAGACTTCAAAGTTTACTCCATACAATTCCACTGAAACCACTTTCAGGTTAAAAATCAGTGAGTCTCTCGTTTCCTGATTGAACATTTTCCATTTTTTATTTGACTCATCAAGCTGGACAGCATGGAGACACATCTTTGGTCCAACTCATCCACACCAATTAGATATTCTAAATTATTCTAGTCCCATTTGCCAGCATATGGCCCATATTCCTCTAAACCCTTCCTATTCATATACCCATCTAGATGCCTTTTAAACGTTGTAATTGTACTAGCCTCCACTGGCAGCTCATTCCATACACACACCTCCCTCTGCATGAAAAAGTTGCCCCTTTGGGTCCCTTTTAAATCTTTCCCCTCTCACCTTACACCTATGCCCTGTAGCTTTGGATTCTCCCGACTTGGGAAAAAGACCTTGGCTATTCACCTTATCGATGCCCCTCATGATTTTATAAACCTCTATAAGGTGACCCTTCAGCCTCCACTGCTCCAGGGAAAATAGCCCCAGTCCATTCAGCCTCTCCCAATAGCTCAAGCTCTTCAACCCTGGCAACATCCCTGTCAATCTTTCCTGAACCCTTTCAAGGTTCACAACATCCATTCCATAGTTGAATACATGAAGATTTCTAGGTTTAAAATGAAGATCCTACCAATTCTGGTCCATATGGGATTTACAGCACTAAAGGATTGGGAGTGGCCGTTCAGCCCCTTGAGACCATTCTGGCATTCTATTAGATCATATCTAATCTGTACCTCCATTGGTTCATTTGCCCTTGTTCCATACCCTTTTATATTCTTCCCTAGCAGACAAACATTCTTCATCTACTTAAAAAAAATTGATGCAATATGCAAATTTTTATTTAGGTGGAGGCAATCGAAAGTGGTGAGTTCTTTCACTTTGAGTCAAAGGTCAATTCTCACACCACCAGTCCTAAAAAACACTTAAAGCTTGTACACCTTTCACTCATGCATCTTCCAGAAGAAATAGTTCCTTTTCATCCACCCTACTGAATTTTTTTTATCAGTTTAAGTGCCTTAAGTAGGCTGAGCAGTGATCTAATCATGAAGGAATAGAAGACAAGACAATCTGACTTATCTCCCAACAGTTAACTCTTCACATTCTCCTGGTATTATCCTGTTCAATCTGCAATTTGGTATTTTTAAATTATTCCCACTTCAGCAGTAAATTTTCCACTTAAAATTGGCTTTTTAAATCGGCACTTGTGTTTAATCAGAATGCCTCACTGTAGGTGGCCAGAATATTGTGCTCACTTATTTGGCCCACCAGAGTTAGCACATTTTCATATGTTCTTAATGCAGATTTTTCTGCTTGAGGGCTTCGAGTTGCCATTTATGCTTGTTCCCGATGACAAATTTAATTACTTAAATAAGAATTATGTTATAAAAGTGTCCTTTGCACATAAAAATGGGACCTGCTGTTTAATAATTTATCCATAATTCTTAACACGATAAATATCCCTTAAAGCATAAATCCGTAAAGAGAGAGAGATCATGGATCTCAGAAATAAGACATAGCTAAGAAAATCAATGCAATTAATTGAACCAAGTGAGTAATGGAATAGAAAGGGATAGAGTCACCCACAGGGTTCAATTTCTCTTTAAAATATAAGAAAAGTTGAGCAAGTCCATACACTTCACAAATCTGCTTGTTGCTATGAAAACTGTCATTTTACTCAGGAATGATATTTTTGCTACGTTTTCCTCAATGTGCTGAACAGTAGTGGCTAACAAGGTTTTTATGTCATGTACAACTTGACGTTCTTCATCCAGCTTGCCATTTAAAGTTTGCAGCATGCTACTGAACATTTCCGTTCCACTGCGATCAGTTGTCTACGTCTTGTTTCTCTGTTCCATCAGGTGAAGAATCCTTGTAGGCTAGGGACAGCTGGAGTTTGTGTCGAGCGTTCATTTTCTTCAGATTTTCACCCCTTCCTCCCCTTCTCTGAAGTTAACCATTTCTGCTGAGATTGTGGGCAAAAATTAAGTGAAAATGGACACCTTCAATTCTAATAGCAACTGCATAGTGATCAAAAACTTGCTTTTGGTGTATCTCATTTCCTCAACATAAAATAGCTTCCAGCCGAGTGAGATCTGTTTTGCTGAATTTAAGATGAGTGACTGATTTCAGTAGTGCATTCTTGGAAGCACAAGTTGGAGGGAAACCTGGTTGCAAATGCCAGAAATAAAAGCTATACTTTTAGGTAAAGGACTATCACGTATAACCTTTTTTTATTTTTCTACTTTATGCTAAGAAGAACTGTAGTGATTAACTTTTTAAATTTATGTCTTTATTTTTCTATTTTTGTAGCTAAGATTTTGTACCTAGGTACCTTTGTATCTAAGATGGTACCAGGAATGGCGACACTGTACACTGTGCTCCTGTACCTCTGTACTTGAGTTCACGTGACAATAAAACCTAACAAAACCTAAACTTTAAAAGAGCAGGCTCCTTTATGATAGGTCTTTGAAGTCAAGCTTTTACTAACATCACCCGCTGGAGAGGGTCATGTCCAACAGGCAGTGGCTACTTTTAGATTAATCAGATGGGACTGTTTTGGCTGGGACTTTCCGACCACAATCATCCTGGAGCAACTAAGTAGCTAGGAACTGCAGTTGACACAAAGTTGAATTATCTTTACGACATGACGTTGAACTCTTCTTCCATCGCCTTCAACTCCCAGCCCATTTCTTTGGGCAAGAGTCCTCTCCTTGTGCCGCAGAACACTTTGCCCACCTCCAACACTCCACCTCCACCTGGACCCCTCCCTCTGGCCTTTTACCTGCACTTGACCTGTTCAATGGGAACTGTCACCGTGATATAGGTTGGAGTGGGTGGGGTGGGGGGGTGGTGGGGCAGAGAAATTGAGTGAACCAAATCTCCCCATGAACTGACTGCACTCCATGCTCTCAGATCCAACCACGACTTTGGAATGGAGCCTGCTGACAAAGGATTGTTGTTATTGTTGTTGGACAGATATCTTCTCCTATCTCCCCTTGGAGACATGAACCCAACATGGAACGCCAGGCCATTTTGTCCACCACAGTCACTAACCTCATTTCATCTGGTGATCTCCACCCCACTGCCTCCAAGCTCAAGTCTCCCAAACCTGCATGGCTTGGTTCTACCTCTTTCCCGAAATCCACAAACAGGACTGCCTAAACAGGCCATTGTCTCTGCCTGTTCTTGCCTCATAGAACTCATCTCTTCCGACGTCGATTCACTTTTTTTCTCCCCCGGTCCAGTCGCTGCCCACTTAGATCCGCAATTCTTCTGATGCTTTACGTCAGTTTCAGAATTTCCAGTTTGCGGGCTCCAGTCGTCTCCTCTTTATCATGGAAGTGCAATCCCTTTCCACCAGGATGGCCTCAGGGCTCTCCACTCCTTCCTGAAACAAAGGCCTGAACTGTCCCCACTCACCATCACCCTTCTCTGCCTGGCCGAGTTTGTCCTCACCCTGGGCAACTTCTCCTTCAACTCCTCTCACTTATGTTTTAGGTCAGACATGTGGCCATGGGCACCTGCATGAACCTAGTTATGTCTGTCATTTTAATCGGGGATGTGGAACATTCCTTGTTCTAGTCTTATTCCGGCCCCCACCCACAACTCTTTCTCCAGTATATATGGTATCACTGGTGCTGCTTCCCTCTCTCTTCCAAATTAGAAAAGTTTTTATCAATTTTGCTTCCAATTCTATTCAGCTCTTAACTTTATCTGGTCCATCTGACTCCCCCTGCTTCCCTTCCATTCCTCGACATCTCTGTTTCCATTTCTGGGAATAGACTGGCCACCAATATCCACTACAAGCCAACTGACTCCCAGTTAGCTTAACTTTACATCCTCACACCTTGCATCCTGTAAAGACTCTATTCCATTCTCCCAGTTCCTCTGTCTCCATCGCATCTGTTCTGATGATGCCAATCTTTGACAAGGAGCCCTCCAAAATGTCCACCTTCTTCCTCAACCAAGGATTCCCCAGCACTGTCGTAGACAGGGCCCTCAGCTGGGTCTGACTTATCTCCCACCCTTCAGACCTCACCCCATCTCTTCCCTCCCACTACAGTGATAGGGTAGCCCATGTCCTCACCTAGCATCCCACCAGCATCCACATCCAGAGGATCATAAGCCGCCATTTGCGCCACCTCCAGCAGGATGCCACCACCACGCACATATTCCCCTTCTCTCCCTTATCAGCTTTCCACAGGGACCATTCCCTCTGGGACACTTTGGTCCTCTCTTCCTTCACTCTTAATGCACCCACATCACCACTCCCCCCCAACAGCTCCATGGCACCTTCCCTGCAACTGCCAAAGGTATAACACCTGCCCATTTACCTCCTCCCTTCCCAGTATCCAAGGGCCTAAATACACCTTCCTGGTGAATCAGCGCTTTACTTACACTTCACTCAATCTTGTCTACTGCATTCAATGTTCACAATGTGGTCTCCTCTACACTGGGGAAACGAAGCGTAGGTATTCTGCGAGGCAGTCACCCAATCTAAGTTCTGTCCACAAATAAGATCCTGAGCTTCCAGTTGCCTGCCACTTCAACACACCACCCTGCTCCCTGGCCAACATCTCTGGCGAGGCTTGCTACAGTGTTCCAGCGAAGCTCAGCACAAGCTGGAAGAACAACACCTCATTTTCCGCTTGGGAACTCTACAGCCTGCTGGACTCAATATCGAGTTCAACATTTGTTGGGCTTGAGGCACCTTCTCTGATGTCCTCACCATCGCCCTACAAGCCAGGCCTTGTTATCACATGGTCTGCTATTACACACAACCCATTTTTAGCCGTTTACAGTCCCCATTAGCTGATATTCATTCTCCTAGGCTGACTGTTATCCACTCCTTTGTCTATCCAACTGCTTGACCCCCTATGTTCACCTATCATTTACTTTCCTTACACCCCCCACCCCACCCTCACCTTATCCTCTGCATAAAAACCAACATTTTCCTAGCTACCATCAGTTCAGAAGGAGGGCCACTGGACCTGAAACATCAACTCGGATTTCTCTATACAAATGCTGCCAGACCTGGTGAGTTTTTCCAGCTATTTCTGTTTAGTAACCAAATGGTTGATTGGGTTGTTAGCAGCAAAATCCGTTCACCTGTCAACAACTATGTGAATGGCTCCGAGGAGCTGAACAGCTTCTGGCTAAGCACGAGATATCCAGATACCTTTGGATCTCCAAACGGGGAGGTGGTGTCCTTTATCCTGCAGTTTGTGTTCCCTCGCCAGTGGCTGCAAGCTTTCGTTAACTACGACATCAGAGAATTTCTAAGTCACAAACTAGCCACTCTGTACCCCCTGCAAGTAGCTGGAAGTCCCTGGAGAAGAGAGATCGAGGAGCAGCTAAACCTGACAAACAAAAACGATCATCTCAGCAAAACCTGTGGACAGCTGCCTTCCAATTTTTCTCTCCATCCATAGCATCAATTTTTCTTTGTTTATCTATGTATGAGTGGGGGCGTTGAAGGGGACAGAATTGTAGGAGCTTAGAGTTTTAACTTGTAGACTTGTGTTGACAGTTCATAACTGCTTACCTGCAGCTAAAATCTATTTAGAGTCATAGAGGTGTACAGCATAGAAACAGACCGTCCAGTCCAACTCATCCATGCTGGCCAGATATCCTAAATTAATCTAGCCCCATTTGCCAGCATCTGGCCCATATCCCTCTAATCCCTTCCGATTCATATACCCATCCAGATGCCATTTAAAAGCTGTAATCATACCAGCCTCAATCACTTCCTCTGGCTGCTCATGCCATACACACACCACCCTCTGCATGAAAAAGTTGCCCCTTAGGTCCCTTTTAAATCTTTCCCCTCTCACCTTACACCTACGCACTCCAGTTTTGGGCTCCCCAACCCCAGGTAAAAGACCTTGCCTTTTCACCATTTTGAAATACAGAGGAATGCTTGTTAAGTACGGAAGCCTGGTCCATAAAAGGACAGTTACATTGGAGATTTCACAAACATTGATAAAATCTTCAAGTTTTGTGATGACTGTGGGAATAGCGAAGCTTCATTTCCTGCATACTACTCCTGTGAGGTCTCGCAGTGCAGAATTTGAGCACAGTGTGCACTCAGATTGTCAATCGCATTCAACACGGAAAACTCTCAGCCCCTGTCTCTTTTTCTATTGAGGCCTTGACCCAAAATCATGAAATTGTCACATGGGTACACTATTTCATTGCTTGCATTGACGCCATGGTTTATTGTTGTCACACCGGTACTCTGTGGATGCAGGCCCAAAGTTGTGGGATATTAGAGAGTTCTACACAGAATGTACAGCACTACAGTGAGGAACAGGCCCTTCGGCCTACCATGTCTGTGCTGACTTCATTGCCATGCTAAACTAATCCCATCTGCCTGCACATTGTCTGTATCGCTCTATTCCTTGCCTGTTCGCATTTCTGTCTAAATGCTTCGATGATACCATATCTGCTTCTGCCACTTTCCCTCTTTTAACACTCCAGGCAAATATCATTCTCTTTGTAAGAAGTTTGCAAGGAAATCTCCTCTAAAAACTTTCCCCTCTCACTTTAAACCAATGTCCCCTAGTATTTGACATTTCCACCCTCTGACAAAGGGACTATCCACACTGTCCATGCTTCTCATGATTTTTTATATTTCTATCAGGACACCCCTCAACCTCAGAGTCTCTCGTGAAAACAATCCAAGTTTATCCAACTTCTCCTTTTGGCTAATACAATCCAATCCAGGTAATTTCCTGGTAAATCTCTTTTGCACCCTCTCCATTTCCTTCCTGTAGTGCGGTGACCAGGACCCCACACAGTGTTCCAAATGTGGCCTAACTAAAGTTTTATGCAGCTGCAACATGATTTGCCAATTTTTATACTCAATGCCCCAAACAATGTAGGCAAGTATGCTGTACACTTTTTTTTAAACCATCTTATCCATTTGCGTTGCCACTCTCAGGGAGCTATGGATTTGCATTGTATGTTTGCTCTGTATGTCAATGATGCTAAGCGCCCTGGCATTTACTGTACTTTCCTCTTGCATTTAGTCTCTTAAAATGCATCATATCCACATTATCCACATTAAACTCCATTTACCACTTCTCCACCCAACTTTCCAACTGTATCCTTTGACAACCTTCATTGCTATCTGCAAATCTGCCAATTTTCAAGTCATCTGCAAACTTCTAATCAGACCACTTTTATCCAAATAATTCATGTATATTCTAAACAGGGGTTGTTTTACAGGATGACAGGATTACAAAATTGAATCAGAGATAGTAGGAACTGCAGATGCTGGAGAATCTGAGACAACAAGATGCAGGGCTGGATGAACACAGCAGGCCAAGCAGCATCATAGGAGCAGAGAGGCTGAGGATTACAAAATGACTGGTTGTGCTTTAGAAAGGGTATGATCTTATGGTGCAGTGGGTAGCATGCCTGCCTCTGAGCAAGAAGCTCAAAGTTCAAGTGCCACTCCAGGACTTGATGGCCATAGAAGATGTATTCACAGCGTAGTCAAACAACCTGGGTATTAACTTGTAGTCTCTTCCAGCAAACACCAACAGTAAGCAATAAGAGCAGGAGAGATTCTGGGTCAGCTGTATGATGCAAAGAAAATTAGAAAGGTCAATGCGGCAGTGCAGTGCAGTTTTCTCACTCTCCCAAGATCCAAACTGCAATGTGAAGGTAGTTTAATTACCTTGTTAGCTCCTGCTGTGGGAGACTGTGTCTGTGTTCTGCAATGGCTATTTTAGTACCTTGTATCCTAGCATTTCTCCCATAGTAAATGGGGCTAATTAACACCTCATTCCAGATATTGAAGCTTGAGCTTGTTCTGTCATTTTGAAAGGTTTGACTTACGCAACAAACATTTGCTATCTGTTGCACTGAGAAGTATTGTCTCACCGTGCTTTTTAAGCAATGACTTTTGAATGCAAATCATTTTTGGCTGTGCATTGACATGAGAGTGGCAGTTAGATGCAGAATTTTCATCCCAGTCTAACCCAAGAGATGCGTAACTACCATTTAATTCTATTGTATCACATCAACCAACAATGTAACTACATTTCATAGTTCGTCTTTTTACAGTTACTAGGTTACTTGCTTAGCTTTAAATTACCTGGTTTACAATCAATCCACATTTTCCCATGAATATTTCTTAAAAATAGTCACTGCATTGTTAATTACTGACTCATCAACACTAATTAAGTCCCTGTTGTTGGGACCAGGTGTTGATCCAAACAGAGTATTGATTCAATGATTTTAAACCCCTCACCTTTCCCCAATTCTCTTGCCCACATCACCCTGATTGCTTAATTATAAAAAGACATTTTCTCAATCTAATTCTCCTTAAAATGAAAAAAAAACTGTTTTTTGGACCTAAAATACTAAGTTGTTATTCTATGATCAGATTTCACTGAAATAGCATCACATTTTAAATGTATTGCTGTTTACAGAAGTTATATATGTTGATAGTTATTTCTTATTTTATATTGTTGTTTAAAAGTTCTGAATCACAGGCAATTTCAATGTTTACAATCAGAGATAGACCACTATGAGCTATGCATGTAACACGCTGGTAATCTCATTTTGTTTGTCTACCCTCAACTGTTATCATCGTGGCTGAGGACTTAGATAAAACGAAAGCATGGCTAACAAAATTGACTGCTGTACTTCAACTAGATTATGGCCCCTATTCATCTTATAGGATTTCTGAAGCATTTTGAGACAGCCATTAACATCAACTAAAGTTGGATTAAGCTGCTAATGTCCTTGCTTTGGTCACGTGGCTGTTAACTGACCTCTTGCAAGATCACAAGAGGATAGGCACACCAAAACATGTTGAATGTATATGTCGATGATTAGTGATTGCCCTAAGACAATTCTCTTTTAACAGATCAAGTTGATCAACAGATCAACCAAAGTCCACTTTGGTGAGATGATCAGTGATGGTCCATCAAATGAGCAGACATAAAATTGCACATGTTACTTCCGTGTTTTACTTTTAATTTTTTGGAAGGTCACTTTCCCCCAGGTCACATTAAAAAAAATCAGAGCTTGTCAACTATTTGTAATGCAGCACATATTCCAATATGTAACCTTTTACTGGCTTTATTCTGGATGAAGACTAAGTCACCATAGTCTTACTTAATCATCAGGCTGCTTCTTACTAGAAAAAGAGAAATGACTGACAGCGGTGGTTAAATCTGAGGGTCACCATGTCTCAGGCGAGGGGAGGGGCTGAGAAGGCGAGTACATCACAGTAACCTCAGCTGGTGCAGGAATTGAGTCCACACTGTTGGCTTCACTTTGCGTTGCAAACCAGCCGACTGAGCTGGTGACACCTTCTTCAGAACTGGAGTCGAAACATCGACTCTGCTTTCTCTCCACAGATGCTGCCAGACCTGAATTTCTTCAGCCTCTTCTGCTGTTGTTTAGATCGAGTCATGCAGCATAGAAAAAAACACCACTAATCCCAGTTACCTGCACTTGGTCCATAGCCTGCACCCTGGCATTTTAAGTGCTCATCCAGCTGCTTCTTAAATATTGAGAGAGTATGTGCCTCACCACCCTTCCCAATAGCACGTTTCATGTTTCTACCACCCACTGGGTTAAAAAGTATTTTCTCAGATTTCCTCTAAACTACTCACTCACCTTAAAGTCAAACCCTCTGGTCTTCAGCATCCACAGTTCTTTGTGATATTTTCGTGTTTTCCCGACTATCTTGTTAGTCAAGAATCTAAACTTGTCTTAAAACATTCACGGACCCTGCCTCTGTTACATTCTTGGTTTCATTGAGCTTAAAAAGTCTGCTGAGGCAAGGAAATTAACTTTATTTAAGGAACATCTGACTGTGTTTTCACCTTGCCATTATCCCGCACGAGAGCATGATCATTTGAAATTCTACTACCTCCTGTGATTATGTCTCTTGTGTCTCATGTTACAAGATGATCCCCGGGCAAGATTCCCCAATTATCTATGGTTCCAAACGAGTTGGCTCAAACTGCTAAACTTTCTGAGCGAGGATGCTTCCCTTCCTTATTCACTCGGTCAGTCTTTCAGACAGTTGCAACAAGGTTCATTTAAGAAAGATGCTCTCCCTTGGTAAGACATTTCCCCAGAGTCAAATGAATTTGAGCTTTAAAAGGGAGCCAATTTAACCAGGCTATCAAGTTAACAAATAATAAGTTTATTAATTATTAACCGAGAGAAGAATTAGTAATGCAACACATTTACAGCTTAGAAATGAGTTGATTCTAAAAGATAAGGTGAAAACAAACAAGTTATGCAGATCAGTCTCTGAATTGTTTGCAAAGAGTTCTTGAATGTTGCAGACATTACAGTGGGAGTTAGTGATAGCATTGATGTTTTAGTTGAACATGCAAGAGCATTTAGTCCTACTATTCCACTCCAGAGGAGAGAAAATTGGCTTTTTTTAAACCCAGCCTTGTATATTCTTCAAAAAGGGAAGAAAGAAAATGTGTCTGCATTTTTGGACATTATCTGCAAAAGGTGGCTTACTGTTGAGCAAGGGGTCAACAGTTCCTCACTTTCTTTATCGTCACAACAGATCACAGTCCAGAGATAGTAGGAACTGCAGATGCTGGAGAATCCGAGACAACAAGGTGCAGGGCTGGATGAACACAGCAGGCCAAGCAGCATCATAGGAGCAGAAAGGCTGACGTTTCGGGTTTCATGAAGGGTCTAGGCCCGAAACGTCAGCCTTTCTACTCCTACGATGCTGCTTGGCCTGCTGAGATCACAGTCCAGTCTGTTTGGATTTGCCTCTTCCTCACATTAAAGGGTCGTTGTATAAAGTTCTGTTTGCATTTGTAGATTTCTCTCTCCACTCAGCCATTTAATTTACATGCACAGCATTATGTCTGTATCAGCCCGCTTTTTAAAAAATGCATTTTGGAATTACAAGTTTAAAAATGTCCATAGTTACTTACCTGTTGTCCTAACACTGATTAGCATATTACAGTCAGCCCTAACTCACAGCTCTCAAATTTCTGATCCTATCCATTATATTGGAGCCTCCACTGCACCTTGGAGAATTAATTATGACCCTCAAAAATAATCTCCACCTCCATCTTAAATGAGACTCCTCTAATTTTGTGCAGCCTAGTTCTAGTCTCTCCCACAAGGGAAGAAAACGAAATGCAATTTCATCATCCTATCAATCTCCTTCATGACACGTTTCAGGAACATCAACTCAAATCTTCAAAATGCTAATAGATACAACTCTAACCCTGTCCTACTTTCTTCTGTACCATATCACTTTCATGCCAGGAATAAACTGAGTCAACGTTCTCTGAACTGATTCTAAAGCAATTAGAATTTTTCTTAGATAAAAGGAGACAAAAACTGCAAACAGTATTCAAGATGTGGTCTCACCAATGCCCTGCACAACTGCAGCAAAACCTCTATTTTTTTATGCCATTGCCCTTGTCAATCACTTGTACCTGTAGAATTTTTTTTGTAAGTTCTGTAACTAGATGACTATATCCCTTTGTACTGCACTGTTCTACAATCTTTCTCCATTTACATAATATGTTACTCTTTAGATCTTGCCAACATAGACAAGTTTACATTTTTTCCATATTATCTACCTGCCAAATCTTTGCTCACTCACTTGGTCTGTCTTCTTTGTGAGGAAGGCATAACGAGTCTGTAACTTACTCAGTTTTATCACCATATTTAACAGTGTCAATAATGTATGCATTGGGCACAAATATATCATTCTTAAGATTCTATTAGGGGCTATTAAAGTTCAAAGAAGAAATCCGAAAACCCAATTAACTGATAAATATGCCACAAAATTTTCACATTTTATAAACTTAATTAAAACGCCAATCAAATACAGTGAACACAGTAAATACAGCCAAGTTAACACTATAGCTTACAACCAAAACTTCTGCTATAAATGCAGTTCTACTTTGTTCTCTAAAACCATGCCCCACATACAAAAAGATTTGTCTTATGAAATCTTGAATGTTCCTTTAATTTTGGGGCAGGGACAACCCAAGATATGCCACAGCCCCTTGGAATTCACTGTAGTTTTCCTTACTATTCCAATTATTCCTGAAAAATAAAAAGGACATCATGTCATTAACTTTTTTGCAAAACAACCCTTCAACTTTCCTTTAAAACCTTATAACTGTGAATTCCACAGGTCAGGCGCAGACCTACTGTGACTCCTACACAATTGCTTAAAACATCAGAAAACATCCTTGGTTTCTAGTAGCCCACTGACAAAGCTGGTTACTTCTAGAATTCCAAACCAACGATTTAACCGCTTTTCACTGAGAGGATTATTGTAGCTTACTTTAGCAAATCTTCCAATTATTTCTCCCCATTCTAAACTTTGTCTTGTACTGAATACTGGCTCTGAATCATAGGGTGGACCATGGACAATTGATCCAGCATTTACTCTACATCATGTGCAGGTCTGAACTTATCTTGTAGCTGTTTAGAAGACAAGGTCTACAAAACCAACAATCATTTAGTTTCTGTTGAAGCAGCAACCAATCTTATTTGCTGATGATGCACAAACTGAATTCTGAGAGACAAACTCAACTCAAAAGCATCTCACCAAGCTCCACCCATCTCCGTGGAAATACGCCATATTCCCAAGTACAAATGAAAATTAGCTAACTTTTAATGCCAAAGCTTTCCTTAAATTTGGGGAACATGAATGAAAATGTTTATTTTCTTCACCGGAATAACTGTGGATATCTTGTCTCAAGTTCTTCAGTTAGATAGGCCCACCTGTCACTTTATAACTCTCATCCTTTTCTTTTATCAATCTCATCCAATAAGCACAGGTTACATTTTAAACTGTAATCAAGTGTCTGGTTTGCCAGTCAAGTTTAAGTTTTTAAACCAGACAATTTTTTTTTATGAAGTACTCCTCACTGAACTTCAATGAAAGTTCAAAAATTAAAACTGAAAATAAAGAGAGCTCTCAAAAACATATGGAGTCTAATATTAGGCAGAAGTAATAGTTTCCCTAAAGGTGAAAGAAAACAGAGAAAATGTCTCTACTGTATAACTATGAGAGTTTACTTTTTCTTCATTTTAATGGGGCTTGGGGAGCAGTGCATTTCAACCAAGGAGTTAAAATTTTAGATTGCAACACACTGCCTTCGAGATATGTCAGTTGCCAGCCTGCTATTGCTAATGTCCATTTGGCGAGAATACTCTCATAGGACTGTTTGGGAGGAAACTTTGGTGTTTTGACCAGCCAATGATGAAAGAATGGTGACAGATTTCCAAGTCAGGGTGGTGTGAGGCTTGGATTTGAATTTGAAGCTCAGATAATCCCATGATCCTGATGCCTTTTCCTAAGATGGTAGAGGTCACAGGTATTGGATGTGCCATTAGTGAAACCTGGGCAAGTTGTTGCAGTGCATTTTGCAGATAGTGAAATGTTAAATACATACTATCTGCCTACTTATTGATTCACCATTGCTGCTTACCCTATTCTTGATGCAACATGGTCCATAAGTCACATAGTTCCACTCATCAAATGTCCTTATACATTGGTTAAATAATTTAACTTCAGACACTCACAGGGCTCCATCTTCACTCCTTATATGAAAAAGCAGACAAAATGCAGGAGAAAGAGAAAGCACTTGGGATACTTCAGGTCACACATACCCAGGAAATAAATGAGACATCTATATTCTTCTCAGAAGAAAGTTTGCAAGTAACTGCAAACTAAATTGCAAATACTTCAAACACATTTGCTGACTTTATTTCAATGATTGAACTAATGAGAAGTTGAGGTATGGTTATTGTTAATGTGTTGACTTTTCCATGACTAAATGATATCCCATTCCTTTGGCGAATATTGAGTCGGTGCAAGGATTGATATGATGGAGAATACTTAGCATGACAGAGTGAAAGTGGGGTGGAAAAAAAGACCCACAGGATGTAGATGCATCTGCACATGCGCTCACTTTCCCTGACCTAGTTAGGTCATTCAGTCCCTTCCTACGTTGCAACTGTAACCAGGCACTAATCTCCTGTTATTCTCCTCAGCTTACATCCACCATTGCTTTTTGGAGACAGTGGTAGATTTCTTCCTCCCTTTACTAGAGGAAAGAGAAGAAAATGTCCCTTGTGCTCCTGAATGCAGCCAGCAATAACGTCAGTGGGGCAGCAATAAAAGTTGGAACTTCTCTTGTCCATTGTTCATCATCCATCCTGAACATCTTTAGTTTGTGCGCCGTCTTTATTAAATGCAGTTTAAATCGCATCAGATAGGTGCACATCACAACCTCAGTGCAGCTCGGAGAAGCAAAACCCAGAAATCAAAATTCATCAGTTCATCTGAAGCAAGATCACAGATTCCAATGTAGTGCCTAGATTTCTGGAATCTTGCCCATACTTCCCCCTCCCAAACACAACCCACAAAACACCTCAGCTCAGAAGGAATTTTCTATTAATAAATATCAAGTCCAACAAGTCACATTGAATGATCAAAAGAAATCATCTCTTCCTTTAACATCAGAGTTCAGGCATGATTCTATTTTAAATTTTAATATTGTTTCAGGGCTTTCTTTCATTGTAAGCATTGCCACTAAAATGTCACACTTAGGTAGCATGTTAGCAGTGATTGACCCACATCTTGCCTGTCAAACTTGGTGCTGAGACTGTCACAAAGCAGAGTTTTAACTTTTGTCTTATTCCTTATGAGTGCTCATGAGATCCCCTGGGCCATTTGGATTTGCTTTGTGGCAGCCTGCAGTGATTCCAGCTTCCTCTGTCTCAGGCAAACCTGTCTGCGCAGTGCCTCAGCACAAAGTATGCATGACTGATGGTCCCTATGGCTCTGTCCCACATGGCTTCATCCAGCTGTGCAATTACCTACGCCTTGACTGTATGAAAATCAGCTACATGGCTCCCGTAAATATCTTTATCAGAAGAGACAGTGTTCCTTTCTGCAGGCTGTAATGAAATTTACAGAAGACCAAGCCTTTCAAAAAAAACACCCTGCTGGCAATGTTTGAAAAGCACATTAATGGTCAATTAATTTCTTTCCAAGAATCTAAGGTCTGTATGTTCACCTCCGGCATCACACCTTTTGAACGCTGGTCCAAAAATAACTTTTACCTGCTGCATTGCTTTGGCACTACACTTCAGAGAGCAGACATGAGGAATTCGACCACACCACTGACTTGTCTTGGAACGAAGCCAAGGCAAGACCCGCAATAATTACTGTCTTGGTTGCAAAAAAAAACTGAACCTCAATTTCTGCACATTAACAATCTTCAGTCTTAGTGCACGTCTGATGTTTTCAACAGATCGCAATCAGGAAATCGCATTACAGGCACCACACACTGTCTCAGATATGAAAGACCTTTAAAGAGAGGGTCACAGTTATTTTACAGTTATGGGTTCCTTCTGAGGGTTGAAATGTACCAATGGTTTCACCTGCCCTCTAACTGCCCTCAAGAATTTTTATAAATTAGTTCAATAAGGCAAATTCAACTATTCAACTATTTACTGCTCTACAACTTACAAAACAAAAAGTGAAGGATTAAAAAGAAAAGCCTTGACCACAATTCTCCCATTTTCAGACTAAGCCTCAGATGACGAGGGAAGATAATGACAGAGAAAAGAGCAGGGGTGTGTCAGATGTCAACTAGCCTTACTGCAGTGACTGAGAAAGCTCGCTAGATCCAAAAGACTGGTCAGCCAAGGCTTTATCTTTCAGGGTCGATATTTTTAGCCAACATGTTCAAATATGCTGTGACACAGCTCTGGAGCAAGTGGGATTTGTAGCCAGACCTTTTGGCCCAGAGGTAGGGATACTACAACTGTACCACAACAGCTACCCACCTCCTCCCCACATCCCTGCTTTTTGGTGTATCCGTAGGCCAACTGGTTTTTCTTTTATTTTTAATGGGTGGGGTCTGTGAGGAGAGGGAGCTCTGGTGGTAAGCAGAGGATGTGGTTTTCAGAGGCCACCTTCTTGCCCCCATATCTCCTCCCAGTCCATGCCTTGGATTGGCTGCAGATTGGAGTAAATGGAGTACCCTACTCCAAAACAGGCAAGTGGCCCTGGCAACGCAGTAGAGGAACCAACCACCTTTCTTACCCGCTGGGAAGGCAGGTAAAGGTGAGGAAGCGAGTTGAGATCATTACATGGCTGTAAATTGATACTTAAGGTTTTTCAATTGCTGGTGAATCAAGAAAGTCTCCAATGGACCTTCTCATTCAACACTCAGTTAATGAAGTGGCTCAAAAGAAGGGTATTTCTTCAGGGCCCAACTTGCCTATTTATTTCCCTCTTTGTCCACCTACAGGGGGATAAAAATTGTGCCCTGGTCATAAAAGTCTTTTATGACCTCAGGATGGCCTAGAATCCCTACACTGCAGAAAGAGGCCATTTGGCCCATCAGGTCTGCACTGATCCATCCAAATAGCATCCTGCTCAGACCCAAACCACGCCCCCACCGCCACCATATCCCCGAATCCCCACATTTTACCAAGGCCAATCCACCTAACCTGTACGTCTTTGGACTGGGGGAGAAAACCGGACCACCTGGTGGAAACCTATGCAGACATATGGAGAATATGCAAACTCTACACAAACAGTCATCCAAGGCTGGAATTGAACCTGGCTCCCTGGTGCTATGAGGCAGCAGTGCTAAGCTTTACGCCACTGTACCATCCAAAACATTTTATATCCAATTCACTTCTTTAAAAGTAGTCTCTGATGTGATGTGTTAAATACAGCAGCCAACATGCACAGCTGACTCCTACAAACAGCTATGAAATGACTGCCTGGATAATGTCTTCCAGGCATTGGTTGATATCCAATGTAACCACAACATAGATAAATGACCCCTCTTCAATCTGTCTGCATTTGGGATGACAGCACATCAAAACTGACTCCAACATCTCACCACCATTGTCCAGTTTGGTGGGACAGCATTCCCATGGTTTGATATGTATCACACTGGTGGTAGACAGAATCACCCACAGATTTCTCTGATCTTTTCTCTACCATACCTCTCATGTTGCCCAAGGACTGGCCCTTTTAATTTTTTGTTTTACCCCCATGTTATTCCTAGGTGGCTTCATCCAAAATTATGGTATCTGATTCCATATGTACACTCAAAATACCCAGCTCTATTTCTCCTCCACCTCCAAGATCTCTTGACCCCTCCTCAGTCTCTAAATTGATGGCTGGTCCAACAACCAGCTGTGAGTAGAAAAGAATATACTATCCAATTTAATATTGTGAATACAAAAAGCCATTGTTTTCTGTCCCTGTCACAAACATTAACTTCATTCCTCAGACAACTCTCTCTTCCTGCCAACCACCTGACATTATGCCAGACTGTTTATAACCTTGATGCTTTATTTGGCCCAGAGATGAGTTTCTTACACCATATTTGTTGTAATATTCATCTAAAATGTGATGAATAAGGAATGAGGATGTCATTTACTCAAAAGAACAATGTTTCTTTTATTTACAGCTAAAATTATTTATTAAAAACAAGTATACAGTAATCACCAGACACAGCCTATGTTGAGTGTTACAGTACACAGAACCATGGCCAAGTTATGACATCCAGGTATTTGTCTTATTCATATGTTGAGCTCTCAAGTACATCAATCTAAAAAAAATGTGATAACACAACATCCACACCTTCTCCAAGATTGCCCATGTCCATTTCTGACCCATTGTCTGATTTCAACCTTGCCTCAATCTGCTAAAACCCTCATTCATGTCTTTGTTACTTTTAGACATGATTGTTCCAGTGCACTCCCAGCCAGTCTTTCACACTCTATCCTCTGCAAATTTGAAGTATTTGACGCTTATTCATCCCAAGTCCCATTCAACCACCTTCCCCAGACTGCTGACCTAGATGGATTCTAATACTACTTTAAAATTCTCATCTTTATCAAATTGCTTCATTCCTTCCCTCCCTATCTGTTGAATAAACAAAGTTTGCTTGATCTTCTTTTGGCAACTGGCTCTTCGGACCTTCTAGACAGCTGGGCGTAAAAGATCTGACAGCCTCATGAAAATGTACAAAATTCTTAATTCTTAACCCAAATAAATTAAAAAATTACTGGCCACAAGGTCCAATTTTCAACTCAGCCTGTTTACATATAAACCACCTAATAACCTTCCTTCAGAGTTAATTATTTGCATTTTGTTTCTGCCATGTTTGGCATCCAGTTTTCCTATCACCAATGGCGCTGAGGTATCAGAACAGTTGTGTTTCATAAGTGATACCAATTCTACTCATGGCTGGCCTGACCTTCTCATAGCCTCTCCATGACATTTTCCCTTCTTCCTCATAAGAGGAAACCTGGCTTTTGTTCAGCATTTCCTTGCTGCAGTGGAGAAAGGGATAAGTAACACCATGGACTAAACATTTGATTCGATCCATTTTTCAGTGTGAACATTGGAGCAGGGCAACCATGTCCTCAGTTGTGTTGAGGTAGGCAGTATGTTAACCTGCCAATCAAAACAACTTCAATGTTCTAACACCTGGATGCTGTCCAGTGCAACGTTCACTGTTTACTGCAGGTAAGTGGAATGCATAGTGGAGAACACATATGCATAGAGACAATTGGTGAATTGGCAGGCCTGCCAGACAGCCTGTGATCATTGGCAACGAACATGTTGGAGTATGGCTTCAACCTAGCACAGGGCAGTACCCAGAGCTTGAAGCCCACTCTTTCCTCTGTAGAAATGGTCACACTTGCAGACTCAAATCATGATACACCATCTGATGGCCAATGTCTCCGCTTCCTTTGCAACACAGGCAGAGCAACCCAACAGTGTTATAATGGAAGCTCAGGCTGAGATTATAAGATCTAGGGAGGGGCCCTTCCAGCATCATGGTAGCATCCCTATCTCTGAACTAGGAGTTCTAGGTTTAAGATTCTTCAAAAACTTCAAGGTTGTCTGAACAGGTTGATTGGAAAGTTTCTAGAAGATCTGTGCCTGCTGTTGTGGAAGTCCAGCTTGGCCCATGCAGGTTCAGAGGGTCACTCTTTAACAATGCATGTGCATAAAGACTCTTACCAGTCCTTATTGATGTACTATAGAAAGCATTATATCCGGATTCATCACGGCTTGGGTATGACAACTTGTTTGCCCAAGACTGTAAGAAACTATAGAGAGTTGTGAAAACAGCCCAGTACATCATGCAAGCCAACCTTCCACCCATTGACTCCATCCATACTTCTCGCTGCCTCTGAAGGGCAGGCAACATAATCAAAGACTCCTCCCACCTCTCATGATTTTAACCTTAATATCCTCCAACCTCTTTCGTTGGGCAGAAGATACAAAATCTTATACTTTGTACCAACAGATCAAGTATAGCTTCTTCCCTGCTGTTCTGAATGGACTTCTGAATGGACCTCTCAAATTTTAAACTTAATGTTGAACTCACTCTTTGTGCACCTTCTCTATAGTCGTAACATTGCACTCTTCACTGTTTTATTACCCTCATGCACTGTGTATGGTATAATCTGCCTGTACTGCATGCAAAACAAAACTTTTTACTGTAGCTAGGTACATGTGACAATAATAAATCAAATCGAAGAGAGTCTCTCCAGGCAGCAGAACTGGAGTTTCGGCTTGTCTGTGTAATAATTTACAAGAACTTGGGTCAAAGCAGATTTGTGTGTCTGCATGTGACATCATATAAGTGGGTTTCTCACAGGGTGGCACGGTGGCTCAGTGGTTAGCACTGCTGCCTCACAGCACCAGGGACCCAGGTTTGATTCCAGCCTCAGGTGACTGTCTGTGTGGAGTTTGCACATTCTCCCCGTGTCTGTGTGGGTTTCCTCCCACAGTCCAAAGATGTGCAGGCTAGGTGGATTGGCCACGCTAAATTGCCTGTAGTGGTCAGGGATGTGTAGACTAGGTGGGTTATCAGGGGATGGGTCTGGGTGGGATGCCATGAGGGTCAGTGTGGACTTGTTGGGCTGAAGGGCCTGTTTCCACACTGTAGGGATTCTATGAGGGTCTGGTAAACTGGGTTAAGTTTGGAATTTTTGCCCAACTAGCAGCTAATTGCCTAGTCTCTCTGCCCCTTAAATAATGGTGCTATTATACCCTCCTGCGAAGTGAAGCTATAGTGGCCATTTCTAATTGTCACATTCACTTGTGCAACTTTTCTTTTCAGATTGAAATTATCAGTCAAAGCTTTCTCTGTTTGTATTATCCACAGCATTAGTACCAATGTTTATCTTCAGTGGAGCCCTGTAATTTTGAGAAAACCACCACTTGATAAAAAGTGCTGCATCCTCTCTTGAGGCTGCCTCCTTTTTGTGGGAGCACATTGAAGGTAGCTCCTCTCCAAAGAGGATTCTGGGATATGTTTTGTCACAGTTCAACACCAAAAGGGGGCAAAACAAAAGTCACCACTGGGAGGTTTGAAAGGTCTGGACAGCACAAACATTTAGTCTTGTGGTCATTTGTACAGACAAAGCTATTCATTTGAGGGTTTAGAGGGATATGGACTAAATGCTGGCAAATGAGACTAGGTCGGTGTAGAATGTCTGGTCGGCATGGACGAGTTGAACCAAAAGGGCCTGTTTCCATGCATATGACTCTATGACTGAGTATTCAAGATTAAACCAAGTGACAAACTGTTTTTTGAAGCGTAGTGACAATTCCAGTTTTTAAGATATTCTTCTGGGATATTGTACAACGGGTGCCAATGTCTCAGGTCCAAAAGCACATTCTTTTTCTGCCTCCTCAGGAAATAATCTTCCTCCACTTACTCTGGAATTATCCAGGCAGCGCTAAAACAAAACAGCTGTCAGCAAGACTGTTGTGGGAAGAGGATCGAGGATAAAGTAATTTTTCAATTGCTGTGATTTTAGCAAAGACCTTTTATTTTTAAAAAGATACAAAATCTCAGTCATCTACTAAAGGAATAAAGCCACTAGATTTCATGGTTTAAAACTATACAAGATTCAAAGTAAATACTACCTATTCCTTCAACATCCAGAATTAAACACCAGTCAAACATGAATTCAATACAGTGTGGAGCTGGAGGGACACAGCAGATCAGGCAGCATCAAAGGAGCAGGAGAGTCAACGTTTTGGGCCCGGACCCTTCATCAGGACCGAATCATCTAGGCCCGAAACATCGACTCTCCCACTCCTTTGATACTGCCTGACCTGCTGTGTTCCTCCAGCTCCAATTGTATTGGCTCTGATTCCAGCATCTGCAGCTCTTGCTATCTCTCAAAACATGAATTGACAGGCAAATTGTGGTGGATGATAAACTAAAAATTCTACGTTAAAGGGCAGATACCACCGCAATCAATTTTACATTCTGGGTCAATAATCCACACAGGTTTTTTGTGATCAAAGTCTTTCATCTTTGTGAGGAACTTCAGCTCCTCTCCTTCCTGGAGCTACCCTGGTCCCCAGCAGTACACAGCCAACTCAAATGTACATCTTCACGACTCATGGCAAACCTCTGCAGAACATGCTCAACTTATCCTGGATGGGGTAGACCCATCAACTTTGTATGTTGCAGCAACTTATTTCCAGCTTCAGGATGTGGGCCCTGCCTTCTTCAGTCTGCTACTGCACCAATGGACAAATGATCAATGTTAAGAATGCATTGATTCTAATCAGGACCATCCAATGTCAAAAGTTCTTCCTTTTTTAAGACCATCTCAGCATGCTATAGCCCAATTGGGACCAATCTATCTCCTCTAGATCAGTTAAGCAGGTGCCATTTGCGGGAAATCATAGTCTGGTTTCCAAAACTCAGTTCGCTTTTATTTCCTTAGAAACAGTGAAAGTTAGTTTCCTTTCCATGTTTATCAATTCTATAATCTCTTTTCAATTCAGTTTTAGTTAGGGTCTGCCTCAAAAGCTACAAATTAAATTTGAATTTGGGTACCCTGAAACAATGCAACAAAAGCAACAGAAAAGTAAAGTTAAACTGTGCTAATTCAACTATACAACGAATAAAACAAGAAGACAGTTTGGGGTTAGGAGGTCATGTTGCGGCTGTACAGGACATTGGTTAGGCCACTTTTAGAATACTGCATTCAGTTCTGGTCTGCTTGAAAAGATTTACAGGGATATTGCCCAGGTTGGAGGGTTTGAGGAGAAGCTGAATGGGCTGCGGCTATTTTTCCTGGAGCATCAGAGGCTGAGGGGTGACCTTTATAGAAGTTTATAAAATCATGAGTGGCATGGATAGGGTGAATAGACAAGGTCTTTACCCCGGGGGAGGAGTCCCAAACTAGAGGGCACAGGTTTAAGGTGAGAAAGGAAGGATATAAAATGGGTCTAAGGGGCAACCTTTTCATGCAGAGGTGTGCATATGGAATGAGCTGCCAGAAGAAATGGTGGAGGCAGGCACAATTACAATTTTTAAAAGGCATCTGGATGGGTACATGAATATGGACCAGATGCTGGTAAATGGGCCTGGATTGAATTAGGATATCTGGTCGACATGGACAGAAGGGTCTGTTTATATGCTGTACAACTCTATGACGCTAAGGTTTGCTGATAAAGTAGATTCTGTATTCAAAAAGAAAGCACTTTAGGGAAGGAGCTCCACAGGATCTGAACAATATATTCTATTACTCTCAGTTTGTCTAAGCTGTCTTAATGGAATAAGCTACTTTCATTTTGTTCGTTCATGAGATCCAGGCATTGGTTGCTCATCCCCACTTCATCCGAGAGTGGTTAAGAATCACATGTTGACCAGACCAGATAAGGGTGACAGATTTCCCTCCCTAGGAAGAAGTGAACCAGATCAGTATCTGATGACAGTTAATGTTACCGAGTCTAGCTTCCAATTCCAGACTTTCAACTGAATTGAAATTCCACCTTCTGATATAGCAGGATTTGAACCAGTGCTCCCAAGGTCTTAGCCTGCATCTTGGAGTTTCTGGTCCAGTGGGGATACTACAATTTCCTGAATCATTCACCCATTACAAAAGATTTGTGTTTCTGGTAGCGACTAATTTACATAGTCAAGGAAATACAATGGTCTGTTGAGGCTTCCCATTGCTCAATTCAGTCTCAATTTTAAGGAATTCCCAACTTTGGTTTCAAATCTCTATATATCCTTTCTCCTCTCTGTCATCTCCACCTCCAGCTCCATAAGTCCCTCATGATGTTTGCACTCCTCCACTTTTAGCCTCTGGCTTATCCTAATAATTCCATCATAGATACCTGTGTCATTAGATTAGTTAGTCTTAGGCTCTTGGATTATCTTTATAAATCTCTCCTTCTCTTTAAGATACTACTTGGGTCTTGTTGTTACCAACAGTAAACCCATCTGTCCCATGAAGTGGCTCAACAAAGGCATTTCATGATGCTTCAATGAAGCTGCTTCGGGCATTTAACTACGTTAAAGGCACATTACAGATGCAATTTTTTGTTGTACAGTGAGGCTTCCAAAATATTGCTAAGAAGTTCCTACATTGAAGACAAAGGTGTATTTTGTTTCCTCAATGAGGGAGTACTGAACTTGTCCAACCCGGCCACAAACTAACTGTTGTTGATATTAATTAAGAATCCCACAATACAACATTTTCATACAAGTATAGTTAACCAAGGGAGACCATTCAGCCTGTCAAGTCTGTGTGGGCTCTCAAACAGTAATTTGGCTAGTCCAGTTTAGCAATTCCCAATCTGGCCCCAATAGCCCTACAATCTTTTCCTCTTTTAGTTGCCTACATTATTCGTTTTTGAAACTTAAGATTGAATTGGTTTCAGTCCAGCATTTTAATGGGGTAATTTACTCACATTGAACAAATAGGTTAATGCCTCTTAAGACAGCAGACATAACAGTGTCATAATAGCATGTTATGTTCACCTGCTAATAGAGACAACAGCCATTTTTCACTTTATATTTCCTTTCCTTTCTGTTGCTGTGCAGATAACTGAATCAATGTGAAGATCTAATCTTTCAAACTGTATATAGTATATATATTCAGTGGGAAAATCTGACACATTTTCTACATCAGAGCCCATGTAGTAAATGAGGTCTCAGAGGTTTCTGGTTTTGAGAACATCTTCAGGGCAACCTGTTAGGTTTACTGTAAAAACTATTTTTATATAAATGCACCATTACAATTACCTAATGTGAGCAGTCAGAAAAATGAATGAGTTTTATCAGAGTCTTGCTGTACTAAAACTTCCCTAAGCCTGTCACCTTCCACAAGGTCAAGATTGCATATGCAAAGTTATTCAATTCCCAGCATTATCCCCAGTGTACACCTTCACAACACACTTACTAATTCTAATTGTAACATCATCCACTTCCATGATCATAAAACAAACAGCAACAGTACAGTTCTGATCTGTCAACAGCCCAGTTGTTAACGTTTCCAGAGACAAGTTCATACTTTCCCGGCATAGTTATGATCTTTTTGAAATTATATTAGAATGTTATGGTGTTTTAAAACTTAACTGAATCCTCATACAATAGTTGATCGTTCACATGCTTATTTCTAGAGACAAGCAAATTAAAGCTGGAGATTACCATTGATGGCATTAAAAGGCAAACATTTAAACACATTTGCATTGCATTTACACACAACATACAGTGAGCACTTATTAAAGAGGCTTCATGGGGGTCTTTATTAACAAGTTCTTATCTGAATACTCTCTTGCAACAACAGCCTGCTGCTTGGAAGTGAACACAGTGTCGATACGGATTCCAAGAACTACTTAAAACACTACTCACCATTTCATGGTCATTGCTGCTGGCACAGTGAAAAGTAGCTCAAAACACATCAGGAGGCTGTGATTTTCTTTGTCAAGATTTCACCAACATTCAAAGCACATTTACTCTGCAGATCCTGAGGAAATCACAACAAAAAAAAGTGTGAATGCTGTGTAACTCCACCATATTTAAGACCTTTCAGGGTTGGGGGCACGAGGAGAAAGGGACTGTTTGGGTATAGATTTTCTGCCAGGAGGTTCCCCCTTAGTCTGGATGAGGAATGGGGGCGTAAGTCATTAAGTTAGGTAGACCAGAACCACATCTGCAGAGAGGAAAAGACAGAGACAGACAAGTGGCCTCACACCCTAATAGTTAAAAGATCTCAACCTCATCTCCAGTGCTTTATCCAATAACCCATGGGTCTTCCCTTTCAATCCCAGACCCATATTGAATTGCACATAGAAATTCATATCTGCCATGGAAGTGGGCACCAAGGGCCTTCATGTAGCTATTGTCTTATCAACCTATTCTAACATGTCATCATACAAATCTAGAGTAATGGGGCTTGAACCCAGGTCACTTGCTCCAGAGGGACGGACACAACCACTGCACCACAAGAACCCCTTAGAAGCCTACATAGGATATTTTCTTAAACAATCTATTCAGAGGTGTTATTATACACCTCTGGAGCAGGTGGGACTTGAACCCGTGCCTCCTGGCTCAGGTAGGGATACTACCACTGCACCACAAGAGCCCCTTAGAAGCTTACATTTTCTTTAATTAAACCTATTTTTCTAATCAAACTGTTCAGAGATATTATTACACACTCTAGGGCTGTTGAGAGAAGCCTACAAATACTGCTCCACAATAATAGTGCCTCATAAGACATGAATGCTAAACCTGCATGCAACTTATTTAGTACCTCCAGGCAAACTCAAATTAGAGTAATCAGCAATCAGGACCAAAACTGTGAGCTAAATCCAGACTTTCAAACATGTTGTTTTATTAGAACTACAAACAATTTAGCACCTGTTTTCAACACTGGCCAAACTAACCTCACAGACAACATGCAGAGTAATCTGTTTGAGAATCTAGGGTGGCACAGAAGGTGAACCCCAGGAGAATTTCTGGAATAACTGTTACTTAGGTGTTGTTGAATCTTGAATGATCTCCCAAAGTCTCCTAATGTGTTCCAGTGGCCCACTTCTGCAATCCAGCAACAATGGACATTTAAATGGTGAGTTTCTCTTTAAGTTATATTTGAAATTGACATCCGTGCCAGTCTACCCACATACATCCGGGCTCTGTTGCTGGAGAGTGTTAGTTGAATAATTAGTATGAAATTGCAGTGTAGCCTCCTTACATAGTAATAGTGGGTATTTTGAGTGGCAATAGATAGTTTAAGGTGCCTCTCAGCAGCTGTTCTTGGCTTGAGCTTCTTTTGCCTTTGGCTAAACGGACGTTTCAGGTCAAGACACTATTTTGGCCACCTCAAAGACTGTTGAGCTGTTTTATCGTGTTGACTGTTATATTCAGTGATGATCAAACCTAACAATTAGGAATAACAGGAGGAGGTGGGAGATAAGTGGAAATGGAAATATGAAAACTGGTAAAACGGAGCAAACATTAGCAGCTTAGGACAAGAGCTTAATTAAGATAATGTATCTCACCTTCAGACATTCTGAATCACCCTCCCCTCGAGGGTCATGCTTTCATTTTTGAGCAATTGCCTATGTTTTCTTTTTGCACATAATGGACGGACTAAATGTCCATGCCATCAGTCACATCCAAGGTCAGGACAGCCAGCAGCTACATCTATTTCTCAGAGCCTTGAAGTGCTAAAATTCCAATCAGACAGTTACCTACCTGCTTCTAGGGTTAGAGTCCTTCAGGAGAAGGTAACTGCCCAATAGTTGCTGGCCATCAGAGGCCTGGCAGCACTTCAGCCCCAGCACCGCCACCAAGCATTGTGGTCATTGCTGAGATTGCAGGAGGACCAGGAGCAACTATGGAGGTCCCAGAGGGCAACCTCGCTGGGCCCAGTCAGATAGGCACCAGGGAAGGGAAAATGGAAGAAAATAAATGTGGAGGGAAGGATATCTTATTTAGGAAATGGCCTTTGGCATGACCTGGAGTAAGATCAGATAACCATCATATCAATGGGTGTTAATAGGCTTTATTGAATATAACCATATACAAGGAAAGATAAGAAAGCACATCTTTTGGAGCTTGATATGTTCAGGCCACATGCAATCTTATATCAGCTCCTTATGTATATGTTCAGTAGTTATTTTTGGAGTAAAGGTGTGGTTAGCTTATTTGGAACAGGGTGCCTGAAAATCCCCCTTCTGCTGTTGCTGGTACAATACCAGCGCATGGTCCTTAAGAAGCTATTAGTGTGTTGGAAAAGCAATGGGCTTTCCATATAATTGCATCCCTCTTGGTTAAACAACATATCACCCTCTTCCTAGGAAGTTGAGCTTGTATTCCACCCAATAATCAAGGGTTGCAATTGTCCAAAAGTTTCTTTGGGCCTAAAATGGTCTCTTAAAATGTAACCAGGCTGGAAAGTCTTCGATTGGGACTTTTTTATTCTGGGAAACTAGCCTAAAACTGAATCATACTTTCCCAGTGGATAAAAGAGGAAGTAGATACAGCCCAGATATTCTTATGGTAAAACATTTTAATGCACCAAGCTGCATTTTGTCCAGAACAAATCGGATCTGCGTATAAACAAGGTTAGGGGAAAGTGCCAAGGAATTCACAATTGGAATTACCCATTGCTTTTCAGAGTGCTTATTTCAATCTTTTAAATAAATGTAGACCTAAAGTTGACAGCACTTTATTCTGGTGGGTGTAGATAATCCTTGACACTATTCTAAAGAAGAACAGGAGAGTTCTACCTGCGTAATATTCATCTAGGATTCAACATCAAGAAAACAGATTGGCTGATCACTTATTTTGTCACTGCTGTGCGAAGATTTGCATTGTTTTGTTTATTACAATAGGCGTACCAATTCAAAGTCCTTCATCCATTGCCTTAGGCTTTAGGAAATTCGGTGGTAATGAAAGGTGCTATATAAATACAAGTCTTAATAAATTCCAATTTTCTCCCCTCTCCAGGAGAGGGAGAAATCATGCTGGTGGAATGCTCCAACAACACTGGCAGCTGTCGAGTAACTCTCATTCTGTGAGCCTAGATAATCAATATCAGTGGGCTATTCCACTGTGGAAACATGTCAGATAAGCTCAATACTATCCTCAGCCAATAAGCACAGACATGTTCCTATCACTTGTAAGCATTCCTCTCCATAGTGAAAGGATAGTGCAAATTAAGAACATAAGAAAACAGCAAGGTCAAGAAAATTCTGCAGCTTGTTAAGCTCATCTCTTACTTCAATACACTCAGCCAGCATCCAACTGCTCCTTGAGCTTCATTAGCATCTGAGTCCGCTTAGACCAACAGATCATTCCAAAATTTAACGACGTTCTAAGTTTTGACATTCTTCTCTCAGGTTCATTAAACATTTACTATTTCCTAATTTGAACTTTAGCCCCCTGTTGGGGGCTGATTAATTCAGCTGGCTACAATGTGGTTCATAACATGCCAACAGCTGGTATCAATTCTGTTCTGGCTGAGGTAGACTTAGAACATGCCTTCTCACTCTGCTCCCGAGAATGGAAGGCAATGAGAAACCACCACTGGTGAAAGTGGTTGAGGTTGAAGCATTAGCAGATAAGGAGTCAAGGTTCTGCTGTCAAGTAGAGTACACAGCATTGAATAAATTTACTTATTTTAACAGCCCCACTGACAAACTTAACCTTTCATCTCTTGGAATGGTCTGGAGCAGCATCATTTCTATACTGCAGTGGGGCTGAGTCAATGACCAGAGGGTTTACCCAGCCAGTATTAGCCAGAAATGATCAAAACACAACCTCTTACTTCCCCTGCAAATGGTCCTTCAAACAGCCTAATTTGAAGTGCTCAGCAAGACTGGTGTGACAGGTTTCTTTTTGTTTTATTCAGATATGGACATCATTCTCATTAGACCAGAACAACAAGGTATTGGTGTGCTGCTGCCTTGAACTACTGCAGTCCTTGGGTGCAGGGGGACCCATGTTACTGTTAGGAAGGAATTCCAGAATTTTGTCCCAGCGGCAATGAATACACGGTAATATAGTTAAAGTCAGAAGGTGTGTGGCTTGTAGGAGACCGTGATGTTCCCATCCATCTTCTGCACTTGTCTTTCTAGGTTTATAGAGGTTGTGTGTTTGGAGGGTGCTGTTGGAGGAACCCTGATGAGTTAGTGCAGTGTATCTTATAGATGGTATACACCGCTGTCACTATGTTGATAGTGGAGGAAGTGAGTGTTGAAGGTGTCAGATGGGTTGTTAGTCCAGGCTGCTTTGTCCTGGATGGTGTCAAGCTGCTTAAGTGTTGTTGGAGACAACAAGGTGCAGGGCTGGATGAACACAGCAGGCCAAGCAGCATCATAGGAGCAGAGAGGCTGACGTTTCGGGCCTAGACCCTTCATCAGAAAAGGGGGAGGGGAAGGGGGTTTTGAAATAAATAGGGAGAGAGTGGGAGGCGGATAGAAGAGGGATAGAGGAGAGGATAGGTGGAGAGGAAACAAACAGGTCGAAGAGGCGGGGATGGGGCCAGGAAAGGTGAGTGTAGGTAGGGAGTTAGGAAGGGGATAGGTCAGTCCAGGGAGGACGGACAGGTCAAGGGGGTGGGATGAGGTTGGTCGGTAGGAGATGGAGGTGCGGCTTGGGGTGGGAGGAGGGGATAGGTGGGAGGAAGAACAGGTTAGGGAGGCAGGGACGAGTTGGACTGGTTTTGGGATGCGGTGGGGGGAGGGGAGATTTTGAAACTTGTGAAATCCACATTGATACCATTGGGCTGCAGGGTTCCCAAGCGGAATATGAGTTGCTGTTCCTGCAACCTTCGGGTGGCATCGTTGTGGCACTGCAGGAGGCCCAGGATGGACATGTCGTCTGAGGAATGGGAGGGGGAGTTGAAATGGTTCGCGACTGGGAGGTGCAGTTGTTTGTTGCGAACCGAGCGTAAGTGTTCTGCAAAGCGGTCCCCGAGTCTCCGCTTGGTTTCCCCGATGTAGAGGAAGCCACACCGGGTACAGCGGATGCAGTATACCACATTGGCAGATGTGCAGGTGAACATCTGCTTGATGTGGAAAGTCTTCTTGGGGCCTGGGATGGGGGTGAGGGAGGAGGTATGGGGGCAGGTGTAGCACTTCCTGCGGTTGCAGGGAAAAGTGCCGGGTGTGGTGGAGCTGGAGGGGAGTGTGGAGCGGACAAGGGAGTCACGGAGAGAGTTGTCCCCACTGACACCCTCATCCGCTTAGCCGAACTCGTCCTCACACTCAACAACTTCTCTTTCAATTCCTCCCACTTCCTACAGACAAAGGGGGTAGCCATGGGTACCCGCATGGGCCCAAGCTACGCCTGCCTCTTTGTAGGTTACGTGGAACAATCCCTCTTCCGTACCTACACCGGCCCTAAACTCCACCTCTTCCTCCGTTACATTGATGACTGTATCGGTGCCGCCTCGTGCTCCCACGAGGAGCTCGAACAGTTCATACACTTCACTAACACCTTCCACCCCAACCTTAAATTTACCTGGACCATCTCTAACACCTCTCTCCCCTTCCTGGACCTCTCTGTCTCCATATCGGGCAACCACCTCGAAACCGATATTCATTTCAAGCCCACCGACTCCCACAGCTACCTAGAATACTCCTCCTCCCACCCACCTTCCTGCAAAAATGCTATCCCCTATTCCCAATTCCTTCGCCTCCGCCGCATCTGCTCCCAGGATGAGGCATTCCACTCCCGTACATCTCAGTTGTCCTCGTTTTTCAAGGACCGTAACTTCCCCTCCTCGGTGGTCGAGAACGCCCTCAACCGTGTCTCCCACATCTCCCGCACCTCATCCCTCACACCCCGTCCACGCAATAAAAACCAAAAAAGAATCCCCCTCGTCCTCACGTACCACCCCACCAACCTCCGGATCCAACGCATCATCCTCCGACACTTCCGCCATCTGCAATCCGACCCCACCACCAAAGACATCTTTCCCTCCCCACCTTTATCTGCTTTCCGGAGGGACAACTCTCTCCGTGACTCCCTTGTCCGCTCCACACTCCCCTCCAGCTCCACCACACCCGGCACTTTTCCCTGCAACCGCAGGAAGTGCTACTCCTGCCCCCATACCTCCTCCCTCACCCCCATCCCAGGCCCCAAGAAGACTTTCCACATCAAGCAGATGTTCACCTGCACATCTGCCAATGTGGTATACTGCATCCGCTGTACCCGGTGTGGCTTCCTCTACATCGGGGAAACCAAGCGGAGACTCGGGGACCGCTTTGCAGAACACTTACGCTCGGTTCGCAACAAACAACTGCACCTCCCAGTCGCGAACCATTTCAACTCCCCCTCCCATTCCTCAGACGACATGTCCATCCTGGGCCTCCTGCAGTGCCACAACGATGCCACCCGAAGGTTGCAGGAACAGCAACTCATATTCCGCTTGGGAACCCTGCAGCCCAATGGTATCAATGTGGATTTCACAAGTTTCAAAATCTCCCCTCCCCCCACCGCATCCCAAAACCAGTCCAACTCGTCCCTGCCTCCCTAACCTGTTCTTCCTCCCACCTATCCCCTCCTCCCACCCCAAGCCGCACCTCCATCTCCTACCGACCAACCTCATCCCACCCCCTTGACCTGTCCGTCCTCCCTGGACTGACCTATCCCCTTCCTAACTCCCTACCTACACTCACCTTTCCTGGCCCCATCCCCGCCTCTTCGACCTGTTTGTTTCCTCTCCACCTATCCTCTCCTCTATCCCTCTTCTATCCGCCTCCCACTCTCTCCCTATTTATTTCAAAACCCCCTTCCCCTCCCCCTTTTCTGATGAAGGGTCTAGGCCCGAAACGTCAGCCTCTCTGCTCCTATGATGCTGCTTGGCCTGCTGTGTTCATCCAGCCCTGCACCTTGTTGTCTCGGATTCTCCAGCATCTGCAGTTCCTACTATCTCTGAGTATACAATCTCTACTGGTCTGCAGTTCTTAGACGACTGCATCTTCTTTATTTAGATTTTTGATCCATTCTTGTTGCCCTGACAAATATCTGGCATGGTAATTCCTATCACTGTGCGCAACAGGCCACACACTATGAAAATCTCTTGCAAACTCATGTGACTGGCAGACTCCTTCTCAACACAGCATATCATGTTTCTATGTCTGATAACGTTTGTGACGCGTATTTTATCCATTCCCTTGCTCTTATGCCTTCACCAGAAGCAATCAACTATTATAATGTTTGGAAAGGACAGATTATAGTGCACTGAGCCATCTGTGGATGTTAACCAGTCTTTGATTCCCTGACAAACATTCTCTTGATGCAGACTCCAATGCTATTCTTGCTTTGCATTGCTCAGCGGTTCTGCAGTAGTTGGCAAAGATAACAAACACTGCACATAGGGACCATAGTAACCATGCACATAGTAACCATGCCAAAACAACACTCAGTTGATTTTGTGACTAGCGAAACTATACACATTCTTGTCATTTCTCAACTTGCTATTTTTAGGAGATACACAATGTTCATGGGTACGTAGGCAGAAGGGTTAGCATTTTTCTTCAACCTAATGAATCATTGATCTTTCCTTGAATCATAGAATCCTTACAGTTTGGAAGCAGGCCATTTGGCCCATCAAGACCACACCAACCCTCTGAAGACCATCCCACCCAGACCCACCCCCTACTCTATCCCTGTGACCCTGCATTTCTCATGGCTAATCCACCTCGCCTGCACATCCCTGGACACTATGGGGCAATTTAGCATGGCCAATCCACCTAATCTGCACATCTTTCAGACTGTGGGAGGAAATCGGAGCAACTCACTCAGACACGGGGAGAATGTGGAAACTCCACACAGACAGTCACCTGAGGATGGAATCAAACCCAGGTCCCTGGCGCTGTGAGGCAGCAGTGCTAACCACTGAGCCACTGTGCTGCCACTAATGCTATATTCAATATTGAACTTCCCTAATGCCTGAAATAACTTAAGGTATTCTTGTTCAAGGGAGCCCTCCTTAGGTTCTATTGTTAAACTTATACCTCTTGAATAGGAGTGAAATCAAGGCATGCTTTCTTATTCGAGAGAGAATTTTTGTGAAGTCCATAACTTTTCTTCTAGTTGGTGTCTCCTATTTTGGAGAGTTTTTTTTGTCCTATACCTTTTTAATCTTAAGTGATATGTCTCCTGGGCCATTTAGTTGCACTGTTGTCAGGTGTAGAAAGTATTTTCTTAACCTGGATCACTATCACTCAATTCAGTACCTAACAGAATCTAATTCATGAGATGACCATTAACATAAATATCAGCTTACCAAAATGTAAGTTCACGATCAACTATTTTTCCGAAGGAACATTTTAGATTTTCCTTCTGTTGTAAATTGTTCTACCTCATTAACGTCTTTGTGTGGGTAGAAATTTTATTTTTCTTTTCTGAAGTTGTGATGTACTTCTGCATATTTTCTAAAAGTAACTTATTATGTAACAGCATTTACTTTTAAAGTTGGACACGGTCTGTGTCATAGGATTACATTTCTTAAAATGTTTGTTGTAACGAATGTTTAAAAGCACTATTGACTAAATACTTGTTTTGTATGCTTTAAACTGCAGAGATGAATATTTCCTTGTATTTCACACAGATGTCGCTCCCTATGGAATTATAGATCTTTTAGCAAAAGTCTGCCGTTGCTGAATAAAAACCAAACGAAGTGCGGATGTTGGAAATCAGAAACAAAAAACAGGAATTGCTGGAAAGGCTCCGCAGGTCTGGCAGCATATGTGGAGAGAAATCGGAGATAGTTTTGAGTCCAGTGACCCTTCCTCAGAACTTCCTCTATAGTTGCTCTTCACTTCCAAAAGGTTCCCATATCCCAGCTTCACTGCGCTATGACCATCTCCAGGTTCTTGCTTCAGTTTTCAGAGAGATTCTTCAATCTACTACCAGCATTACAACCTCTTCCAATGATGATTCTTCCCTCGGCTACACCAGAATAGATCTCGTGGAATCTTTAGAAAGCCATAGGATATGTGTCTTCATCAACCAACTGCTTCCCTTCCAAAGCACTCAAAGTGGTAACTTTTGAAAGTGAAGTAGCCTTTTCTCTCTGCTAGCGACATAGACATCACAGATAGACAGCAATTCTATTAATTTGTAAACAAGTCTGTAACCTGATCTCAAGAATGGCTTCCTCTGCCCTCTTGCCCATGGTAATATGAAATGCATTAACTTCGAATATCTGAATAAGAATATTAACTACCTATTCTTCACCAAAATTCCCTTAACTGGACAATCTATGACACAACTTATCAGAAACTGATCCCTAAAGCTCCTTTCAGAAATTTCAGAGATTCAAGTTCTAAGCATTGTAAACTCAGACTGCTAACCATTGCCTCCAAGCATAAATATCTTCCACGTTCTTGTCAGTAAAATTAGTCCAAGTCTTCCTTTCATTTGTAACAATCAAATCATCAAGCTTACTGTCAGGCAGATTTCCTTCATTTAGCCTAAATTAAACATACAGTCCCAAAATATGGTGATCTTTGTCTACCTCATAATTGTAACAATGTTAAACGGCAGAAGAAGCATGTTATTTGCAAAGCTAAGTGATTCCACAGTCAACAGATCAGATCAAAGCACTGCTGCACTGTCGCATCCAATTATTACAGACCAAAATTCAATCAGAAGAGGAAACTCCATAAACATGGCCACCTTTAATGAAGGGAGAGCCCAGTAATGTCAGTACAAAGTACAAGGCTATAACATTACAAACCAGTTTCCTTCCAAAAGTCGATACTCCATCTTGGCCTCCATTTGAGGTCCTCAGCATTACAGAATCCAGCCTTCAGCCAGCACAATTCAATCTACAAGGGATCAAGAAATGGTTAAATACACTGGTTATAACAGGCTTTGGTCACCAACAACATTCCAACTTTAATAGTGAAGAATTGTGCTGCAGAACAAGCCAAACCCTTAGCCAAGCTATTCCAGTACAGTTTAGAATGGCATGAAGCTGGCAATTGTTCAGGTATAACTGTCTGCAAAAATCAGAATAAATTCACTCCAACCAATTACCTTCTATCTCACTACTTTCTGGTCAATGGAAAACAATGGAAGGTGTCATTGACACTGTTATGAACCACATCTTTCTGCTCACTGACGCTCAAGGCCGTTTGTCTTCAAATTTCATCACAGCCTTGATCCAAATATGGCCAAATGAACGGAAGTGTAGAGATGCTAAGCAGGTGATTGCCCTTGGTATCAAGACAGCATTTGACAGCGTGGCATCAATGAGTCCTAGCAAATTTGAAGTCAGTGTAAACCAAGGAAGAGCTTTCCCATGTTTGGATACATACTAATGACCAAGGAAGATGGGTATGATTGTTGGAGGCCAATCAACTTAGACTCAAGACATCACTGCAGAATTTAAGGGTAGTGTCCTAGGCCGAACCATACATCTACAAGGCATATGTCAGTAGTATTCTGGAATATTCCCTACTTGCCTGGATGAGTACAGTACCAACAACACTTGGAAGCTCAACATCTAGTAAAGGCTTCAAAAAGGTTCCACATGATAGACTAATTATAAAGTTGCCAATTGGATATATAATTGGCTTAACGGCAGGAGACAAAGAGTGGTGGTGGAGGGCTGCTTTTCAGACTGGAGGCCTGTCCCCAGCAATGTTCCACAGGGATCGGTTCTGAATCTTCTTTTGTCATTTACATAAATAATTTGGATGAGAATATAGAAAGCATGGTTATTAAATTTGTGGATGACATCAAAATTGATGGCACAGTTGATAGTGAAGAATGTTTTCTAAGATTACAAAGGGTCTTGATCAAATGGGTCAATGGGCTGAAAAATGGCAGATGGAGTTCAATCTGGATAAATGTGAGGTATTGCATTTTGGTACAACAAACAAGGGTAGGGCTTATACAATTAATGATATGGCCTTGGGCAATAGAATGGAGTTGTAGAACAGAGGGGCCTAGGGGTGCAGTAACATAATTCATTGAAGTTTGTGTCACATATAGCCAGGATGGTTAAAAAGATGTTTGGCATGCATGCCTTCATTGCTCAACACTTTGACTACAGGAGTTGAGAAGTCATGCTGAGCTTGTACAGGACATTGGTGAAGCATCTTCTGGGTTACTGTGTCCAGTTCTGGTTGCCCAGTTATTGGAAAGGTATTGGTAAGCTGAACAGTGTTCAGAAGAGATTTAGTAGGATGCTGCTAGGTATGGAAGGTTTGAGTTATAAAGAAAGGCTGGATAGATTGGGACTTTTTTCACTGGAGCATAGGAGGGTGAGGGGGATTTAACAAAGACATGAGGGGCAATTTTTTTTACACAGAAGAAGTGGTAGATGTGGGTACAATTACCATGTTTTAAAAAATAACGTTTGGATAAGTACATGAATAGGAAAAGTTTGGAGGGATATGGGCCAGGAGCAGCAGGTGGGACTAGTTCAGTTTGGGTTATGTTCAGCATGGACTGAAGGGTCAGTTTCTGTGCTGTATGACTCTATGACTTCTCAGAACAAAAGCTCAATTGATCAGTAGCCCATCTACTGCCTTTTAAACATTCAACATAGCATTAACATAATGTTGAATGCTTAATGTTTCAACGTCATTGAATTCCCTTCCTAATAGCACTGTAGGGCTACTGAGACAACGTGGGCTCCATGTACAAGGTGGGTCACAACCACCACCTTTGTAATTGCAAATTAGTGATGGGCAATAATTACTAGCCTTGTCAGTGACGCCCACATTCCATGAATGAATAAGAAAGGAAATGAATGGATAAGAAAGAGTGTAGCTTATTACTAAAAAATGTCATGGTAATGCAGGAGGATGCCCCAGGCTAGGTGACTAAATGGTTCAGTGGAATGTACATACTCCCAAAAAGAGAGAGCATCATTTAAAGTAAAACCTCTAACTTCATGACAAATGGACAAAAATACAAAGTAGCAAAATAATAATTCAACATTGTTGTTTGGAAGAACTTCTAAACACGGAGTGATTAATACTACCTGGAAAACTCTTCTCTACAGGGTGCTAGAAGCAAAGATCCTGACATCATGCTATGATTGAAGGCAAACCATCAGTTTTTATGCCAGAATGCAGCTTTTAGGCCACATATTGCTCTTCATCTGTCAATACTTTATTGATTTTATGAGCTAACAAAGAAACAATGGATTATACAAAGCAGAAACATTTGTTTCATTTGTAACACACATGCTCCGTGCTATGATGAAAACTCTCTGACTTAATTAAGTGGAAGAGATAAATAATCAAGCATAACCCTGGAGAAGAGAAAGATCAAGTCTTAAGGGACATTCAGAATGTCTCTCAGTGAAATTTCTTCTTGACTGCCTAATGTAATCAAACAGAAATCCAAGCTGGTGCTAATAATGCAAGAAATGTTGTACATTCCAATTAATTCAAACTTCAGCAATGACATTCCTATGGCCTCAACAGAGTGGAATATTTGAGAGATGTTTTCTAGATGTCAGTGATTAGTACCTTTAACAAAAAAAACTTTGTGAAGTGACTGTTGTATATTTTCTCTATGCACTCTGCAGTAGTTGCTGCTTGACTTTTGCTCATTTGTTTCAAAATGAAGCTCCCTCCGAATAGTATTCAAAATCTTTTACAGCATAGGAACAAGGCTTTTAGCCCAGTGGGTCATTTACTGATGTCTGTGCACCACATCAAACTCTTCTCCCACCTGATTCCATCAACATACTTTTATTCTTTTTGATCCCCTCATGTGTTTAACTAGCTTCACATTGAATTCATCTTTGGTATTGACCTGAACTACTCCTGGTGGTATTTACTTCAAATTTCCATTAGATGTTGTTCCTGAAATGCCTAGTGGGTTTATTAGTGGCTAATATAATTTAGGCGCGCACACTGTCTCTCACTCTCACCATCCAAAAATTCCATTATGTTCAATTGTTCTTGATCAATACAACTCGGGTGATGTTAGACAATATGCAGCAAAACATAAGATATCTTTTGCACTTTGGCTGTTTAGTGCTACAACTCTTTCAATAGTTAGGCATATGATTAATTCACTGTACACTGTAATTTTGAATGCTGTTATGGGTCACAGTCATATGACCTATGAAGTAGTTGCTTTCTGTTTACAGGCAGAAACTATTGAAGCCAACACAAGGGATGTGGTATCAAATTTGTGCAGCTGAAATGATGTGGATTTTGAGAGTTGGAAGCTACTATAAGAAATGTCAGAATAATTAAAAACTTCAGTCTGGAACTCTCTACTGCTTGGTGAGTCAATATGCCTGTGAAGTTTCTAGTCCCTGTTTCTAGGAAGATGAAAGGTAACTTTAGGCACAACTGGAACTTCTTCTAGACTTATCGGCAAAATTGCAAGAGAACCACAAAGTGGAACATAAGACCTGAATAAATAAGAACAACAATTTTGATAATGGTATAGTGTAAGCAGCACTAAAAAGTGTTTCGATCTTATTTGAGCACCAAAAGAGGCAAGTTGGAGAAATTTTGAAGGCTTTGTGAAGATCCATTTTGAACCCTCCACTAATTTTTTTTCATCTAAAAGGCATGTGTTCAACATCAGGTCAGGGTTGGAGGAGGAATTTTGATCAGCAAGCAATGGGACTGAAGTATCTAGCCAAATCTGGAGAGTTTGGCCAATTGACCATTTGTCATTAGCAATATAATTTTTATTTGGAAACAAGAGGTCCTGCAGTGTGAGCATTCCTTGTGAGAGGGGAAAATTACTTTGAAAAAAGTTAGTGATTTTTGCAAAAACTCCTGAATTTGCCTATACTGTATTAAAGTAGGAAATGGCAAGATGTTGCACTATGTTGAGAGATAGTCCAAGCCAAACACGATCAACCTAAAGTAAAAAAGGGAGATATATTTCCAGAGATAGCAAGAACTGCAGATGCTGGCATCAGAGATAACACCGTGTGGAGCTAGAGGAACACAGCAGGCCAGGCAGCATCAGAGGAGCAGGAAAGTTGATGTTTCGTGTCAGGACCCTTCTCCAAGTGGTCCACCAAAAAGGGCAGTGAATAAGATGTAAATATTATGGAGGCCACCTTGTGAAAGAATAGAAAATGTGTCCGACATGGAAAAAGCAATGTTCTAATTGTAAGAAATTGTTTGGCTGGAATAATGCAAAGCAAATCTCTCACGATTGCTACAGGAGAGACGCTGATTTTGATGAATCACTCTACATGATAGAACAATGGGATTATGCAGGCCCAAGGTAATAAAAAGTTTGTGACTGTAAGAATAATGAGTTGCAGACAGAGAAAATCAAGTGAATGTGTAGTGTTAGATAGACATCAGTGCTACATGCAACACAGAGCTTAGCAAATACGCGTGAGGGGTTCATGATTGTGCCCAAAAAGTGAGGTAATCAAAAGTAAAGCTGAGGTTGTTTAATAGACAGATATTCAACACAAGAGGACAAACAATATTCAGAACAGAAAGCAGTTGGAAAAGATATCTGCAGTATCAGAAATAGACATTGAACAAAATCCTCTCATCTAGCTGAAACAAGTTTAAAGTTGCATTGGTAGCTCTACACATATCAGAAAATGTTTGAAGTTTTGTTGAACAGATTCTTTAAAAAAAATTACAAAGATGTTTTCATGGATCTTGGATGTCTTCCTAAAGAATATCATCTTGAAGTAAATTCAAGTGTAAAACCAACTCTGCATCTGCTCAGGAGAGCTCTAGCTGCCCTTAAATCCAACCTGAAGGACAAGATAGAACAACTTGTAAAAGAGGGACTTATCAAGAAAGTAATAACTTTGACAGACTGGATTAGCAGCATGGTAGCAATGATAAAACCTGAAAGCTTGAGAGTGTGCATAGATCCAAAGGATCTCAGCAAAGCTTTCAAGAGAACTCTCAACCCTATCCAATAGTTGATGAAATTTTGCCACAACGTTCAGCATGGCACAGCAGGAAAACCCAGTTGCATTTGCATCCAATCCAGACTCTCAAGCCCAATTACAACACTGTCATCAAACCAGCAGACAAAGGAGGAGCCATTGTCGTACAGAATAGAATGGACTGCTGCAAAGAAATGTACCGACAACTGAACAACCAGGAACACTACAGACAACTACCTGCCAATCGACCAGGCAACATACCTGTGAACTCAACAGACTGATCAAGGCTTTTGATCCAGTCCATCAGAGTACCCCTACACACTCTCATCCCGTGTACTTTTCATGTAGGGAACATCTACTGCCTTCCAAAGATACACAAAGCCAACACACCTGGACGTCCCATCGTGTCAGGCAACGGGACCCTGTGTGAGAGCCTCTCTGTTTATGTTGAGGGCATCTTGAATCTCATTGTAAAAGGAACCCCCAGCTTCTGTCGTTACACTACAGATTTCCGACTGAAACTCACACCCACGGACCCGTCAAACCAGGGACCCTCCTGGTCGCAATGGACATTTCGGCACTCTACATCAGCATCACCCACGATGATGGTATCGCGGCAACAGCATCAGTACTCAATACCAACAGCTGCCAATTTCCAGATGCCATCCTACATTTCGCTTCATCTTCAACCACAAGGTCTTCACCTTTGACAACCAGTTCTTCATTCAGACACACAGAACAGCCATGGGGACCAAATTTGCACCCAAATTTGCCAACATTTTACTGCACAAGTTCGAACAAGACTTCTTTCCTCCGCAGGACTGCCAACCAGTGCTATATACCAGATACATTGACGACGTTTGCTTCCTTTGGACTCATGGTGAGGAATCACTGAAACAACTACAAAGTGATATGCACGAGTTTCATCCCACATATCAGACTTACCTTGGTCTACTCTTCAGAATCAGTCTCATTCTTGGACACATGCATCTCCATCAGGGATGGACACCTCAACACCTCACGCAACCCAAGCCTATGGAAAATCTCACAATGCTGCACTTCTCTATCTTCCACTCTAAACATATTAAAAGCCCATCCCCTATGGACAAGCCCTGCACATACACAGGATCTGTTTGAATGAGGGGGAATGCGAAGTACACCTGAAGGTGTTGAAGGACACCCTCAAAGGAATGGGATACGATGCTCGACTCATCGATTGCCAGTTCCAACGTGCCACAGCGAAAAACCGTAATGACCCCCTCAGAAGACAGACACGGGATACCTCCGATAGGGTGCCCTTCATCATCCAGCATTTCCCTGGAGCGGAGAAACTACGTCATGTTCTTCACAGTCATCAGCACATTATTGATGACGACAATGAATGCCTCACCATGATCCTTCCTACGCCTCCACTTTACATCTTAAAATAACCGCTAAGCCTTAAACAGACCATTGTTCGCAGCAAAGTGCCCAGCCTTGAGGACAACATCGACCACAACACTACACACAACCTTGCCATGGCAACGTCTTCAAGACATGTCAGATCATCAACATGGATATCACCATCAAATGTGGGAACACCACCCACCATGAGCATGGCAGTTACTCATGTGACTTGGCCAATGTTATCTGTCTCATATGCTGCAGGCAAGGTGAAACCATGCAGACACTATGACATGAATCAACACCGTGCAGCAAACGCCATACGGGGTGTTCCCTCCCAGTGGGGGAACACTTCAGCGGTCAAGGACATTCGGCCTCAGATCTTTGGGTAAATGTCCTCCAGGGCAGCCTTCAGTGGTTTTGCATTGCTGTGTATCCAAGCAGAGGCTGATAGCCAAGTTCCATACCCATGAGGATGGCCTCAACTGTGGTCGTGGGTTCATGTCACACTTCAGGTGACCTCACTCACACACACTCACATACACTCTGACACACACACTCTCTCACACGCTCTCTCACACACTCTCACACACACTCTCACACACACTCTCACACACATTCACATACACTCACATACACTCTCACACACACACTCACATACACTCACACACACTCACATACACTCTCA
>NC_063345.1:55819760-55896723 GCF_021869965.1 Rhincodon typus | reverse complement strand
TCACACACACACTCACATACACTCACACACACTCACATACACTCTCACACACAAACTCACACATACACTCTCTCACACACTCTCTCACACACGCTCTCACACACTCACTCACATACACTCACACACGCGCGTGCTCTCTCTCTCTCTCGCATGCACGTGCTCTCTCTCTCTCACACATTCGATCTCTCTCGTTCTCTCACACACACACATTTCAATCTATGTGGTAAATAATTTCATTCAAGATGTTTGCGTATTTGCAGATCCATTCTAACTTGTTCAAAAAATACCAGCCTGATTCCACGTTAAAACACAGACAGATTCTAAACAAGGCCTTGCACCTATAATGCATTGTCTGACCTGAGATGTCACCTTTAATTATCTCAGGGCAATGACTTGAAAGAAATTCTGGGATTTGCATTTTAATCAATAGAAATCAGCAACTCCTTTCGAACTGATTAAAGATTCAACAGGAGGTGGTCAGTGAGCCATTTTTAGGGTTGTTACTTTTCTGCTTATAAATCCTGAGTTGATTTCCCTCTTCTTCCACACTACATCTGAGGAAGGAGCCGAGCTTCGAAAGCTAATGTTTTCAAATAAACCTGTTGGACTACAACCTGGTGTCGTGTGATTTTTGACATTAAAACAAGCTGAAAGATATTTCCTGGACAGGAGACATCACTGTAGGAATGAGGAAAGCAAACAGTTACTTTTGCACATACTACTAAAAGGTCTGAACATTTTGAAGATATGTTTATGCAATTTGTGTTCAGCGACAGATTTAATATGGGACAGACTAGAATATAAAAAATATTTTTTCATGAGTGATAATTGTCTTGATAGACCATATTAATTGGGTAGCTTCTGTCTGTAATTGATTGTGCATGTATTTTTTTTGATGAAAGGGACATTTGGAGAAATCCATTTGTACACTGTAATTTGTATACTTGGCTATGGTTGTATGACTGCTTAAGTAGTTGCTTTCTGTTTAGGAGAGAAGCCATTAAAGGCAGCACATGCAACAAATGATTGATTAAAGACACACATTGCTTTCTCAATAATACTATATACTATGCTGTGTGCCTAGAAGTGTCTTTCTTCAGTTCTTTTGATTTATGTTAATTGGACAGAAGGTCTGATCTTAAGTTGAATCTCCAAGCAGTCAGCCATGACATCAGTCATCACATTCAAATATTGCAACCAGAGAATGAAGCATTGATATGTTGATTCTGGGTATGAGGCATTCACGCACAAAATCCTTCATTTTGTATTGCAAACCACCAATGAATTAATTGAATGGAAGGTTTTTCACAGTTTTAATGATAACTGTAGAGTTAAAAGTAACCATTTCATTTGAAATAATGAACACTGAAGGTACATGTTAATGTTGATAACAAAAAAGATACTTGTAGTAAATGAACCTTGCCCAAACATTTGTCATCTTTGACAGTGGACACTTAGCGCTTAGGATGTTTGGACAAACATATATTGCAATGTGTAATTTCAAACACTTATTTCTTATCACCACTCTTGTTAGGTTACCGATTTAATTTGTCCAGTTGCCTTTGAATTCTACCAATCACTTACTGATACTTGGCTGCATGACAGTAATAAGCAAGCTTCATAAAAATATTTATTTATAAGTTGTTATACAATGACTTCGAAAATGGAAAATGATCTCAAGAACTTTTGACACATGAACGGGAACAAAAAAAATCACTATTACAGTGCGTAAGGAAGCCATTCATCCTATCAAACTGCATTGCCTAGTGCCAATCTCCTGTCTTTTCCCCATTGCCCTGAATACCATTACTATCCAATGCCATCCTGAATGCTTCAGTTGAACCTGTCTCCACCATATTTCCAGGCAATGTATTCCATAATAAACACCCAAGTTCCCCTGTTTCTGCATCCCTTTTCAAATTATATCCCTTACTTTATATGGTCTTTCATTGCATTTCCAACCAAAGTGCATCACCGCACACTTCTCTGCATTGATCTTTATCCACCCACTCCACCAACTTGTCAATGTCCTTTTGTAGTTCCGCACCACCCTGCTTACAATTCCTCAAAATTTAGTGTCATCTGCAAACTTTCAAATTATCCCCTGCACACCAAGATCCATATCATTAATGTATTTCTGAAAATCAATCCTCAAGAACTGTCACTACAAACCTTTCTGCAATCTGAAAAATATCCATTGACCATTACTTCCTGTTTTCTATCACTCAGCCAATTTTGAATTCACTTTGCCTGTTCCTCACCAGTCTGTTGTGAGGCATTGTATCACATTCCTTCCAGAAATTCATGCATACCATGTCGCATGTGTTACTCACATCAACTCTTTCTGCTAACTCTTCAAAAAACCCTTTTAGAAATCCATGCTGACTCTTCCTAATCAACCTGTCTCTTTCCATGTGACTACTGATTCTATCTGAATAATTGTTGGTAAAGGTTTCCCCACTCCTGATGTTAAACTAACTGGTCTATAACAGCCAAGGTTAGTCTTATTACCTTTTTCATATTGTTGGCATTTCTCCAGTCTTCTGGACCTTCCCAGAGTCTTTTCTTGGTCAGTGAAAAAAACACCATCATTTCTGGTTAAGGGAGGTTGTTGAGCGACGTAGTGAGGTTCTCCACTAGGCCGGGCAAGATGACAGCAGCAATGTCGAAACAATGTTGTGTAAGATACCAGGGATAGTCTCCTCAGTAGGTGTCCTGGGCTGGTTCAGTGGAGTAGACTTAGAATGGACGAAAGGAAAAGAATACAATACTGTGCAGTGATCCTCCCATTCTATTCAGTGGACTGCATCGCCAGATCCTATAAAAACCAAAAGAACTGCGGATGCTGTAAATCAGGAACCAAAACAAAGTTGCTGGAAAAGCTCAGCAGGTCTGGCAGCATTTGTGAAGGAGAAAACAGAGTTAACATTTTGGGTCCGGTAACCCTTCCTCAGAAACTGCAGTCCTGAGGAAGGGTCACCAGACCCGAAATGTTAACTCTGTTTTCTCCTTCACAGATGCTACCAGACTTGCTGAGCTTTTCCAGCAAATTTGTTTTTGTCACCAGATCCTATTGTTTGTGATAGGCATGTAGACTGGAATGTGGCATATCTGTGAATTACATGTTCCTAGTAATGAATTAAATTAATGTGAACCTGTGATCAGGAGAGGTTTGCAATTGGAGCCTACATTTGTGTGAACTTGGATCTTGTCGAAATGACTGGGCCAGTCATAGCTTTAGCAGCTTCCAACAACTGTCTAGAAGGGTAAGAGAGAAACAGGTCAAATATACACAGTAGCGTGCCCTTGGGCCTACAATCCACCAGCATATGTCTGCCAGTGGTCTTTTCCTTAATTCTTGAGATACCAGTACCATAAGAAAAGTTCAGCAAGTGTTATCCATTCTCATTGTCCTTCAAAAGTCAGTGATGAGACTTCTATTTGAGTCATTGAGTCTATATCAGGGAGAGAGTCTCACAAATCTGTTAGGTAGAACTGCAGGGATTTTAACTCTGTGATGTTGCGAAAAAGGCAATATATTTCCAAGTCAGGATGATATGAGATTTGAAGGGGTGTTTAGAAATGATGCTTTTGTTAATAGAGGTCAGGGTTTAATGGATGTTGTTGGAGAAGCCTTGAAAAATTGCTACATTGTGGTTGTTTTTTGGGCCATATACAGGTGTCAATGGTAAAACCAGATGATAATTAAGGTGGTGCAGATCAAGCTTCTTAAATGTGGCTGGAGTTGTACATTTTCCATTAATTGGAGATTATTCCATAATACTTTGAATTATTCTTGGTAGTGGAAACATTTTGGGATTCAGGAAGTGTAGCATTCAGATAGACAAGTTGCCAGATCTGGATGGGATTCATCCCAAGATTGCTGCGAGAGGTTTTAGAATAAATAAGAGTCATTGACAGAAATTTTCCAGGCCTCTTTGAACACAGGATTAGCCTCAGGGGAGCGAAGGATTGTAAATGTGACAGTTGTTTAAGAAAGGGGTGAAGGATAACCCGTGAAATGAAAGACCTGTCAGCTTGACATCAATAGTGGGAAACCTGATGGAGGCAATTATTCAGGATAAGGTAAATATGCACTTAGAGAGAAATAAGCTAACACACAACAGTCAACATAGCTTTGTCAAGGTCATGTGTGATGAACTTGATTGAGTTGTTTGACGAGGTGACACAGGTAGTGGATGAGGTTAGCGTTCTGAATATCGTATATTTGGATTTTCCAAAAGCATTTGATACGTTACCATCTGGCAGGTTGGTTAGCAACTTAGAAATGTTTGGGAATGGTGGGTCCTTGGCATTATGGATAAAAAGTTTGACTAAAAGTTAGGAAACAAAGAGTAGAGATAGATGGGAATTTCTCAGATTGGAGATGAATTGAAAGTATGTTCTAGAGGGATCAATGTTGGCCCTTGCTTTTTCTGATTTTATATAAATGACTTGGAGATGGGTGTTAAGGGCAACACCTCTAAATTTGCACATGATATTAAGCTAGGGAGAATAGTGGCTTATAAGGACGGCACTGACCGATTTCAGAGAGATTTTGATAGATTGGCCAAACGGGCAGGTACCTGGAAGATGAACTTCAATGTAGAGAAATATGAAGTAATGCATTTTGGTAGAAGAAATATGGATAGACAATATAGGCTCAAAGATATAACTTTGAGAGGAATACAGGAGCAGGAAGACTTGGGAATTCACATGTATAATTCTCTGATGGTGGCCAGGCAAATCGAAATGTTGGTTAAGAATACTTATCGGATCATTGAGTTATAAATAGATGCACAGAGTATAAAAACACAGAAGTGATGCCACATCGCTGTAAAACATTGGTCAGACCACATTTGGAGTATTGTGTTCAGTTCTGGGTACCTTACTTAAGGAAGAATGTTAAAGCCCTAGAGAGATTGCAAAAGATATTTACTAAAATGATACCAGGAATGAGGAGTTTTAGATATAAAGGAAGATTGGAGCAGAGAAAAGGTGACCTTATTGAAATGTTGAAAATTATGAACAATTTTGACAGGGTAAAGGATATTCTGTTTCCAATAGTTGGTAAATCAGTAACGATAGGTTAAAATTTCAAGACTGTCAGCAAGAGAGTCAGGAGTGAGGTGAGGAGAAACCTCTTTACTCAGAGAGTTGTTGGGATTTGGAATGCACTGCCTGGGAGAATGATGGAGACAGACTCCCAATGAGGTTTCAAAAATGCTGGATATACATATTTGAAAATGATTAATTTAGAGGGTTATGGAGAGAAGGCTCGAGAATGGGGCGAGCTGGGTAGCTCTTTCGGGAGCCATTACAGACAGGTGGGTCAAATGACCTCCTTCTGCACTGCAAAATTCTATGACACTATAGTATCCACCCTGTGATCTGCTTCAGAGTTGGCCAATGGTAGGGGACAGAAGAGTATGGACTCAGGTCAGACAGATTAGGAATCCAGCAGGTAGTGATGGAGGGGCTTCATCCCTAGACATAACAAGCATATTGATCCAAGATACTGTGTGGATGAGTAGAAGGACGCAGGATAGATGAGATAATTGACTATGTCACCACAGGGCAAGGTGCTATTCAAGGGAGGGAGGTGAAAAGGAATGTGGTAGTGAAGAGGGCTGTATAATCAGGGAGATGGAAAATTCTCTGTAACCACGACTGAGAGTTCCAAATGCTATGTTGTCTGCCTGGTGCCAAGGCTAAAGAAATCTCTGGCTCCCTTGGAGTGGGAGGGAGAGGATCCAGTTATCATGAACCACACTGGCTGATGCTCTACTGAGAAAGTTTAAAGTTATGGTCCAAATTTAAAAAAAGCAAAGCGCCAAAGGTAGCAATCTAGAGATGATTACATCAGACATATACCAGTTGGCATAGTGTCAAGCAGATTCGACAATTTAAGGCATGGCTCTAAGAGTGCCATGGGAGGAAAAAGCTTTTGACTCACGGGTGCACTGACACCAGTAATCAAAAGAAATTTGTTCTGTTCAGGTGAGTTCTATTTAGACAGGCCTGCATCCAATATCCTAGCCAAACCAATTCAAAAAAATAAATTCATTGAAAAACAAAACTTAGCAAAATAGACTTCTGTAGTTTACTTAAAGTTAAGGACAGTATTAGATTAAAAGAAGGGGCTTGTAAAGTTGCAAAGGATAGTGTCAAGGTTGAAGATTGTATAGTGTTTCAGAAGCCAGCAAGAAGCCATCAGAAAGCTGATTTTTTTTTAAATGTCAAAATTATAGTCTGTTTTTATATTCCTGGTTGTTTGCTCTCAGGGGTTGGAATCTCACCAGGTTCTGGGTGATTCGGGCCATGGCAAGATCAGTGGTAAAATTGGGCAAGATGTTCTCTGAGCTCTATCTTGACATTGGGGTCTTGGATGCTTTTCACAAGCAGCACTGTGAGATTCTCACTAGGCAGTGGCAAGTTCCCAACTGGCAAGCATTATTTTTTGTCAATAGCCCAACTTGCCATGCAAACCAGCTGTTGGGAAAACTTAATATGGAAATCAGGGAAGGTTCTTAACTTGTTCAACTCACTGCTTGCTCCAAAAGACCTCCATGTTGGACACCAAACACCAACATCCCATGGATTCCACTTGCACATTTAGAGGGTGCTTCTGCACGTTAATGCATCTCAGGCTGCACTGGCAACTATCATTCTAACAGTGCAGCTGGAACACTGCACTCAGGGATGCATACACAACTCATAGACTGGACCAGGCTGCGTCTCTGGGCTCTTCGCTTTCACTCTGAGCCAACCTGGATACTTGCAACATCCCTGCCTTGCCTTGCTGTTTTGTCCATTGGCCCCTTATTCAGAGATACCACTCTGAGATTACTTCCATCTGGCGGTGCTATTAAGCACAGACACAAAGCCAGGAAGCTTGTCATAGTCGTTAGCAGTCCACAATCCAATCAATGGGATTAGCCTTTGTTCAAGGCACAATGAATTCAACAGCAACCTCCCATTCCAGTCCAGGTCCTGTTTGATCGGAGTCAGGATCCTCTGCTGATAAGAGGTGGGGAGCTGTATGATTGGCAGTGCATCACTTGCTTGCCTCTTTTTGCCTTACTACGGGCTGCTTTGCTCCTAGAATAAGAGAGAGGCAGGTATGACAGAAGAGGGAATTGGTGGCACAGCCATTGGTGCAGGTGGGGATGTTTCTTGAGTGAGTAAGCTACACAGGGTGAGCAGAGCCACAGACTGGGGTGGGTGAGGGCAAGTGGGCAAGATGTATCATGTGTTCGTGACAGGGATAAAGTGTAAGCATTTGTGGGAAGTGGGTACAGTTGCAGAGAGAGAGAGTGAGTCTGAAGTATTAGAGAAAAGATAGTGGCATGTATGCTGGTGGAGTGGAAAAGAACATTGACATTTTTCTGATTAGTACTGATCACTGACTGCAACTGCTTTAACCTAGGAGGCAACCTGGGGCTAGGGTGGCATGGTCTGATATTGAATCCTACACTGTTGATCCTAGGGGAAGAGGAACTCCTGACTATACATCATCCAATCCAGCAAAAGCTTTCAGACCTTGCCCATGAAGCAGCATGCTGATTTCTCACTGTCTGCCATTTACAAGACAAATGTCAAAAATTATGCAGGGTAGTTTCGGACTGACAGTGCTTTTCTTGGTGCACAACTGCCTTTAGCATATGGAATATAGAATATTGACCAGGGATGCTGGTCAGTTCTAGGTCCCCTCATGAGTGGAAAGCTATTCTGGGAACAGCCCAATGTAAAATGGGCGGAAATCAGACATGACACCAAAAGGGCTGAAGCATCGCCTGATGTAATAAGTTTGAACTTAGTAAGATCTCAGCTTTGTGGCAATAGTCACTCCTGAAAAAAACAATGCAACTTGCTTTTAGACAAAAAGCTATAAGGTTCTGCCGACATTGGAAGAGCTTCTACAAGTATATAAAAATTAAGAGAATAACTACAGTGAATGTTTGGTCTTTTGGTAGCACAGAATTTAGGTATTGCTGAAAAAGAAGCAAATTTTGTCAAAGATATTTGCCTTACATTCATCAGAATAATTCACAAGAAGTACCAAAGGGAAAATAACATTTATACTTTGAGAGAAGAATGCTGTTTGGTCGGCAAGTGAACTTTGATTGGTGAACACATTTCCATAAAGAATGCACATTAGATGATGACTTTCAGTGAACTGCCAAGCTTGGTAACAATTATGCATGGCTTTAGTGCAACCATCTTGATTATTGGTTCTTGTTTTAGTTTCTATATTTAAGAATGGACACACCAGCAGTGGAGGTAATGAGCGTTCAATAAATTGCTCTCTGAGATGAGATAAGAAGGTTGTCTTATTTATATGGAAACATAAAAACATGAAAGATAGAGCAGAGGTAGGCCATTCAACCCCTTGACCCTGTTCCACCATTCAGCATGATCATGGCTGATCATCGAGCTCAATACCCTAACTCTGTTCTCCTCCCCTATTCATTGATCCCTTTAGCCACAAGCGTTATATCTACCTCCTTCTTGAAAATACAATGTTTTGGCCTCAACCACTTTCTGTGGTGTTGAATTCCATTAGTTCTCTCTGTGTAAAGAAATTTCTCCTCATTTCAGTACTGAAATGATTACTCCTTATTCTTAAACTATGATCCCTGGTTCCGAACTCCCTGACCATCAGGAACATCCTTCCTGCTTCTAACCTGTCTAGTCCTATCAGAATTTTAAAGGTTTCTGTAAGCTTCTCCCCCTCATTCTTCCAAACTCCAGTGAATACAATCCTAACTGATTCAATCTCTCTTCATACATCAGTCCTGCCATGCCGGGAATCAATTTGGTAGATCTTCGTTGCAATGGAGAAAGGGCAAGAACATCCTTCTTCAGAAAAGGGCACCAAATCTGCACCCAACATTCAAGGTGTAGCCTCACCAATGCCTTAAATAATTGCATAAATAGCAAAATTAAAGAGAAACTACAAAAAGCTGCAGCACAGAGGGATTTCAGAGGCCTTGGGCATAAATTGCAAAAACCAGCACTGCCTTCATCAGGTAATAGCAAAGGCAAATTGAATGTTGGTATTTATTTCAAAGGGAATGGAATATAAAAATAGAGAGGTCTTGCTAAAAATATACAAAGCCATGAGTCAGACCATAACTAGAATATTGTGAACAGTTTTGGTTCCCTTATCAAAGGAAGGATATACCAGCATTGGAGGAAGTCCAGAGAAGGTTCACTAGTTTGATCCCAAATATGAAGCGATTTTCTTAGGAGAAGAGATTGATAGATTGGGCCTGTGCTCATTGGAGTTTAGAAGATGGAGAAGTGAATTTTTGAAAGATACAAGATTCTTAGGGGACTGGACGATGTATATTACAGAGTGGTTGCTTCCTCTTGCAAAAGAGTCTAGGTTTAGAGGACATAATCTCAGAGTAAGGAGTTGCCCAGTTAGGAAAGCGATAAGGAGGACATTCGTCTCTCAGAGAAGGTAGTGGGTCTGTGGGATTCTTTACCATAGAAGGCTGCAGAAACTGGTCATTAAGTATATTCAAGGCTAGGATTGGCATTATTAAGCAGTAAAGAAATCAAAGATTATGGATAAAAGGCAGGAGACTATAGTTGAGGATTATCAGATAAACCATGATCTCAATATATAGCATAGCAGACTTAATGGGCTGAATGGTCTAATTCTGCTCTTACTCAGCCTCTCCTAAAACCATAATATGTAAATTGAGGCTATGTTCTCTGGAGTTTAATGAGACGAGTGCTCTTTTGAAACATACCAGGTTTCGAAGGAAGTTCATGGAGTAGACAATGACAGGTTGTTTTACCTTGGCTGGGGAATCTAAGACATGGGTGCATAGTACCAGAATAAGGAGTTAATCATTTGGGATAGAAAATGAGGAAAAATGTCGTTACTGAAACGTTGTGAACTTTCGAATTGTCTACCCCAGAGAGTTGTAGATAATACATTGTTCGCTATATTTAAGACTGGGATCGAAAATGATTAAGTCTCTCAGGAGATCAATGACAATGGGAATCAGCAAGGAAGTGGAATTGAAGCCCAAAATTAGCCATGATCCTATTGAAAGGAAGAACTGGCTCACTAGGCCATGCAGTCTACATCTATTGCTGGTGGTCTTACTCCAGTGGCTATAAATCACAACAGTCATGTGGCTGCTCCAGCTGAGTTTTTTGGTTCAATTGTGCCAAAGCTTAGACAAGAACAATTGAGTAGAGTAGGGCTTAGTCATGGAAGAATTCAAAAATAACGTAAGCAAAATTTAAGTCAATATAATGCAGCATGGAAAGCCAGTGTATTTAGCAAAGTCAGGAGATGGAAGCTATGTGGAATAACCTGCAGGTGAGGATGTGAGTTGTAAACTATGCAAGGTGGAAATATCTAGGAGAGTATTAATGAAATTATACCTCAAGGTAACAGGGTTAATGACAAAGGAATTTTGGAGAGGTTGGGTAGAAAAAAACAAAGTTGGACGTTATATGGAAGTGAGTTGTGTCAGAGAAGTTGTGAAGGAGGAATTGGAATTTGGAATTGAATAAGATCCCAAGTAATGGGAGGTTTCTGGACTCAGAAATTTAGCCCAATAGTCCAAAGATTTATATAATGAAAAGCAAAGGAAATGATAATCTCAATGTGCATTTTCTGTCTGCAACTTATTAACAAATCAATATCAATCTAAGTAGTAATATTCCATTCATATAATAAACATAAGTCCAAACACACAAATTAACAAACACAAATACTTTTTATACACTTCATCGTTTAATTTCATTTTCTAGAAATCCTGCCAATATCTGATATCTACTGCTTCTAACTGCTACTCAATTATCTGTAAGATCTCAATACACAATATATGAATCATTCTTAAAATAACTAAAATCCAATCATTATATATTCTCACTAATGTTTTGCGTTGAAAGTCACTAAATATCTTTAATACCTTTTGTAGTGATTGTAATGGGGTCAGCTGGGTGGACCTCATAACATATGAGTTCCCTGATTGGACCAGATTAACAGCCTCAATCAGGGAGTCCTGGCTGTCAGATAAGAACAGGAGTGTCAAAGGCTTTGTTCACACCAAGACCTGGATCAGTGTCAAGGACTCTCCACGTTTAAATAAAGAGTGACTTGGTCACAGGATATTGGCCTCTGTCAAGTTATTTCACTTTTTGTGTCTTTACAACCCACGCCTTACAATTCTCCATAAATGTTACACTAAGTCAATGAATGGAACAGACTGTTGGAGTGATTTGGTTAAATTATAATAGTCCAGAGAAGAAAATGTTTTACTGAATAACATTTTAAAGCAATGATGAAGTTCCTAAATAGTTAACAAAAAAGCCCTAGGTGTTAGTAATAATGGTAGATTTAAAACTGAACAGCACACACAATCACAGAAAGCAGAAATTTCCCAAGTGGAAAGGAAAGCAAGACAAAATCAAGACTTGCCTTGCTTTCATTCTCACTTACTCCCTAGAGAAAGTCCATAATGTGGAAATTTTGTTATATTTCTAGATCCTATGATGTTACATGATCTTTTCTTGAAAATCTAAATTGCTTCCCTATCAAACTTATTTTGAATACACAAAAGTTTCAAACTCTATTCTTAATGTTGCACAATTTATTTTGATGTCATTGATATACTGCCTCAAAATGTATGACTATGGACTGCAAATTGCTTGAAATATATTACAAGACAAATGTTAAAGGACAGTAACACAATTATGGGGTGCTGATGAAATTATATTGCTTGAGATCAAATATCATACTGTTGATTTAAGTCATCAAGACCTTAACATTGTGCGCTGGCCCCACAAACCATAAGTTACAGTTGATTATGATTTACCATGTATAAAGTGCACCAAATACGTAAGAAACAACTCAAGTCACATACAGAACAAAAAGCTACAAACCTCAGCTGTGATTAAAGTTTCCAGATATGTTACAACATGTGGCAAAAAACCCACAGTGGAAAAGAAAACATTCTTACTATTCTGTTAGTGAAAGATAATACAGATGTAATTCTGTTTTGGAATAACCTAAAGGCCTGAAGTGAAGGGAACTGGACAGAAATTGGTCCCAACACTGCCTTTTCGTTTCTGAGACCTCAGTTCGAAATCTGCGCCAATTAATGGAGTAAAACTCATTTCTCTTTTGCCTTGTTGGAAGGCTCATAATTGAAAGGAGTTTTAGCAATGTCAGGCCACATTTTAGTGGCTTTGGCTTTCATAAAGCAAAATTTAACCTTTATTTCAATGAAAACTGAATTAAGTATGAAATACAGATGCAATTTACACAGTCACTACTGCTTCTGAGACACGCATTAGGTAGTTTGAGATAAATAGCATTAGAGTAAATATTAGATGCTTGCTGCATTGACAGATTGCCAGAGACTTAAACAGCACAGAAGAATCCAGCTCCAACTCGGCACAGGCATTCTTGTAAAGTGTGGAAGTGGTGGACCAACCCATGATGTGGCATGAGGTATTCATGTCTCAGCTTTCTTTGCAGCATACGACAAGTCATCCAGTATCTCAATAATGCAGCGCCAAATCAGCCTGAAGTCATGAGATCCATCCTTGCTGCCCTGTAACTTTTTATCGCTGCCAGAACATTCAGAGGATGCTAGTAAGGTCCAGCATTCGGTACCTTCTCAAATCTGATTTCATTATGATTAATGCATCTGTAGTTTCCCCAGTTTAATTATTTTAAGACCATGAGATGAAACTATCCAGCCCTAGAGATTTGCGCGCTGTATGTAAAACAACCGAGGAATGATGGAGGGTGTTCGAAGAAACACTTAATGCTATTCAGAAGCAATTTGTACCCTTGAGAAGGAAAAGCTCTACCTCAAAAAAAAGCCAAGGGACAACATAAAATTCAAAAGAAAGGGCTAATAAAAACGCAAAGAAGAGTACTGATCCCACAAAATGGACAAATACAAAGGGCCACAAAGCGGCTTATTAGAGCAACTAAAAAGGATTATAAAAGGAAACTTGAAAGGGGCATAAAAGACAATCAAAAGAGATTTTATAGCTATTTAAAGAGAGAAGACTGCTGTTCAGGAGTACTATTTGCCCACTAAAGGCCGAGGCTGGGATATTGTCAATGACTGTGGAGAAATGGCAGATGTACTGAATGATTATTTTGCTTCAGTATTCACAGAAGGAAAGTAGGATAACTTGCCGGACATCCCACAGAAAAAATAAAATTAAGCTTAAGTAAATCATCAATAATGGGGAAATTAATGGAACTGAAGAGGGACAAATCCCATAGAGTTGATGATTTCAATCTATGGGTGTTAAAGTTGGTAGGAGAGGACGTTGCTAATGCCCTAACCATAATCTTTCAGAGTTTCTTGGATTGTACCTCTGGAAATTTATTCATGTCACTTAACTCTTTAAGAAGGGTGAAAGAGAGAAACCAGGGAATTACAGACCAGCTAGGCTAACATCTGTGGTAGGGAAATTGTTGGAGGCTATTACCAAGGATAGTGTATCTGATTGCCTCAAAATTTCAGTTGATGAGGGAGAGTCATCATGGATTCATGAAGAGTAGGTCATTCTTGACAAACCTCAGATATTTGAAGAGGTGACCAAAGATGACGGACAGGGATAAGTCGATGGATGTTTATACAGACTTCCAGAAGGCTTTTGGTAGTCTCACACAAGAGACTGTTAGCTGAGGTGGAAGCCCGCAAGATTGAGGGCAAATTCCTGACATGGATAAGAAATTTAAGTGGCAGGAAACAGAGTTGGAATAATGGCGAAGTACTTAAGTTGTCAGGACGTGACTAGTGGTGTCTTGTAGGGATCCATGTTGGGACCTCAATTATTCATAATATTCATTAACGACTTGGATGAAGGCATAAAAGTTCAGATATCCAAATTTGCTGATTACGCAAAATTGGGCAGTATTCTAAATAGTGTTCATGACAGCACAAAATTACAACAGGATACAGATCGATTAGATGAATGGACAAAGCTATGACAGATGGATTATAATATCATCAAATGTGAGAAAGGATAGATCAGTTACATACAGATTTAACATGATGTGGAGGTTCAGGTGCATTGTTCTTTAAAATGACACAAACTAATGCAGAAAATAGTCAAAAAGGTTAATGGAATGCTGGCCTTCATATCAAAAGGGCTGGCGTATAGGTGTGACAATAAAGGTAATTCTAATTCTAATACAGATGTTATGTTGCAGTTATATAAAAACCCAGTGAGACCCCATTTAGAGCACTGTGAGCAGATCTAGGCATTAAACCTTAAAAAAGGACACTTTGGCCCTGAAGGAAGGTTAATGCAGGTTTACAAGGACAATACCTAGACATCAAGGGTTAAGTTATGAGGAAAGATTGGACTTTATTCTCTTTAAATTTAGAAGGTTAAGGAGTGATCTAATTGAGGTCTTCAGGGTGTTAACAGAGAAGGACAGGCTGGGTAAAACAAACTATTTCTACTGATTGAAGATTCTCAAACCAGGGGGCATAGCGTAAGAATTGGGGCCAGGTTTTCAGGAGAGATATGTGAAAGCACTTCTACATGCATTGAGTAGTGGAGGTTCGGAATTCTCTTCCTCAAATGGTGGTCAATGCTAATTCAATTGTTAAATTTAAATCTAGGATAAGCAAGTTTTTATTAAGCAAGATGCTAAGGTATATGGACCCCAGACAGACATATGGAGTTAGGCCACAGATCAGCCATGATCTCACTGAATGGCAGATTGGGCATGAGGGGCTGAATGGCATACTCTCATGTTCCTAAGTTCCTTTAGAGAAAAAAAAACAATCGTAGTATCCATTGACCCTTTGAGCCTACTACAGTTAATATGAAAGTGGTTGATCCTTTATCTCAACTCCACCTTTCCTCACTATTCCAAAACCCCTGAATTCCCTTTGTGTTCAAAAATCTATCAATTCCTGCATTGAATAACAACTAAATATCTGCAGCCCTCAGTGACAAAGAATTTTAAAGGTCAGCTGCCATCATCTTATCTCAGTCCTAAATGGCCAATCTCTTACTGTGAGACTGTGACTCTAGCTCTAAAATCCCCAACCAACAGAAATATCTACTCAGCATCTATTGTAGTTTATCAGGTCCCTTAAGAATTTCATACGTTTCAATGAATTTACCTCTCATTCTTCTGATTATTGCCTGTGTCTACCTAGGAAAATCTTATTATCCCAGCTTTCAATTTTGTGAGCCATGTTGCAATCCCTCCAAGGTAAATATATCTTTCCTTCAGCAAGGAGACCAATTGCAGCATGATTTCTTCGCCATTATGTTCCAATCCCTTGTTTTTCAAAGCTCCCATATCATTTGCTTTCCTAATATCTTGCAATAGCTGCATGTCTACTTCCTTTGATTCACGTACCTCCATTTGCCAACTTGATCAAGTCCCTCACCATTTAAAATAAGTTTTCATTTTTCTGTGTTTTACTTCAAAAGTGGTTACAGTATCTTCACACTTTCCCACATAGTGGTCTGGGCTGGATTTAACGATTCCTGGCAGGGTCACTGAGGGTGAAGGGGAAGTACATGGCCCCTCTTTCTAGCTTTTGTAGTTACATCATACCAAACTGATCATCAGCCAATCAATTATCAGCCAGCTGACAGGAATGGTGGCCAATGAGCATGATGCAGGTGAGCTGCTTGGCAAATTGTTAGCTTCGGGTAGGATGTCTGGCAGGGGAGCAGTCAGGACAGGTAACCCACCTGATACATAACCCACTGTTCATCAAGTCAATGATGAGAGTTCATAGAGTTTGAAGAGGTAGCAGGTATACCATGGATGGCATGGTGTCCTGCTTTACAGGTCCATCTGCCTGCTTATCTACCATTGGGTGCCAATAAAATCCAGCCAGGTATGTTGATTCTTTAAAGATATTCCATTGTTTATTGGCCATCATTTAAATCCAGTTTCCTGACCAATCTTAGTAATCTAAACCCTCATCCCTACAGCATTTGCCTTGTTCAAGTTTTAAGACTTTGCTTTTGCACTGAAGTAAACAATTCTCAAATTTTATTATGAAGTTCTATCATATTATGTTCACTATTCCCTAGAGCTCCTTTCATGCTTGGTTTTTAATTAATCTTTTCTCAGTACCAAACCTATTCTGTTCCTTAGTTTTCTACATCAGTATGTCAAGAAATCAATCTTCTATGCAGTTCACAAGCTCATTATTTGCATGATTACTGCAAATTTGATGTGTGGCACTTATCTTTGTAGAGCACGGATGATCATTAACCTTCCTTCTACACTGCTCGGTGTTCAACTTAACCTGGTATACAGCATTAATCTGGGCCATTAACTGAGTCCAAGCTGGCTGTGTCTGGTGTGGCCTGCAGCAATGGTGAGCTAAATAATGGATGACATTCCTCTCCACCACCCGATTCATCGAAACCTTCACGTCCCTGCCTGCAAACTTGGTTCCGGTTTCCCTTTTGAAGGCCATGTGCTTAATAGTAACAGTGGAATACCTCAATGTAAGAGAGAGTTCCTGGCTTGCAGCATATGAAGAGGTGTGCAGATGGACTTTAAATATGATGTCAGAGGTGTGGTTATTGCAAGATCCTGGCAGTGGTGAACAGTTCTGCTTCTCTTGCCATGTGATTCCATGAGGAGGGTGCCAAAGAGCCCAGGGGACATACTGATTGAGAGGAAGACTGAGAATTGCATGAGCAAAGTCGCTGAGTCATCACAGACCAGGCACCATGAATCTTATTCAGCAAAGCTCTTTATAGTAATATGGGAAAATTCCACCCATCTTTTGTGTCCTGTACCTACTCTACACTGACTCAATTGAACTGAACTGAGAGTGACTTAAAGCAAGGACCTTTACACTGGACCATTACATGTCGTGATGTCATGTACCTGTCTTTAAAGATACATTGCCTGTCTGGTCTGAAATATGTGCAGTAATCCAACAGACATTGATGCTGTAAGCTGTCTTGACACAGTGTCATGGGCACCAAGTCTTGACTTTCCTGCTCCTATTGAGGATGCCAAGTTGTGAATCCCTCGACCGCAGAGTCCATTGGACTCTCAAAATTTCTTTTCTGGTCTTCTTTAAGTTTAGAAAATAAATATTTTTTGCTGGAAAACTGACGACTGTAATGTGATTCTTGCTGCTAATAAGTTTTTAATCTCACTATTCTGAACTGTAGGATGAGTCATTTGGAGCAGTTAGCCATTTTGTCGTGGTTAAAAGGAGAAGATATTAATTGAAAACCCAAAGTTAAAGTTGAAAGTTCATTCATGCTGGACTTATCCTGAAGATAGCATGAAGTGAGTTTGGAGTTTTCATGTACGTAATTATGGAGAGGGAGTAAATTTGAGGTATTTGCAGGACTTTACACAAGAGTAAATGAATTATAAAAGTATTCTGAAACCACTGTTTATATCATGAACTCCATGTATCAAACATATGTTTATTTATTCACGGTATAGAAGTAACCTTGGTTGCTTTGCAGCTTTCATGGAAAGATTGTACATTGGGCTTCCTCAAGCGTTTTTTTTGTAGCAGTCTGTCAGCTTTGGTGAGTTTCCCAGATTGGTATTTACACAACACAGTCCATTAAATTACTTTTTCATTCTTGATGCTGTGGAGGTGCTGGTGTTGGATTGGAGTGGCCAAAGTCAGAAGTCACACGACACCAGGTTATAGTCCAACAAGTTTGTGTGGAATCAGACAAGCTTTCGGAGCACAGCCCTTTCGTCAGGTGCACTGCACTCCGAAAGCTTGTGTGATTCTTCGTGCTGTCTCTCTTCTAACTAATTTTATCTAGTCCCCTTTTGTACCAGCATTCACTGTCAAATGCCATCCTAGTTCCTCTGTTGCACAATTTCTCGTATCAACAATATCTGATTCATAAGCACAGGCAAAGTCCTAAATGCAAGGCTAAACCATTGCTACCCCTTTTTGTTTGAAACTTGGAACATTAAAAAAAAAGAGACAGTAGTTATATCAGGGACTGGATGGGGAGGAGAATAAACAAACCTATGCTTGAAAAACAAATTCCTCAAAATAGGGTCTAGGCCCGAAACGTCAGCCTCTCTGCTCCTATGATGCTGCTTGGCCTGCTGTGTTCATCCAGCCCTGCACCTTGTTGTCCCTTTCCTCAAAATCTGTTGTGTCAATACAATACAAGAACCAAGTGAAATTACAGAAAACAGTCACAGCACGTTGTACCTGCAGTATTCATCATTAATTGTGTGGTCCACAGCTCTTGTTGTAATTTTTTTTCAACATTCCCTGCACAAACCTTGACATACCATCATCTTGTAGTATCTATTAGATTAGCTTTAAGCCAGCCACCTTGTGGCTCTGAAGTAGGGCAGGTCTTTTCTGAAGAGTTTATGATTCTCAATCTGGTTATCACTTGTACACACAATTTTCAACTGATAATTTATATTTTGATGGTTGACGGCATTAAGTCTCAGCCACAAACATAAGATCTTGCATATGTCTGTGTAACTGTGTTTGGAACACCATCCAAATATTTTCAGAAATGCTCCAACATGTAGCTGCACATCAGTTGTAGCTAAAAATCTGTCATATTACTGGATCCGAGGCGGGGGAGAAAGAAATATGATAACCAATTATCTCAACTAAAAGGATATAAGACTAAAGACATTACAATTGAGGGAATGGTCTGCAAGCAACTAGGTGAAGAACCTCCAAATATTCATTGGTTGAAATTTCAACTCTGTATTTCTTGCCTTTTACCTCAAGTTCTTCCATTCTCTCCCAAAGGGAGTATAGAGAGTTCTTCTGTTGGAATCAGCATTCAAGACCCAGCATTTATTTTTACAGAGGATGAAAAATTTAGAAATGTAGTAAACAATGAGGAGGATGGTAAGTTATTTCAGGAGCACATCAACACAATGAAATAAATGTTTTTCTTTGTAGGAAGAAAGAGGAGAGGCACTGTAAACTAATCAGTTCAATTTTATAAGGGGTGATGAACAGATAGATCTGGGGGTGTCACTTTTGGAAACCAAGACTGAATGTCGGGCTATTATTGCTGTTTTGACAATTCAGCAAAGATTGAGTCGCACACCTGGGATATTTCTGATGTGCATATTTCAATTCCACCCTGAGGCATCAGCACTTACCAACTGAAATATTAAGGGACTAACTTGTGATGCTTCCTGCGCATCTGTTTATTTGTTTGATACATTTTTTTTTCCATTTTAACATTATTTTCTGTAGGTAATGAAAGGTAGTTTATTTTATATATAAGGTGTCATTGAAACACCTTTTTTTTAGGCTTAATGTTATTAAGGCCATATATAAGGTACAGAGTGAGATGGCAAGCAGATTTACAAATGTTATTACCCAGCAGAATCAGTCAGATAGATGGGTGACTGTCAGGAAGGTAAGAAGGTAATTCAAAAGTCTCCAGTAGCTATTCCTCTATCAAATAGATATTCAGATTTTGGAACTGTAGAAGGGGATAGTCTCTCTGAGGAAAATGGAAGAGGCGGTCAGTTATCAGACACTTGGAACAATTCTTATGTTAGGCAGCATTTGACAAGATTTAATAGAATTATCATTATAGGGGACGCTCCTGTCAGGGGCATAGACAGGCAATTCTGTGGCAGTGAGCATAAATTTAGGATGGTTTGTTGCTCTCCTGGTGCTAGGACTAAGGACATTTCTAAATGTTTCAAGCATATTGTTAAAGGTGAGATTGAGAAGGCAGAAATGATTGTACACATTGGTAGGAATGATATTTTTAGGGAAAAGATTAAAGCAGTACAGAGTGAATTTAAGAGGTTAGGTAAAAGATGAAAACATAAAACCTTAACAGTAGTAACTTCTGGTTTAATCTCAAAGCCAAACTTAAAACAAGGAGAAGGAACAAAAGGTTAAAGGAGATAAATCAATGGCTGAAGAGCTGGTGTATTATTCAGGGATTCAGGTTTTTGGACAATTGAAATGTCTTTTGGGATAGAAAAGATCTGTTCAAAAAGGATGGGTCTAACCTAAACTGAAAAGGGACCAACATCTTAGCAGGGAGATTTTCTCATTCCATTAAGGGAGACTTTATATTGATAGAATTCCTCCACTCACCTTCTCTAAGTAGCAGCGCAAATGGAAAGATATATGTTGTAGGTTCTGAATGTGAGGAGAGCACATCAATTAGAAAAGAAAGAGAGAGTCAGAGTATTTAGTAACTCTGAAGAACTAAATTGCATTTATTTCAATGCAAGGGGTCTTACAGATAAGGCTGATGAACTCAGGGCATGTTTAAGAACATGGGACTGGGACATCATAGCTATTACAGAAACTTGACTGAGAGATGGACAAGTCTGGCAGCTCAGTGTTCCGGGCTTTAGATGTAATAGGAAGGATAGAAAAGGGAGCGAGGCGGGGGGCTGCATTTTTAATTAAGGAAAACATTACTGCTGTAACTAGAGAAGATATTTCTGAAAAATCATCCAGTGAAAATATATGGGTAAAAATTACAAATCAGGAAGGAAATATCACTTTGATGGGATTGTACTATAGGCCCCCCAATAGTAAGAGAGAAATTGAGAAACAAATATGTAGGGAGATCTCAGATATATGTAAGCATAATAAGGTTGTAAAAATGGGGGATTTTAATTTTCCAAACATCGACTGGGACTACCATAGTGTTAAAGGTTTGGATGGTGAAGAATTTGTCAAACATGCTCAAGAAATTTTCTTTATTAATATCTAGAAAAGGAGCAAAATTAGACTTTATTTTGGGCAATAAGGCAGGGCAGGTGACTGAAGTAAAAGTGGGGAATACTTTTTGGGTCTACTGATCATAATTCTACTAGTTTCAAAATGGTTGTCGAATAGGATAAGCCTCCTATAAAAGTTAAAGCTTTAATTAGAGTAAGGCAAATTTTAATGGTATGAGACAAGAACTTTCAAAACTTGATTGGAGTAGACTGTTTGCAGGTAAAAGGAAATCTGACAAGTGGGAGGTGTTCAAGTGTGTGATGGTAAGAGTTCAGAGGTTCCTGTTAGATTGAAGGGTAAGGCTGGTAAGCTTAAGGAACAATGGATGAATCAAGATATTGAGGTTCTCATCAAGAATAAAAGAGAATCTTTTTTTAGACATAGACAACTTGGTTCAGTTGAATCTCTTAATCAATATAAAGAGTGTAGGGGCATTCTTAAGAGAGAAATCAGGAAGGCAAAGAGGGGATATGAGATAGCATTGGCAGAAAAGGATAAGGATAATCCAAAGAGATTCTACAAATACATTAAAAGCAAGAGGGTAACTAGAGAGAGAGTCGGACGTCTTGGAGATCAAGGTCATCTTTGTGCTGAACCTCAGGAGATGGGAGAGATACTAATTGAATATTTTGCATCAGTTTTTACTGTGGAGTAAGAAATGGAGTCTAGAGAATGCAGAGAAATAAACGTTGACGTTTTAAAAACAGTTCACATTACAGAAGAGGAAGTTCGGAAGGTCTTAGAGAATATAAAGGTGGATAAATCTCTGGGACTTGATCAAATATATCCCAGAATGTTTTGGGAAGTAAGGAAGGAAATTATGAGACCCCTTGCAGAAATATTTGCATCATCTATAACTACAGGTGAGGTGCCTGGCGACTGGAAGGTGGCTAATGTTGTACCATTGTTTAAGAAAGGTTGTAAGGAAAAACCGGGGAACTGTAGACCTGTGAGTCTGACTCTGGTTTTGAATAAATTGTTGGAGGTGATTATAAAAGATAGGATTTATGGACATTTAGAAAGGCAAAAATTGATTAATGATAGTCAGCATGGTTTTGTATGAGGAAAATCATGTCTCATAAACTTGATTGAGTTTTTTGAGGAAGTTACCAAAAAGCTTGATGATGATAGAGCTGTAGACATTATTTGGATTTTAGTAAAGACTTTGACAAGGTTCTGCATTGTAGGCTAATTAGCAAAGTTAGGTCACATGGGATTCAGGGTGAACTTGCCAATTGAATACATAGTTGGCTTAATGGCAGGAGACAGAGGGTGGTGGTGGAGGGTTGCTTTTCAGACTGGAGGCCTGTGACCAGCAGTGTTCCACAGGGATTGGTTCTGGTTCCTCATTTGTTTGTCATTTATAGAAGTGATTTGGATGGGAATATAGAAAGCACGGTTAGTAAGTTTGTGGATGACACCAAAATTGGTGGCATTATAGACAGTGAAGGAGGTTTTCTAAGATTACAAAGGTATCTTGATCAAATGGGTTAATGGGCTGAAAAATGGCAGATGGAGTTCAATCTGGACAAATGCGAGGTATTGCATTTTGGTAAAACAAACAAGGGTAGGGCTTATACAATTAATGGTAGGGCCTGGGGTAGTGTTGTAGAACGGAGGGACCTAGGGGTCCAGGTACATAATTCTTTAAAGTTTACATCACATATAGACAGGGTGGTTAAAAAGGCGTTTGGCATACTTTCCTTCATTGCTCAGTCCTTTGAGTATAGGAGTTGGGATGTTATGTTGAGGTTGTACAGGATATTGGTGAGGCCTCTTCTAATACTCTGTCCAGTTCTGGTTGCCCAGTTAATGGAAGGATATTATCAAGCTGGAGAGGGCTCATAAAAGATTTGCCAGGATGTTGCCAGGTAATAAGGAAAGGCTGGATAGGCTCGGACTTTCACTGGAGCGTAGAAGGTTGACAGGTGACCTGATAGACCTGATAGAAGTTAATAAAATAATGAGAGGCATAAAGTTAATGGTCATTGTCTTTTCCCTAAGATGGGGATTTTCAAGACTGGGGGCACATTTTTAACGTGAAACAAGAGAGATTTTAAAAAAGGCATAAGAGGCAAATTTTTTACACAGAGGGTGGTTCACGTGTGGAATGAACTTCCTGGTGAAGTGGTGGATGCAGGTACAATTACAACGTTTAAAAGATATTTGGATAGATATATGCATAGGAAAGGTTTGGAGGGATATGAGCCAGAGCAAGCAGGTGAGACTAATTTAGTTTAGGATTATGTTTGCATGGACTGGTTGGATCGAAGGGTCTGTTTCCATGCTGTATGACTCTATGACTCTTTGTAGATCTTTATATTGTTCCGTATAAAGATTTCCACACGGACTGTCATTGGTGCCCTGACCAAATGCTTGATGGAGTTATTCAAACAAGCCAACACAATTATTTAAAATGTGTCCCAAGTAATCTTCCAACGGTATTTTTATTACAATCTGCTTTTATAAATATGAAGGGTTAAATGAAATAAGTAAACTTTTATAGTTAAAACCAAACCAATCAAATAAATATGAACATAGAGTTCATTAAGAACAGCAGTATAACCCTTCCTTTTGGAAGTTTTGTCACCAATCTAATAAGTACTTGAAAAGTATCCAAAAATAGCTACTGCTGCTGCAGAAGAGGTACAGCTTAGGCCCTGAGACCTAAGGCCAGGCATCATGATCAAATTGGCCCTACATTTCTTTTTACAAATTGTAGTTATATTAAACTGAACTGGATAGATTGAATCCTGAAACCTGGAGCTCACCTCAGTCTGAAAGTAGCCTGCAGTTCCCACAGGACAATGTCTGTAGTGCAGTCTGGTTATACATTGATACTGGAAAAAAGATAGTGACAAAGGCATTAAATTAGAAAAAGTGCAGCGAGACCTATAATGTGTGAACCTTTTAACGGGAAAAGAGAACTTCAGTATCTAATTCAAGCAATAGGCCAATTGAGTTTATGATATTAAATGTGCAGAACTTATTGACTTCAACTCAGATTCTGATCTCAGTTGCAGTGCTTTCAACAATAAAGTTATTGAGCTTTTATAAACATCTGCCCTTTTTAAACCCTAAGCTGCTGGGACTAGTCTCACCGTTGTGAAAATTTTCAGTTTGCAAATCTCTCAGCTATGCCTTCAGCTTTCATTGGATTTAAAATCCTTGACCTGTAAGAAAGGGCCAGGCTATTATTCTTAAATTTAAAAATCATTTTTTATATAATGGCAGCAAAACTATTTTTAATGTGTTGAAACATGCATTGGAACTAGAAATCAATGTTATTTTCTAACTGTGTGAATTGCATTTAATATGCCCAAAAGAATGCTGATGAGAAAACAAATTGTAAAGAAAAGGCTTTTATATCTATTGAGTTGTTAGTTATTTTGCACCATACCAAAGCTAAGTGAGCCTACAATATATACATGATCTATGTGGTCTTATGCACTGACTTTGATCACCCGAGGTTATTGAAGGGGGAATATGTGGGATGGGTGGGAGGATGGTTGGTTAGGAGATCATTCTTTTTTCTTTATTGATATTGAGGTTTATTCCTTTCCAAAGCCAGCTGGTGCAGTAAGAAGAGTCTAGTCACAATACTCCAGGCATCAGAAATGTGAAGCAGGCTCAATGGATCAGCTGGTTAAGTGTCACATACGACATGGCACAGGAACAAACTTTAACCTGACGAGGTAGGTCAATATGCAAGTGAGGGACAGGATAAAAATACCAATGTGTTGGGAAGCCCTAATCTCTACAGTCAACATTTCAAATCCCAAAATAAATGCGGTGTGATGAATACACATGACCCGTGAACGAAACATTCACAGCAATGAAAAGTGATAGATAGCTTTGATAGATAAGTTTTAAATATGGCTTGAGAATAAATTATAGAACAGTCAAAGTCACAAAGAGAAAGGTCTATAAAAATTGATTTTACCGTGAAAATAGCAAGCAGATTTTTTTTTGTGTTCCACTAACATTTGATACAGAAAGTAAACAAGTGTTAGCAACATCCAGAGGATTTTAACAGCATAAAGGAGTTTCTGTAAACTGCAATGTTAATCTGATTTGACCATCAGTTTACTCTATTGTAATATGTGGCCAAAAACAAAATAAGAAAATTGAACCCTGGGCACTGAGTAGAAAGGCTATCGGAACATAAGAAATGGGAACAGGAATAAGCCATTTGGCCCCTCAAATCTGCCCTGCCATTCAACTAGATAATCACTGACCTGCCCAGGCCTCAACCTGTCTCTCATGCCTCCTGATGGGGAATTTGGAAATTTCAGATATGTAATTAAAGAAGACTGCTAAAAATGACTGATGAGAGAATAATCAAAGCATTCTTGAACAAAGACAATATGACATTGGAACACTGGTATTGCTAGACAAAGAAAAATCCAGGTCCCTTTAGTTCACCACTCACATCCTGCTTTGGAGGTCTTATTGCATTAGTCATTGTGAAGAAGGATGCTATATTTGAGGACAGAAGGTCACAGCTTCTTAAAGCATAGGCTGAAACTTGTGTGATAGAGGTGTTTAACAGGATCAACATTATCTGTAACATCAAAGAAAGCATTAGGATAAACTAAACCCTTCAACAGACATGGGCACATTTTCTGCATACAAGATATAGCTCTACTGAAGCTGGTCACCCCTCTTCAAAGCAAACAACAGCACCTCCTGTTCACTTACATTATAGGGCTACAACATTGTTAGGAGGAGCTAATAGCTCCATGCACAGAGTTCTTTTATAAAGTCCTCCATTACAATTGTGGCAGGAAATACACCTTGTATGAACTAATGGAAGCACACTGCCAGAGGAAAATACTGGGCAGTGTACAAGTGTGACTTTATTTTGCAAAATCACTTCCTAAAGTCTTGATAAAATACTCTGCCTACTGATGAAAATTAACCAAACAATCACAATGGGAGACGGTTCAGATCTATTCAAGCAGCTCAGCATTCACTGAGGAGATGGCATTTTTCCCACTCGGATGGTATTCTGTAGGAGATATTGACAAGGGTGAACATGCAGTTACAGTGCCATCACTCAGCAAGTGTTTGTTATGAAGCTCTGTATTGTGACTCCCTTTCCAAATAATCACAGCGTGATTTCCATTTAATAATCTGCTGCTTAAAGCATTTACTGCCTTGGAAACCAAAGGTTCATGGGAGAATTGCAACATTCACTTCCTTTCTACTATAGTTTCTTCTCCTCTCACGACAAGCTAGCAACCTGTTCCACAAAAAATACTAGCTATGGAAACAGACGTAAGCATGTGTGTCATTTGACTCCTGTGTCATTAGATATGAGAAACCCTATAAATCAAAGCCTTTTTTTTCTCTCACATCAAGGAAGTTGAATTAAATAACATTAAAGTTCCACCCATCTAACAGCAGACTACACCAGTGACTCCACCTTTCCCTAATAACATCATTAATGCTGGGAAATCAACGGGGCACAATTGAGAAGTGTGAAGGAAAACACAAAGATGTAAACATAAGAAAATAAACATCTGCCCAGAATGTGAAGCCCCAACAATAGATAATAAAGGAGTGGACATGAGATTAGCATTGTGTTGATCAACATTTTAGATGCATATTGATGCAGGAACAGAGAATGTTTGACACATCCATTTACTCTGCCTGTATCAGCTGACACATAATGTACAATAGTTCCTCTCTGACATGACTTCAATTGTCCCAAAAGAATTTCGGGTTGAAACAAGGGCACCTCACAACCTTCTGCAGCGCAGAGATAAAGGAGGTAGAGAATTGAAGTCTTTCATTAATGGTGCCAAGAAGACATTGAACACTGGTTACTACAAGTGCAGATCTTACAACACCTTGTATATGTGTAGCACAATTAACATTGCAAAATATCTTAAAACACATCACAAATGCATGAGAAAACAATTCATGTGCCAAGCCAAAACAGACGATATGATGAAGTTAGCCATAAGTTTGTTTAAAGTAGCAGTTTAAAGCAGGGTTTTAAAGGAGGAATGCAAGAAAGTGGTGAAGGCATTTCAGGATGGAATTGCAGAGAATGGCATCCAGCTTCTTAAAGTTTCCTAAAGTTTCTTAAAGCATCCAGTTTCTCCATGACTACAAGTAGTATGGAGAAATCGAAAGAATGGAATAGAAGGCAGAATCAGAGGGGTGCAGACTTTAGGAAAGAAAGTACTCAAGGAAGATACAAAGATAAGGAAGGCTGAAATAATGTAGGAATTTACACAATTGGATGTGAGTGCTAAATTTGGACTATTAAGTGGCTGGCACTAATGCAGATTAGTCACTTTGGGGTGTTGAGTAGAACTACTGCAGGATGAGATGGAATGATGGATGAGTGGAGAATTTAGGAGCAAATGGAGTGATGGGTGGGTGAGACTTAGGTTGGATAGAATTGGGCAGCAGAGTTTAGGATGAATTGAATTTTGTGGAGAGTAAAAGAACAGTCAGTGGAGGCTTATAATAAACAGGTCTGGAGATGCAAAGGGTTCCAGTGGCAGATGGGTTCCGATAGGGGTGGGGGCAAATACTGTCCCAGTCATAGAGAAGTGTGAGCTTTGTCATGGAGTGGAATCACCTACCTAGACTGTGAGTTTTCTTTGCATCTACGAACAAAAAGATGTTGGCAGTTCCCTCTCAATGCAGCAATATTCACAAGTTTTGCGCAGAACTGTGAAGTCACCTGGTGATGTGACATTCAATAGAGAGATGTAGACCTCAGCTTTACTTTCTTATTATGGCATACTACAAGTGGCTATTAGAGCAGGTCAGAGGCTAGGAATACTGCAGCGAGTAGCTCACCTCATGACTCCCCAAAGCCTGTCCACCATCTATAAAGCACAAGTCAGGAGTGTGATGGAATACTTCCCACTTGCCTGGATGAGTGCAGCCCCAACAACATTCAAGAAGCTTGACACCATCCAGGACAAAGCAGCCCACTTGATTGGCACTGAATCTACAAGAATCCACTCTCTCCACCACCGATGCTCAGTAGCAGCAGTATATACTATCTATAAGATGCACTGCAAAAATTCACCAAAGATCCTCAGACAGCACCTTCCAAACCCACGACCACTTCCATGTAGAAGGACAAAGGCAGCAGAAACATGGGAACACCACCACTTTCAAGTTCCCCTCCAAGCCACTCACCATCCTGACTTAGAAATATATTGCCATTCCTTCACTGTCACTGAGTCAGAATCCTGGAATTCCCTCCCTAATAACATTATGGGTCAACCCATAGCGGGTGGACTGCAGTGATTCAAGAAGGCAGCTCACCACCACCTTCTCAAGGGCAACTAGGGACAGGCAATAAATGCTGGTCAGACAGCGACGCCCACATCCCACAACATGAATAAATGTTTAAAAAATCATTTCAGCATTATCCTGAGCATTCACATTCTGTGTCTGTGCATATATTGCTTACTGTGTTATTTCCTTGTTACTTGAAAAATATTTACAGAGAGATTATTTAAATTAAACTTTTACATGCATGGAAGTTTTCAATGGCTTTTTCTATTGATTCTTTTATATTCTTCTTGACTTTCAGGATCACGCATCTTATTGAAACACATAACTCTGAAAGAACTTGCCAGGGTGCACGCTGAAAGGATGCTTCCCACTCTGGGAGAGATTAGAACTAGGTGAAACATTTTACAATAAGGTGTCTCCCACTTAGAACAGAGTTGAGGACAATTATTTTCTCTTCAAGGATCATGATTGTGTGGAACTTTTTCTTCCAGAGAACAGTGAAGGCAGATCATTCAATTAGATTCAAGACTAACAAGGGAATCAAAGGATATTGGGAATGAGCAAGAAAGTGGATTTGAGGCCACAATCTTCTTGAATAGTGGTGCAGGATCAAGTGGTTTAAAGGCCTATTCCTACTCTTAATTTGTATGTATGTATGTACCCCAAAGCCCACAAGTTACATTTTCACCGGGGCAACACTTTGAATTGATCTGACAGTGAAGCTTTACAACAGTCACAGAGAATTAAATTGGCCTGGGTGTCAGCAAAAATTGCATAACTGTGAAGTGGCCCTCTTTACAACCACACCCAAAACTTCTTTACTGTTGACTTTAATGGGGAAAAACTTCTGATGGAGCATATGCTGTTAGACAATGTTAATGTTCTTTGCTTTATCTTCATCAAGGTCACAGATATAATTAAAAGTAACTTTTATTCCTATTACTCATAACAAGTCCATCAATAACTCATTCCCAAGCAAGATCCGTACACCAAAAATGCTGTTCCTATTAGTAGGAGGGTTGAGAGTAAGGGGACACCAATTTAAGGTGATTGGAAAAAGAACCAGAGACAAATGGGTAAAAGATGTTTTATGCATGAGAGGTTGGAATGTTGAAAACACTTTTCAGTCATGGTTTTCAAACCTTACTGGATATTACTTGAAAAGATAAGATTCATAGGGGTGTGGGGGAAAGGCCCAGGAGTGGGATTCCCAGAGCTGTTCCCACAGCAAGTCAGCCCCGACATGATGGACAGATGGTCTCCTTCTGTACAGTAACGTTCTACTAGGATTTTGTATGAAAATAATTGTGCACTCAATGTTGGGCCAGCTGGACATTTCCCTAGTCTCACCTCATTGGATGAGTGTGATTTTTCGTACATGGTTCTTGTATGGATATAAATTATTGATGGACTTGTTATGAGTAACAGGAATAAAAGTTATTTTTAATTGCATCTGTGACCTTGATGAAAATAAAGCAAATAGTGTAATAGTGCAAATAGCGTCTCCGCATACTTTTTGAAACTCCATCAGAAGTTTTTCCCCATTAAAGTCAATAGTAAAGGAATTTTGGCTGGGGTTGTAAAGAGGGCCACTTTACAGTTATGCAATTTTTGCTGACGCCCAGGCCAATTTAATTCTCTGTGACTGTTGTAAAGCCTTACGGTCAGAGATACCAAATCTAAGTGTTGCTATAGTGAAAGTGTGCCCTGTAGGCTATGAGATAGATACATACATACATACAAATTAAGAATAGGCCTTTAAACCCCTCAAGACTGCTTCACTATTCAAGAAGATTGTGGCTGATCTCATTGTGGCCTTATCTCCATTTTTTGTTTATTCCAAATATCCTTTGATTCCCTTGTTAGTCACGAATCTTCCCCTCCCCCATCCCCATCTTAAAAATATTAAACGATCTGTCGTCCTGGTTGATGCTTTCCAACTCATCTTGATGCTGAATGCTGCTATCAAAACTCAAGTCAATCTTCTCTAAAGAGAGCAGTCACAACTTCTCCAATCTATCCATGTGGCTGTTCCTCAAGTTATTCTTGTATTTTTGTCTCCTGCATGCTACCAGTGAAATGTTTGAATCAACCTATTCCATGACATCATTATATACTTCTGGAGCAGGCGGGACTTGAACCCAACTCTCCTGGCTCTGAGGTAGGGACACTACCACTGCATCACAGGAACTTTCTTCTCTTTCCACCATAGATATTTTTAAACAATGTGTTCAGAGATGTTAAGATGGAACTCTGGAGAAACTGAGACTTGAACCCAGGCCTCATGGATCAGGAATAGGGAAAATAGCACTGTGCCACTATAGCCCACACTTTCCACCATCGATATTTTCCAGTCAATTAGCTCAGAAATGTTATTGCACACTTCTGGTCCAAGTGAGACTTGAATCCAGACTTACTGGTTCAGAGTACTACTGTGCCACAAGAGGCACTTTCTACCATAAGAAGATGTCATTTATTGCTTACACCTGACTTGGATTCTGGGAGACTGGTCCCTGGATGTCTAGAGCACTATTTTCAGCCTCCTATCCTGGTGGATCTATATTCCTGGTGTGGGCATAAAGGAATGTCCTTCGCAAATCTGAGAAGCCAGTTCACAGATATCTGTCTTCCAGAATCAGAACTATTCTAATGTCAATATAGAAGTATTTGTTTTCATTACAAAGGAGACAACTTAAATCTCCAAAGAACAATTAGCATGTGATGTCAATAAAGTAGGCAATGATCTGTCTTTTCTTTTGTAGGCAAAAGGTTGACTTGCATAACTTACCTGTCTTGTGTAAGATATATAGTCATTCTTAATAATGATGAATTTACAATTTCAAAGAGGCAGCCTTAGCCTGTGTGGACATTCCCCTAACATCACAGAAGGTACTTGTCCTGAAATGTAAATATTACGTATAAACTTTGAGTAATTGAGCTCACCTAAGTTGTCAGTTGCAGCACTGTCATCATTGATTTCAATAATTATTCTGGGCAAAATTATTCCATGGAAACATAAAATATATTAAGAAAAAAATTCTGTTCCACTATGTAAATGTTACAGGAGCTTGACTTTTTTGATAAGCTGCCATAACTTCTTTTTTTGTTAATGATACCTTTAAATTCAGACTAACGTAATAGCTACACGCCTTCACAAATCTCATAAAGACCATTGTCTCTTTAAAGATTCTCCTGCTAGCAACTGCACTTGGTACAGAGAAGATGATTCTGAAAATGTCCATGCTCTTATGGATCTGCAATTCTTTTGACCTGTCTTTTGACTGATGGCTCCTGTGCTGACCTGTTAAACAGAGCAGAATAATTCCATGTGCTTTTTGATGCAAATTAATAAAATTTTGCATTATTTATAACTTTATAAAACTCTGCCCTCTTAAGGTACTGCCAGCTTTCATTCACTTCAGTTGGCCTAAAAGATGTCTTTCTTCATTTACTTGAATTACAAAAACATCACACTGTGTTGTTGCTTAATGAATGGTGAACCACAAAACCGTCTAATTATGTCATCATATCAAAACAGTTAAAGCTGGTTGTTGGCTGCGATACAGTTCTAGTTGAAAATCAATAACCATTTTAGGTTACTGCATGGATTTGTTCATGCAGTGCCTAAAGACATTACCAATTGATCTTTACAGAACATACCTTGGGAAACTTAGTCTTTGAATGGATAACATTAATATTTCTAATTTTCAAGCAAGAAATGTGTAAGAGATAAGGTGATGGTGAGCTGTCTTCTCAAACCACTGCAAGCTGTGTGATCTGCAACCATACTGTTAAGGAGGGTGTTTCAGGATTTCGATTTAGTGACAGTGAAGGAATGGCAACATAGATCCCACGTTGGAATGATGTGTGACATTGTAAATGATGCTATTCCCTAATTATGCTGTCCTTGTTTTTCTAGGAGGTAGAGACCATGGGTTTGGAAGGTGCTGTCAAAGATTTCTGTTCTGTAAATTGTGTGAGTTGCTAATCAAATGGCTGATTTGTCCGTCATGGTGTCACACTCATTGGTGTAAGTGGAGAGTACCCCGTTGCATTCATAGATGTGTCTTGTAGATGGTGGAAAGACATTGTGGAGGAAGGATGGGAGTTATTTGCTGCATAATTCCCAACACTCAATTTGATCTGTTAGCATTAATTACTCCTAATAGCAATAATACTGGTGATTGTAGTAATGGGCAGAATTTTTTAGTGGCCGATATGGTGTGGGCTCCAGTGAGAAAAACAGCAGAATGGAAAAATCCAGTAAGGTCTATCTCGACATCAGAAGTAACTCACTAGATCTTTTAACTAAGTTCTAGGTCTTGAGGCGAAATTCTCGCCAGGTCGCAATAAGTTGCACATCAAAAGGGATCAGTGCTTGTTAGTGACCTTGTTAATTGCAAATCTTGCCTTATTAAATGCAGCTTTCTATTCTACTACCCACTGTGAGCCAACTGGATGCTGAGAAATCTCGACATGGAAGTCAGAGCAAATACCTGGCAACTTCAGCTCACCACTTGCTCCAATGGACTTCCATATCAGACACAAGGCACCAACATCTCAGAGCACGCTCCATAGGCACCAGTCATACACACCCCACGTCAGCAGATATTAGCACCTGCCATGCCAGCCTCTGAGACTCCTCATGGGACATCTCCAGTCCACCGACATTATTGGTACTTGCAAATTGCACACGGAAATCTCAATGAAGCGGATATTAGCAGATATTACAGCCATCAATTTTGAAAGAGATTTAAAAACCAACACTATACTTGCAAAAATTCCAAGGGCACTGGGGACAATGAATTGATTGTCTCAACACTGGCACTATGAGCATATTGATAGATGCTGCTGTATGTAATGATCACTTCCCATCCCAGCCTCACTTCAACCATGGAAGGGTTCAGAGTGCATGGAACAATCCCAAGGCACTGTTGTATTGTTCACTTAGCTGGTCCAGCACCTCTCCCATGTGGGCATCTACCCCAAAGAAACATGTGAACTCCATTTACAGCCTTTGGCACTGCATGACTTATTATTCCATGTATCATGTGCAGCCATCACTTGCAGGAAATGCCAGCACTGAACTTTCTCTGATTGAGAAGCAGTGGCTGCCTTGCTAATGAGACAGATGCAGGAGGAATAGGCTTGACAGGAGCAGCCACATAGGCCAGGGAGCAGCCAACTCAGTCAGAGTTTGCAGCTACAGGGCCCCTCAGGGTGTGTAAGGGCCACAGCAGGTCCACGTCTTTTCGCTCTAAGATCCATTTCTTGGAGATGAGTGAGGCACAGTTTTGATGCAGGTATGTCCTGGGCTACTCTGAAGGAACTATGCTGAATGCTGGAGCGGGGCCCGAGGAATGCAGGACTGGGAGCCTCCCAGTGGCTTCAATGTCCAAGTGAGTGGCTTCTTCCAGGGAGGGGGCAGCTGACCTACGTGGGATCTCTCAGTTATGTACCACAACAGAGTTAGGGCAGCGATTGATGCCATCTGTACAAGGCCATGACTGATTGATGCTGCAACCCACATAGCTGGGATCCCCCAGGTGCAGGGTATTATCGACTGTACACACACAGCACTGGAGAGGCCTGATTGATAACACTGTGGAGTTCATCCATAAGAAGGGCTTCTATTCTATTAACATTCAAGTGATCTGTGAGTTCCTGGAGTTGGGCCAACTACCCTGATGACAGCTACAACTCCTACATCCTGGAGCACTCTCATGTGCCCGATGAATTGTGATGGTCCAGGCGCCTTACAAGGCTGGTTTCTGAGGGACAAGGATGACAAAGGAACTAGACACTGTGACGAAAGCTGACGACCACTGCACAACCTCCTGCCTGAAGAGCGGTTCTGAGGAAAGGTCACTGGACCCAAAACGTTAACTCTGATTTTTGTTTTCTTCACAGATGCTGCCAGACCCGCTGAACTTTTCCAGCAACTTCTGTTTTTGATCCTGATTTACAGCATCCGCAGTTTTTCAGTTTTTATGACCTGATTGATATCCACTTCCATTAGATGACAGCTGGGTGCAGCAGACAGTTGTTGAATATAAAATAATCATTGGTTATCTTGTTAGCTTTCCATTTGCATTGTGGAGATGCACTGCAGCTTCTACTAGTTTTGTTTGTGTTCGCTTTTGGTGAGTGCAAACAAAAACTCATCTTTGGAAATTTGAATGCTTTCCATTCTGCGACAATCGCCCACTGGACAATGCTGGGCTTCAGGAGACATTGAAAGCAGTATTGGTGACTTAGAGAAGATGGCTGAGGACAGGTAGCTGTATGGCCTGGTGTTTAGAAAGCAACAGGGGCAAGGAAGTGGAGCTGCATGTATTAGGAAGTGTTAGTTATGTGTGTGTGATGAGCAATAGGTGTTTGTGGATCCTGTGACATTACTTTGTTGCTGAAGGGCAACTCCACCAATCCATTGCTCAGCCGAATGTTCAGCTGAGGTTTAGAGAAGACCCTGGTGCTAGGGATACCAGTATATTCTGGGATATCCAGTGAGTAGTGAATTCGTTTGGCTACAGTGAATCAGTGGAAATAGGCTAGCATTGGACATGTGGAGTGCTATTGGGGCACGGTAGGTAGTTAATGAAGCAAGTATGAGATGATACAGTGAGAAATCTTATTCGGCCTCACAGAGACAAACTTTCCATGAAACCCAACAAAACTGACATAGCCAATACATCATAAATTCAGAGATAGTAGGAACTGCAGATGCTGGAGAATCTGAGATAACAAGGTGTAGAGCTGGATGAACACAGCAGGCCAAGCAGCATCAGAAGAGCAGGAAGGCTGACGTTTCGGGCCTAAGACACTTCTTCAGAAATGGGGGAGGGGAAGGGGGTTCTGAAATAAATAGGGAGAGAGGTGGAGGCAGATAGAAGATGGATAGAGGAGAAGATAGGTGGAGAGGAGACAGACAGGTCAAAGAGGTGGGGATGGAGCCAGTAAAGGTGAGTGTAGGTGGGGAGTTAGGGAGGAAATAGGTCAGTCCAGGCAGGACGGACAGGTCAAGGGGGCGGGATGAGGTTAGTAAGTAGGAGATGGGGGTGGTGCTTGGGGTGGGAGGAGAGGATAGATGGGAGGAAAGACAGGTTAGGGAGGCGGGGACAAGCTGGGCTAGTTTTGGGATGCAGTATGGGGGAGGGGAGATTTTGAAGCTTGTGAAGTCCACATTGATACCATTGGGCTGGGTTCCCAAGCGGAATATGAGGTGCTGTTCCTGCAACCTTCGGGTGGCATCGTTGTGGCACTGCAGGAGGCCCAGGATGGACATGTCGTCTGAGGAATGGGCGGGGGAGTTGAAATGGTTTGCGACTGGGAGGGGCAGTTGTTTAGTGCGAACCCAGCGTAGATGTTCTGCAAAGCAGTCCCCAAGCCTCCGCTTGGTTTCCCTGATGTAGAGGCCTCCAGCTCATCCAGCTCAACACCTTGTTACATCATAAATTCAGCCTAATGTGGCTGATCCAATTCAGTTTATGAGCAATGCTGAAACCCAGGATATTAAAGGTGGAGAATTCAGCAATGATAACACTGTTGAATGCTAAGGGGAGGTTGTTAAGACTCTCTTCTGGGAGATGGTCAATGACTGGTACTTAAGTGGCATGTACGCTACTTGCCAACTACCAGCCCAAGCCTGGATGTTGTTCAGATCTTACTGGGTGTGAGCATGGAACTGTTTCAGTAATCCACAGAGCCATGAATAGAGCTGCACACCATGCAGTCATCAGTGAACCCTCCATGCTCTTGAAATCATCACCCAATCATAGACAGTGGTTTGAAGGTATAAAAGGACTCAGGCTCCATTTTAAATGGTGGCCATGTATTTAAGACTGAAATAGACTGTTTTTTAATAACTAAGGGCATCAAAGATTATGTGGATAAGGCAGAAAAGTGGACTTGAGGACTATTTGGTCAGCCATGATCTCACTGAATAGTAGACCATCCCAATGGGATGACTGACCTACTTTCGTGCCATCATCTTACTATCTTATTTAAAGCATGGCATTCTTATGAAAGGGTGCTACATTTTGTAACTGAATATCTTATTATTAGTTTTGACAATAAAATACCTGGGAGCTGTAATAAATGTCTGCTGAATCTTTCAGTACCACAGTACCATGACTAGTTCTCATGTCACAGGAACTAACATAAGCTTTGCCATATCTAGTGCAAATGCCCTGCTGAAGGGAAAGGCCAAACCATGGTGACAGAGGGGAAGCAACAGAATCTGTTTATGTGAGAAAAATAGAAAGAGTCCAAGTTCTCCAGGATAGGCATTTGGAAGCTTCATTGAATATCAGCTAGGTGACAGCCCTGGAATTCAAAACATTTTAGATAGCCAAAACTGCCAATTTTTGAGAGTTGAGATCTGTAACTTAAAGAGTCTTAAGGAGCTCCCTTTTTTCTGCTTAAAATATAAACTATGTCAAAATAAAACATTGCCTCTCTTCTTTTCTTAAGAAAGAATCAGTGTGTTCACCAATTTAGCAGAAAACAGTCAAAAGCTTCAAATCTCTCCTGACAGAACTTGTACCTTATGAAAATGCGAAAAAAGCAAGTAGACTGAACTAACTTGGCTCACCTATATGGAGAGGTCAGTTAGTCCTGCTCTTTTGTCTCCCCAGTGCAATACTAAGGTAAAAAGGAAGTCCTTGTGAAGATATTGTTACTTATTTGGCATGACAGGAACCTGCTACTGCAGACCACTGCATATTAAGGGAACAGTGTAAAAGTGATTAAAGCCCAGTGAAGGAACAATGGCAGTGAAATATAAAGCTAAACAGAACAAGAAAGGGGAAAAGTAAAAAGAAAAAGAGAAAAAAGGAAAACAAGTAAAAGAAAGCAACAACATATCAACCTTTCACTCTACTTTTATAAGAGCAAAGCCCTTTGACAAGAAATGGCAGGCCAGCACTTAATTATGGATCAGATAGCCAATGATATTATTACTGAAATATAATTGTTCAAGAAAAATGAGCTACTTGGTTACAGTTTGTCACTCCTGCCTAAACACTGTCCAGCTTTTCTTCACATCATCTAAACATACCTAGGACATTGGCATGTGCAGTAAATCTGGTTAAGGCTAAGTCTGACTCCAGAATACAACACAAGTGACTGACAAGACCGTACAACAGCACAACAGCAAGGAAAGTAGAAACACATTTCCTGTATTCAATTTAAGATTAGTTTTCTTGCCAAGAAGTATGATATCAGGATACCAGAAATCATCTCTACTTATTCTCGAAGAAGGACATTTCTTGTTCTTTGGTCTTATATATTTCTTGGACAGTTATGGAAAGAATGTTCTGCCTTTAAATATGTGACCTGCAAATGGATATCTTCTATTGCTGTTTCAGCAAACCACCTTACACTGGCTCCTCTTATGGCATGCATAGCACTCAGTGTTAAGGGCTCGGCGGGCTTGGTGGCATTATGGATTTCCCATTGCAATGAAATAGTAGTAGTGACTGTGCCTTCTTCTTAAATATTACTGTTACATTGATTGTCCTCCAATAGATGGATTGGACCAAGTATAAAATGAAGGTCTGGTTCCAGGAAGCTTCCCTCTCACCTTGAATACAATGTTGTGCAGTTCAACCTGTCTAATGAACAGCATTGATTTTGACAACTTATAGTTGGATTGCAAGATTCCTGATATATCTTCAGCTAGCTCCTACACTATAATATGGTCTCTTAGCTCACCTCTCAATGCTCCACATTGGTAAGTATCAGTAAGACAACACAGGTCATTTATCAAATAATCAATAGCCTCCCCTTGATCCTGGCTGAGACAATTGAATTTTATCTGGTCTATTATAAGATTGCATCATTAAAATGAAACAAGAATCAAAGACCTGAATGAGATCTTCCTATTTGGTGGATTCTTCTTCAATCCCTTGGTTAAATTAGAAAATTGTTGGCACATCTGCGGTTTGCTTATGGCAGTACACCAACCTGATTCTTCTTAGGCTTCTGAGCATGTCCAGAGATAGTCTGGTATCTGTTGAAACAGCGATGCCAATTGATGCATTGTGTGGTTTGGTCAAGGCCCTCTATGTGGTCAAAAGGCTCAGGAACAGTGAAATGTTTTTTCATTAGTTACAGTAAAAGCAAAATACTGTAGATCTGAAATAAAAACAAAGTACTGGAGAAACTTAGCAGGTCTTGTGGCATCTGTGGAGAGAATGATGACTTTTCTACAGAACGTTTTCTATTATTCTGTGTAGTTCTGTTCAATCATTTGAAACAGAGAGTTTGTTGGTAATTTTCTGCAGTGCAGTGTGCCAACTTGAATGCTTTTAAGTTTCCCTTCTCTATCAGCACTGGCTGGGGCCCTTTGTAAATGATTCACACAGAGTGGTCACCATCACTGAATATATATAACATGACCAAGTTCTGGATGCTTTGGACAGACAAGGACTGGATACGAAACTGGTACAAAAAGATGAATTTTTATTAACTATTTACTTGGTACAGAGACATCATTCAGCAAGACTTTACTAGAACTTTCTCCACACAGCTCCTAGCTCCATGTGATCAGATATTAACTAACATCGCTGATGAGGCATATGGGTCTACCTACAGCACGTACACTGTCGCGGTTCAAGAAGACAGCTCACCATCACCATCATCTCCAGAGCAAGTAGCAATGGATAAGAAATACTGGCCCAACTGGCTATGCCCACATCCCACCAACAAATAAAACAAAATGCAGTTAGCTATTAGCATAACTATTAATCCCATCTACTAGATGAAGTGAAAGAAACATTTGTGGAAGGTGTGATGCTACCATTTTGTGAGCAAGGACAGTAACCTGAACAGGTCCCCCATCTCACCTTTTGGGATTCACGATTGGAAAACGACTGCAATGAGAATCGTGAAGGCTGATCAAAATCCCTCTGTTGTGCTAGTCGATGCAAACAGTGGTAATAACAATACTCCAACAAAAGAGTTGAAGGATAATGTTGCAGCAATGTATAAGCTGGATCTAAGGAACTATGTTAGACTCATGTTCCAACGAAAATGATCTTAAAGAAGCAGAACGGCATGGACAAAGGCTTCAGATTACAATATAAATTGAGAGAAATGGTCTCTCTTGTGGGCCCGATCGATGTTTCACTACCTCTGAGGGGCTGACTAACAGAACGGACCTGAAAACGAAAACAAAAAAAAAACGAAATGCATTGACAGATTTTCACAGTCTGCTTAAACCGATGGAAAGCTAAGCGTGCGTGGCCTCTCCAAGGTCTTTTCTCTGTCCCTCAGCTCCCTTGTGTGATTTGTTTGCCAATGATCATTTGCAGATCTCCCCACGCTTCATTTGTCATGCTTTTTGCATCGCGGTTGCTGGCTTTCAAATTCTAGGGTTCTCTGTGCGTGTGTGTTTGTGTGTTTTGTTTAAATTTTGCTCCGCCAACAGTTTGCAACGCCTCCTGGTCACCGGCACACTTACCGTCTGTCACACACCGCGGCTGGAGAGACCTCAGTTCAGGATTCGGCACTTCCATTTACAGCCTGACGCATATAGGTGCTCGCATACGAAGACGTTGCAGTGTCAGAAGTTTACAGCCGCTGACTCCTCTTGCGTGTGACAATGGTAACCAACTTCACACAGTGAATGATGGCAGCCGGGACTCAGGGGGCCTTTATTTTTGTAGAGGAGGGGGAGAGAAGAGAAGGGGGAAACCATATGGCTTAAAAACATTTTGCAACCAGGGATCGCAGATGCAGCGAATGGCAGATCTCGTGAAAGTTGGCCTTTTATAAAGTGTTCTCAGAATTTATTTTCTGAAGAAGGGTCTAGACCCGAAACGTCAGCTTTCCTGCTCCTCTGATGCTGCTTGGCCTGCTGTGTTCATCCAGCTCTACACTTTGTTATCTCAGATTCTCCAGCATCTGCAGTTCCTACTATCTCTCAGAATTTATCACCTCGTTGCGCTGTTTGTGTGTGGTGTGGTCCTTTCCATTTACTGGAGCACGTTTTCGGCTCTGTTACAAAGGACCTGCTGTGCACCTCTGACCATGTTTTGTTCATGACAAAAGCACATTAAGGTTTGTGCCCTGAACGCTACTGGAGATTTGGAGAATGGTAAGCTTTTTAAAAAAAAATCATATCTGCGTGGCTGCAGCAACAACATTAAAAAGAAGGCACGGCACGAGAAAGATATAAAAAGTGACATTTCAGCCGGAATGGAAGAGACAGTACAGCTTATGGTTCCCATATCCATTGTTATCACGGTCTTTGTAGCCGGATCAAGATTGATCTGACGCCAGTGCCACGAATAGTTCTTCATTTATTGTTCAGATATTGTCTGAACATGATGCAGATCAAAGAATCATGCCGCACAGAAGGAAGCCATTCGGCCCATCGTAGCCACGCCAGCTTTTTGAAACAGACATCTAATTGGCCCAGAGATAGTAGGAACTGCAGATGCTGGAGAATCCGAGACAACAAGGTGCAGGGCTGGATGAACACAGCAGGCCAAGCAGCATCATAGGAGCAGAAAGGATTCAATTTTAACCCCACTGCGAAGCCTCTTCTAAGGATGCCTAGCCTGAAGAAGTTACACTCCTCCCTCCGGACAAACCTCAGGGGATCTCTCTCCCACTGCAACTCTCTCGTAATTTTCCTCTCCACCCATCCTCTCCTCTATCCATCTTCTATCCGCCTCCCACTCTCTCCCTATTTATTTCAGAACCCCCTTCCCCTCCCCCTTTTCTGATGAAGGGTCTAGGCCCGAAACATCAGCCTTTTTGCTCCTATGATGCTGCTCGGCCTGCTGTGTTCATCCAGCCCTGCACCTTGTTATCTAATTGGCCCCACTCCTGCTCCTTCCATCGAGCCCTACATTTCTCTCTCTCTCTTTTTGAGCACTTACCCAATTCCTTTTCGAAAGTTACCTTTGAAGCTGCTTCCCCAGCTTTCAGACTGTTCAGTTCTGATGATGACAATTTGCTCTGCGCAAAAGTTTTCTCACTGTGCTCCTGGATTTTTTTTTATTTGCCAATTATGTTTAATGTGTGCTTTCCTGTTACCAACGCTTCTGGCAGTGAAAAAAGAAAGTGCAGCCTGTTTTCACCTTTGTTTCTTTTGCTCTCTAAGATGCTGCCCTGCTCAATGTGTTTCCAGCATTTATGTTTTTGTATCATATCAACAATAAGTCTTGACTAACTAACTTACTGAAATGTCTTATTTTCAACATCTCTATTCAACTTCACCTTAGACTTTGCTGCTTCAAAGAGAACAGTTCTAGCTTCTTTCACCTTTTATGATTGTAGGATTTCTGAAATATCCCCAACCACAATCTTCAATATTCACTCTCCTGTCCACTGGCACAGTTGCAGAGGCATGTATATCCCAGCATTGCAGCACCTCACCAAGGATCCTCCAACAGCACCTTTCAAACCCACAACCTCTACCGCCTAGAAGGAGAAGATCAGGATAAATCCATGGCAACATCACCACCCCTCCAAGCCACTCACCAACCTGACTTGTAACTGTATTGTTATTCCTTCACTGTCACTGGGTCAAAAAACCTCGGACTCTAACCCAATCCAACACCACTGAGTCTACCACCAGATAGGCTACAGCAGTTCAAGAAGGCAGTTCACCTCTACTATCTAAGGGATATTAGAGAGATGCAATAAATGTTGGCTTTACTAGTGATGCTGACATCCTGTGAAAGACTAAATGAAATGCGGTATCTCTTTACATAAAGTAGATTTTCTGGCTTTACTGAGCAGACTAAATAGGTCAAAATAGATACCTTGGCATGCATTTGAATAGCAGACAGAATCAGATAATTGCATAGGTACATGATTCGAAGACTGTGTTAGACATCAAATAGCTGCCTAATTTATGCATGATTTGACACTTTGAAAATCAATGTTAATAGACCACTTCAAGCTGTAAGAAAGTATGAGTCTGATCAACATTGATATTCTCTTGGCTGTAGAATTATGTAAGGACTGTTGCTGGGAATCTAGGACAAATCTTACAATGTCCTCTTCCACAAGGGCAGCATGGTGGCTCAGTGGCTATCACTACTGCCTCACAACACCAAAGCTCTGGGTTTGATTCCAGCCTTGGGCGACTGTGTGGAGTTTGCAAGCTCTCCCTGTAACTGCATGGATTTTCTCCAGGTGCTCTGGTATCCAAAGTCCAAGATGTGCAGGTTAGGTGGATTGGCCATGCTAAATTGCCTATGGTGTCCAGAGATGTGCAATCTAGGTGGATTGGCCTTGGGAAATGTAGGGGTTACAGGGATAGGGTAAGGGTTTGGGTCTGGGTGGGATTTTCCTTGGAGAGTCGATGTGGACTTGATGGGCCGAGTGGCCTGCTTCCACACTGTAGGGATTCTATGATTTTACTCTATGATTCTGCAACCCCCACCCACCCATAACTGCTAAACCTATGTTGTTAATGGTTTTTAGTGCAAGCAGCACACACTGGTGCTTTCAGTTCTTCTAAATACCATTGTAATGTGTGAAAACCATTCCTAGAATGATCACAGCAGTAGGCAAAGCATCATTGTAAATTTCCACAAACACAGAAATACTAGAAATATGTAATTGGCTTGTCTGACGGGTCAATATCTCAGGTACAAACCCTTTCACCAAAACTGAACTGGAAGACAGCCAAGTACTGAACATAGGAAGGATAATATAGGAAAGAAAAATCACTAGCATACATTTGTGGAATTAATCTTATTTCAAAGAGATGGCTAAAGGATATATCACAGTTTTTTTTTTGTTTTGTACATTAGACAAAAAAAATGGAAATGGCTGGATAACCAAATTAAGGCCATGAAGAGGCATGGAAAATATACACTCATACAGACATGCTTTAAGATGGAGACACATGAAGTGGGCAATGGTTGAAAAAAATGGAAAAGGAAATAATGGAGATATCTATTGTCTGAACATTCTGAAGCCACAATCGGATCAGAAGATTACCAAGCAACTCAAAAAAATAGTGCTAGATCCTATGTTGAAATGTTGTGTTAGCAAAATGAAACCTCACTAGTAGAAAACTTAGTGAATCAAATCAAATGTATGGTGATAAATGACCCTTCTTCTTTGGAGGGCAGAATGATTTTGAATGAAGGGCAGTGCTTGTCAACATTTAATACTTTCCCAAATGAGGTTGAAAACCAAGTTTCAGGATTTTGGAGGAGGCTCCATCTACAGGCATACTTCAATCACATCTTCAAAATAGCAAGAAACCTGAGATCTGTTCTGATTAATTCATAAAAAGAAGAATGCATTTATATGGAAAGTAGCTGCATTCTTGTTTGATTCACAGTTAAACATATTAATTTGCATTCCCAATTACGTTTTGCGGTACTTCATTAGTTGGCTTTGCAGGGCAGTCTGTCATTGTTTTTTTTTCTTTGTTTTCCTTTTCTGACAGCACTTTATTTATTTTATCAAAATTAATTGACATGCAGTAACAAACGATTTAGTGAGGAAGGAAATTCCTCTGAGTTATCTGTAGCCCTTAATTATTTGAATATGGAAAGTAAGTTCCTTAAGGAGCAAAAAAGTCTGGTGCAAAATGCTGAAATGTTTTGATTCCATCCACCACTATTCCTGGATCCTCACGTTACACCCATTCATATGTATTTGAATGTATCAGAGGAGATGTGACTTCATCAGATCAGATGTCACAACGTTGTGCCATTGGTTGAAGATGAAACTTGAAAGGGGATAAATTATCAAAAATGTCTTAAAGGTGGAAAGAGAGGCTGAGAGAGCTTTTGGAAGGGATTTCCAGTGTTTAAGAGTTTATCAGCTGCAGACAAATTTGCTAATGATGGAGCGATTAAAATTGGAATGTGCAATATGTTCCTTCAATGAATAAAACCTTGGGAGCTCGTCAGGCTGGAGGAAATCACAGCAGGGTGGGGCAGCAGGATTGGAGGGTGAGGGATACAGGGGCTGTGGCAGAATTTAATGGTCAACTATGCCAGAATTTGCAGATAGATTAAAAAGGAATTATTTGTCTTTTTCAGTGTCAACATGGATATTGTAAAGGCAATTTTTTTTTTGTATTTTTACTTGTGGACTGAAATGGGAATGGGATTGTTCTTGAGTCATAGAGTCGTAGAGCTGTACAGCATGGAAACAGACCCTTCGGTCCAACCTGTCCATACAGACCAAATACCCTAAATTAATCTAGTCCTATTTGCTAGCATTTGGCCCAAATCCCTCCAAACCCTTCCCATTCATACACCCATACAGATGCCTTTTAAATGTCATAATTGAACCAGCCTCCACCATCTCCTCTGGCAGCTCACTCCACAAACGCACCACCTTCTGCATGAAAATGTTGCTCCTTATGTCCCTTGTAAATCTTTCTCCTCTCACCTTAAACATATGCCTTCTAGTTTTGGACTGTCCTACCCTGGGGAAAAGAGCTTGGCTATTCACTCTATTCATTGTGAAGATGAAGGATTGTTGCACATTTTAAAAGCTACCTGACACACATTGTAAGTACCATTTACACTGCTGCTTGTTCAAGCAGTGAGGGAAATCTAGTAGCAAACAAGTTGGAGCCAGGAAGTGTGTAGGAATGGAGTAGCTGATTGGTCTGGGAAATTATGACTTTGTTGTCAAAGACAAATGCCTTCAGCTTGCCAACAACTATGTGATTGGCTCCCAGGTAATTGAACAGCTTGTAGGTGAGAATGTTTGTGCAGAAGTTATTGGATCGCTGAAAAAGGAGCTGTCTTTTACTCTGCAGTTAACAAAAAAACACCTCAAGCCTGAAGAAACCCAATTATTTCCCCTTTTCAGTTGCCATTAGCTGTTACACTTAACAAATAAGTCATAGATTGTTAAATGTGAATGATTCACTCTGAGTACCTCAAAGGAAAATAGAGAAGCAGCAAGTTCTGACAAGCCAAAAAATCATCTTGGAGAACCCTGAGGACAGGGACAAATGGACTCCCATCACAGTCTTTCCCTCCACCCATGACACCCAAGTTTTGTTTTGTTTTGTTTTGTGTCTGACTGTTTGTCTCTGTGTATGTGTGTTTAAGGAAGTCTTGTAAGGACATGTTATACGTTGACAATTTATAATTGTTCACTTGTAGCCAGAATCCATTTATTTATTTATAATAGATAGCAATTGTTGTTAAATACAGAAACCTGGTCTGTGCTTTCTAAAAAACAGATATATTGGGGAAGTCTGTGTACTTTGATAAAATCTTTAACTTTCATGATGACTCCAGAAAAAGTGGAGTTTGATTTCCAGTCCACTAGCCCAATGATCTGTAACAATAAAATTTGTGATTTTGATAAGAACATTTTCAGTACTATGCTGGAGGGTGAAAATCCAACTTGAGGGGGAAATTCAAACATGGAATCCCAAGGAAAAAGGTGGTGACTTTGGTAAGGAAAGGAGTTTGCAAGGGCAGCGAGATAAAGCCTTTTTTTGAGGAGAGAAATGATAAAGTAGATTTAAAAGGGGAAAACCAATTATGTGTTGAAAAATTGATGATATAGGCTAACATAGGAGCAGGGAAAGGAGGTCAGCTAATCAGCAGTTTAGTGGGAATAGATTGAGGAAGTAGAATGAGTGTCTTATGAACAACTTGAGCTCAAAGATGCAATAAGGGGAGATAGGAGAGAAGCCAAAGAACGCTGTGATTTCAGAGCTAGGGTAGTAAAGATCTTTTGAGGAAGTTTGTTCTCGTGGTCTCGGGAAGGGAGGAAAACAACAGAGGCCATCGGTTGGATTGTCTCAATCCTTCTGGCAAACATTTATTGCTGAGGGTGAGAGTGGAGAAACCAAATGGTTGAGGTTATGATTAGGAAGACAGTTTGTGGTGAAGAGAAGCCGTATATCATTTCTATTTTCCTTGATTATCTTTGATTAGTGGGCAGTATTACCAATGGAGAGTAGAACTGACACTGCCCCATTCTCCCAGTTTCGCCATCTCTGTTGTAACCTTCCATACAGCACTTCTGATATAATTTGGTTTCTCTTCAATCAAGTGGTCAATAATCAAGTTCTCTTCAATATTTTGGTCAACAGGGGCCTGAATTATGTATTTCTCATTTCCAGCACTTCACCTCTCGTCCTCCCTCCCTGAACTGTGGTAGACTTTCCCTTGTCCTCAGCCTTCTCTAATTCAGTATTCAAGAAATCAACTTCTGCCATTTCCAGCTCCTCCAATGTGATGTCATCACCAAACACACATTTTCGCTCCTCCCCTTTCAGTATTCCAAAGGAATTGTTCCTTCCTCGGTGTGTTGTACTCCATGATGAAGAAAGGAAAAATGGATAACTGATTCCTGTGCTGCCACCACCTCTCACTTTCAATACAGGCAGCATCAGAGGAGCAGGAAAGTTGATGTTACGGGACGGGCCCCTTCTACAGAAAGGTCCCGACCCAAAACATCAACTTTCCTGCTCCTCTGATGCTGCCTGGCCTGCGGTGTTCCTCCAGCTTCACGCTGTGTTATCTCTGACTCCAGCATCTGCACTTCTTACTATTTCTGAGCTTCTTAAATGTCCCCTCCTTTGCGATATAGACTGATGCCAAATTAAGGGATGACTGCTTTGTTCCTCAGTTACACACTGTTCCTTTAAATTTTAGATCTGGTAGTTCTGAGTTCTGAAATTCCTGCCTGAGGCTCTGCCCCTCAGAGGTAGCACACTAATATTTTACACAGACAAAACAAGATCAATTCAAGTACCCTGTGACTCGGTCTCTGGGCAGTCCAAGGGTCTCACAATGAGTCAAAGATGACCCATGTAAGTTGCCAGATTTCACTCAGTGAGTTACTGAGGGCAGGGGAGACAAGTATGAGTTTCATTAAAATGGGAGACAGGATTAAGTTACATAATACTGCATTTAAGTTTCATGCAAGTGGGAAATTTAAGGCAAGAATCTGACATGCAAACACCTACACAATTCCCAATATCCAACTACCACCTTGCCTACTTCAATGGGCTCATAAGAACGTTTGAGCAGAAATATGGAATGCAGCCGTTTGAGCCTGCTCTAGATCAAAAATTCAAAAATCAAAAATTCCTATGCTATCCCCATTTCCCTTGATGTCATTTGTACATCTTACTTAATGACTGCACTTCCACAGTCCTCTGGGGAACCTAACTCCAAAGATTCACCAACTTCACAGTGAAGAAGTTCCTTCTCATCTCAGTCCTTAATGGCTTACCTGTTATTCTGAGACAGGTTTCTAAGGCCCAGACAGGGGAAGCATCCCTTTGAGAATTTTGCAAGTTACTTTGAGATCACCTCTCATTCTTCCAAACTCCAGAGAATACAGACCCTGTCTCATCAAGTTTTCTTCACAGGACATTCCAGCATTCCAGGAATCAGCCCAATGAACATGCACCATACTCCCTCTGTGCCAAGTCTTTCTTTCCTTAGGCAAGGGGTCCAGAAATGCACACAATACTCCAGGTGCAGTCTCATCAGTGTTCTATAGAGATGAAGCGAGATTTCTTTGCTTCTGTACTCACATCCTCTTGCAATAAAAGTTAATGTACCATTTGTCTTCTGGACTGCTTGCTGCACTTGCATGGTGGTAATTTTTTTAAAAACCTGTTTTCCTAATCAACCTGTTCAGAGATGATATTGCACAAGTCTCGAGCAGGTGGAACTTGAACCTAGGCCTCTCAGTCCAAGGGACACTGCCACAAGAGCCACCTTCACCCGCATGTTAGTACTCAATGATTTATGAACAATGATACCCGGGTCACTTTGGACATCAATTCTTTCTAATCTCTCACTATTCAAGAAATACTCTGCTCATTCATTTCTTCTACCAAAGTGGACAACCTCATACTTGGTTTCACGTTATATACTATCTGCAACATTCTTGACCACTCACTCAGCCTGTCTAAGTCTCCTTAAAGCCTCTTTGTGTCCTCCTTACAAACTCACAATCCCACCTAGTTTTGTGTCATTTGCAAAATTGTGTACATCATTTTTGCTCCCCATATGCATGGAATCGACAAAGGTAGTGAACACTTGACATCTAAACACAGATACCCGTTGTCACAGCCGATCAACCTGAGAACAGAGTCATTGAGTTATACAGCATGGAAACAGAGCCTTCAGTCCAACCTGTCCATGCTGACCAGATATCCTAAACAGATCTACTCCCATTTTCCAGTGTTTGGCTCATATCACTCTAAACCCTTCCTATTCATAAAATCCAGTTGCCTTTTAAATGCTGTAATTGTACCAGCATCTACTACTTCCTCTGGCAGTTCATTCCATAAGGCCCTTTTTAAATCTTTCCCCTCTCGCCTTAAACCTATGCTCCCTAGATTTGGACTCCCTTACCCTGGGAAAAAGACTTTGGCTATTCACCCTATCCATTACCCCTCATCATTTTATAAACCTGTGTAAGGTCACCTCTTCAGCCTCCGACACTCTAGGGAAAATAGCCCCAGCCTATTCAAGCTCTCCCAATGGCTCAAACGGTCCAATCTCGGCAACATCCTTGTAAATCTTTTCTGAGCCCTTTCAAGTTTCATAACATCTTTCCTATAGCAGGAAGACCACAATTGCATGCAGTGTTCTGAAAGTGGCCTAAACAATGTCCTGTACAGCTGAGGAAGGGTCCCGGACCCAAAACGTTAACTCTGTTATTTCCTTCACAGATGCTGCCAGATCTGCTGAGCCTTTCCAGCATCTATGTTTTTGTTCCTGTACAGCTGCAATATGACATCCCAACTCCTATACTCAATGCACTGGCCAATGAAGGCAGGCATACCAAATGCCTTCTTCACCATCCCGTTTACCTGTCACTCCACTTTCAAGAAACTATGCACCTGCACCCCCAGGTTTCTTTACAAGATAACACTTCCCAGGACCTTAAGATTAACTTACATAAGTCCTGCCCCAATTTGCTTACCAAAATGCAACACCACACATTTATATTAATTGAACTCCATCTGCCATTTCTCAGCCTATTTGGCCCATCTGATTAAGGTCCCATTGTAATCCAAGATAACCTTCTTCACTGTCCACTACACCACCAATTTTGGTGTCATCTACAAACTTACTAACCAAACCTCCTATGTTCACATTCAAATCATTTTGCAGTGGACCCAGCACTGATCCTTGAGACATATCAGTGGCCACAGGCCTCCAGTCCGAAAAGTAACCCTTCATCCTATCCTGTATCCTACCTTCAAGTCAATTTTGTATCCAATTGGCTATCTCCCCCTGGATTCCATGTGGTCTAACCTTGCTAAACAGTGTATCATGCAGAATCATGTCAAACACCTTGCTGAAATTCAAATGTTGCTGCTCGTGTGAAGGACAAGGCTGGTGTAATGAATGCTGGATGACTAGAAAAATTGGGGCTCTGGTCAAGAAAAAGGAGGCGTATGTTACATACAGACAGCTAAGATCGATTCCAGCCTTGGACAACTGCCTGCGTGGAGTTTTCACATTCTCCCTATGTCTGCATGGGTTTTCTCCAGGTGTCCCGGTTTTCTCCCACAATCCAAAGATGTACGGGTTAGGTGGATTGGCCATGCTAAGTTGCTCATAGTTTCCAGGGATGCGTAGGTTAGTTGGTTTAGCTGAGGGAAATGCAGGGTTACACGGATAGGGTAGGGAGGTTGGTCTGGATGGGAGGCTCTTCAGAGGGTTGGTGTGGACTCAATCGGCCAAATGGCCTGCTTCCATACTGTAGGAATTCTTTGATTCTGTGAGTGAATCTCTAGAGGAGTATAACAGCAGTAGGAGTATACTGAAGAAGGAAATCAGGAGGGCAAAAAGGGGACATAAGATATCTTTGGCAAATAGGTTTAAGAGAATCCAAAGAGATTCTATAAATATATTTGGAAAAAGAGTAACTAGGGAGAGAATATGGTCCCTTAAAAATCAACAAGGCTGTCTATGCATGGAATCAGAGGAGGTGGGTGAGATACTAAACAAGTATTTTGTGTCAGTATTTAGTGTGGAGAAAGAAATGGAAGTTAGAGAACTTGGGGAAATAAAATAGTGATATCTTGAAAAGTGTCTATATTACAGAAGAGGAGGTACTGGATGCCTTAAAATGCATAAAAGTGGATAAATCCCCAGGATCTGATCAGGTGTATTCTAGAACTTTATGGGATGTCAGGAAGGAGATTGCTGGGCCCCTTACTGAGATATTTGTATCATGATAGCCATGAGTGAGGTGCTGGAAGACTGGAGGGTGACTAATACGGTGCCATAATTTAAGAAAGGTGATAAGGAAAAGCCAAACAAACTATAGATCAGTGAGCCTGTCTGTAGTGGGTAAGTTGTTGGAGGGGATTCTGAGGGACAATATTTACATGCATTTGGAAAGGCAAGGACTGATTGGGGATAGTCAACACGGCTTTGTGCGTGGGAACTCATGTCTTACCAACTTGATTAAGTTTTTTGAAGAAGTGACAAAGAGGATTGATGAAGACAGAGCAGTAGATGTTGTCTATATGCACTTCAGCAAGGTGTTCAACAAGGTTCTGCATGGTGGACTGGTTAGCAAGGTTAGATTGCATGGAATCCAGGGGAGCTAGCCAATTGGAAACAAAATTGGCTTGAACATAGGAGACCAAGGGTAGTGGTAGAGGGTTGTTTTTTTCAGACTGGAGGCCTGTGACCAGTGGTGTGTCACAAGGATTGATGTTGGATCTAAAGGTTTTTTGTCATTTAGGATCCATTATTTCTACTCTCTGATTTCCACCCATTAACCAAATTTCAATCCATGCTTGTATAATTACACCAATCCAGTGCACTTACATTTGGTTTATTTAAATACTTTGTGGGACTTCAACAAAAACCTTTTCAAAATCCAAATATGCTGGTGCACAATTACTGGATCCCTCCTATCAACTCTGCTGATAACATCTTAAAAAAAAAACAGGTTTGTCAACACACAGCTTCCCCTTCATAAATCCATGTTGCAACTGTCCAGTCTATTACTTTCTAAATATCTAGTAATCACATCCTTTTTAATAGATTCTAGTATTGACCCTTCTACTGACAGGAGGCTGATGGATTTGAACATCCTTGGTTCCTCACCCTCCTTTCCAAAATGGTGGTGTTACCTTAGCAATCTTCTGACCTGCACACTCCACGCAATCCATCCCATTTCTCTTGCTGCAAATGCTGTCTAGGTTCCTAAATATTTCCAGCATATGCTGTTTTGATTTCCAGTAATGTGTTTTGTGATTCAGTCAGATCTGGCAATGGATGGTTAAACCAATTGTAGGGTAAAAGATTTCTAATCTGTATTCCTTTCGACTCAAGACTGCAAAGGTAAGGGTTATACCTGGGCAATGACTAGGATGACAGCATGTAATCACTTTAACAGGATAAAGAAGATGAAAGATGCTGAAGAAGGTGTGATTTATTGGCGCATGTTGTCATGATGAATCATAGGCCAAAGGCTAGACAGTTGGGAAGTTGAAAGTGCATTGTGAAGAGACTTGAAGGAGAGTTTTTTTAAACCAGAGATATTCACAGAAAAAAAATGGGATAGGGAGAGGGAAGTGGATATGGATAAAGAATAACATATGGAAAAGATTAGTGATTTCCTTACTAATGGGATTTATGCTGACTGGAGCAATTCAGCCTGGGGAAACAACAGGCTGGTCATGAATATCAGTAGAAGTATTTATATGAGAGAGGGATTCAAACAAAAAATGGCAACACAACCGTTTCTGTCAAAGAGAAGTTTATCTCATCATGAAGCTTTCAAGGTGGATTCTTCTAAGCAATCAAAAAAGATACCTGCACATCAGTTGGCACTGTATAAACACATTAGTAAGCCACAAGCAACATATGGTCCACTTCTATCACTATCCAAAAGAAATACATATAAAACTGAGGAACGTGGTTACTTTCACCTTCCTCGCAATGTCAGCGGACTTGTTCTCTACAAATTTGGCCACGCTTGTGTATGTCCACAGGTAGGAAGAATAACTCTTCTGAAAACAAAAAATTCTGGAGATCACAGCGGGTCGAGCAGCATTCATGGAGAGAAAGCAAGCTAACATTTTGAGTCTAGATAACTGTTCAAAAGGTTGGAAATATCATAGCACATAAAGAAGCTGTTAGGCAGCCAAATGTTTCTTCTAGTTTACTCCCCAAGCCACCGATTTGAATCTCTTTCCTTTGCTCACTCCCCACACCACTTAACATTTTTAATTTTAAGCAACCATTTCCATTATTTACAAAATGACATATAACATCTATTTTAACTATGGTTGTGGTTCAGAAACCTGCATTCTAATTATCTTCTCAATAGGGATTATTTTTCTAATGTCTCCCTTGATTCTTTTTGTGATTATTTTAAATTTGTGACCTCTTGTTAACATCTCACCACCATTAGGAACAATCTAATGGTGATTAGCTTGCCATAACTCACTAGTCACTATTTTTACCATCAGCACAACTTCCCACTTAACGTTGAACTGCAGACCGATAAGAGCTTTCACCTCTGCAGATTCTGCACCGTTAACCAAGTTTGATACTAACTAAACTTTCTATCTGCTGGTACTTTACACAAATAGAAGGAACAGATTCAGATTGAAATGTCTGGGTGTACCCTGGGCTTTCCACTTTAGCCACACTTGAGCTAGCACCAGGACTCACTTTAACCACAATTTATACTTTTTGCAATTTTTCCCCAAAACAAGATTTGATCTTGGCTCGGTGGTTCAGTGGTTGGCACTGCTGCCTCACAGTGCCAGGGACCTGGGTCCGATTCTAGCCTCAGGCGATTGTTTCCCCGTTTCTGCGTGGGTTTCCTCCGCGTGCTCTGGTTTCCTCCACAGTCCAAAGATGTGTAGCGTAGGTGGACTGGCCATGCTAAATTGCCCGTAGTGCCCAGGGGTGTTTAGGGTAGGTGGGTTAGACAAGGGAAATGTAGGGGTAGGGGATTGGATCAGGGTGGGATGTTCTTTGGAGGGGTGGTGTGGACTTGTTGGGCCAAATGGCCTGTTTCCACACTGTAGAATTTCTATGGTAATACTGAAACACATAAGCAACAACTGTGCGAGGAGAGACTTGAATATGAATTGTTAACAAATATGAAAGGCATCTATGAGGCCTTTGGTAAGGGTGGATGATGCAAATTTTGCATATGCTACAGTTACATTGATGAGTTCTAAAGGAAAGAAACCTAGGAGCCTTTGTAATGAAGGAATTCACACAGGAATGTAAGACAAGAGATAGGCCATTTAGCCTTGAGCCTTTTCTGCTATTCAACATTTGATCTGTGATAAGATGCCATATATCAGCTTTGCCCCACATCCCTTTATTCTTTTGATATATTTTTGTTTTCCAATCTTACATGTGAAATAGAAAATGAACAAAAGTATTACAGAGGAACAGTCCTTCAGGTAGGCAGAGAAGTGAATGGGGAATGTGTTTATTGTTATGATAATAATGTGGGTAGTGGATATTGGATTCAAGCAAATATAGAAAAAGATGTCAGGATGGATAATAAGAGTTAAGAAGGCATGGTTGGATACAAGGTAAGGATAGAAGGGAATCATTGTTGTGATTGTGAAAGGGGTCAGATGGGACAAATGGAAATCCAAAATATGATGTACAAACAAGGGTTCAAATTACCAAAACTAACGTAATATCTCAGATGAGAAGAAAGAACAGTTCAAAGATTATTGTGGGGAAATTGAAATCATCAGATCAGCTATGAGACAAAGTTAAAATTATGCAAAGAGATGGTGGCTTTATAGGAAGTGTTGTGGGAAGAAGTAAAAGTAATTTTGAAAGACAGTGAACTTGTAATATATGCCTATAGATTTTGACAGAGATGAAGAGTGGGACAAGTCTGGGGAAGAATTACAGTGAAGGATTAGTGAAATTGGAAGTGCAATCCATTATATTTTCCAAATTGGAATGCGAGCAGGAAACAGCTTCAAAACAGTCATCAACAAAAAAAGAGAATTGCTCGGGGAGGGGATGTGAGCATGATTGGAACAAAAGACGTTCCACATATAAAGATATTCCATCATACAAAAGGTCAGGCACAGCTGGAACCATGCAGGCTTCTATAATAACACTCTAACTGTAGAAAATTAGCAAAATTAAAAGGATGTCTGTTGAGGCTGAGACCAAACATAGAAAAGCAAAGAGGAGTATGATAGAAGAGACCAGCTGGGCCATTGGATCAGGCTAAAACTTAAGGGGAGAGAAACGTAAAGTGATTGTATACCCAGGGTGAAAAGAGAACAATTCAGACCAAAAAATCTGAAATCATCAAAAGACCAGAGAGGTCAATATAAGGAGAAAATGCAAAAAGGAGGTAAGAATATAAAGGAGCGACTCGTTGAAAGAAACATCCTGTTGCTATACTTTGACAAGGAATTAAAAATGGGTTCAGGAACACTAAAATCCGAAACACAAAATCAGTCTCTAAATCAGCTGATAGATCAATTGAAACTGTTGCTCAATTTCACCTTATTTTCATGGCATCAGCATTCATTATGATGCTATATGTCAAGTGAGTATGCAACTCTCTTGTGTTGACATGAAATAATAAAGGAACTTGATTGATGCATATCAAATATAAGAAGGCCAAAGCATATGCAATTAGCACCAACTGGTCATAACAGAGTGCACCCACACCACAATTAAAATAAGACTAATAGATCATAATAGAAGAGCAGGGGTAACCTACAAATGGATAAAGCAAAACAGAAACACTCTGTTTAATGGCTGTCAGGCAGACATTGCTTATTCAGACATTTTAACACAAAATAGTATGGTCAATCGTTTAGGTAATAATGTGACATAATTTATTTCAATTGTTGCAAAACATCTAGTGCTTGTTTCAAACTGCAATTGCCGATTTACAAGACTACACCCAGGATCAACTTAAACTTTGGTCTGAAAAATTCGCATGTTAATTAAAAGCCCATTAGTACAAGTTAAGCTTCCATACATTTTTCATGACTCATGAAAATTAAATCAGATGAATATTCATGTTTTTAAAATGCTGTTATCACACACAGAGTTAAAACTGTCATAAAACTGCCTGCAGCACTGTGTTAAAAAAAACTGAGAGTTTAGTTTTGTGCACTGGATTTTTGAGATTATGCAGTGTAAGGATACCGCAGTTTTCATGTGTCATTCTAACCACTCACGGACTTGAAACCTTATTCAAAACAAGACTTCCTCTATTTAATCTTCCACCAGTGGATGACACTAAAGTCTCCAGTATTTCTTTAAGGTCACTATAATATTTTGTAATTTTTTTTCGCTAAATCTCTCTTCACGTAAATGTAAAAGTGTCAGTGCTCTCCATAAGAGTATAACATGTAAATATGTGCTTTAGCGAGCCTGAAGACTAATCAACTAATCAACTGAAGACAAATCAATTCATAAATCAACTTTCATTTTTCTTAACACTTAATATCCAGTCAGCCTTCCCACATCAGACGAAATAACAGGAATATGATTTTATGTTCCCAAAGAGCAACTTAGTTAAAAACCTACTTAACCTCACCATTTATCGACAAATCTAAGACGGCAGCGCTTTTTGGAGAACATAATTCAAAGCAAATGCACTATTTAAATGAGGATATCTGGCAATTAAGCCCATTGTTAGGACCCGCCAAGCACCTTAATTGCAAGTGAAAACAATGATTACGTTGGCATACGAGGCATACCATTATCATTGTACCACATACTGTGTCTTTAATATCACTGCAGTGTAAAACAAAACAGGGTATGAGCTGAAACACTATTAAATCTAGAATTGCGACTGTGCAGAGAAGCCGTCTCCATACGGAAAAAAAAATCTGTGACACTTGGCAAACATTGATCTGACAGTGAGAAGCCAGCCATTCACTCAATGGGCAGCTGCGTTATTCTGGGATCAGCTGCTCTTGTCCCCTTGATCGGGTCTGGGATTCCATTTAATTTTCCCCACTGTGTGGCGCTGGTGAGGCTCATTTCCCCCCCGCCACCCAATTTTCTTCCCAACTGCTTAAGACGTCGTTCGACCAATAAAGGAGTTTCAGATTAATTGATGAGATTGAATATGTAGACTAATTCAGTACATTTCCTCATTCCGCACAGGTTGACACAGTAGTCAAAAAAGAGTAAACGAATCTGATTACACAAACACGTGACCAAGAAGTCAACACCATTGAGACATCCCTTTCCCCCCCCCAAAAAAAAACTTAAATGTTAAAATCAGGAGTCAAGGCATCCTCAGTGTTCACATCGATTTGTGCACAGACCGAATGAGAGCATCTAAATACCACTGTGCCAAGAGTGGAAGAACGTGCGCGTTTACTTTTCCAGCCCTGGTTAGAAATCGCGGAGATTTGACTTCATCACAGTTTAGCAAAGAAAAAGGTTGTGTCTATCCAGTCTCACTCACACTGTACGGCAAGTGCCGACTCAGTAAACAAACTGTTAACAGCAACAGCAGCGCTCCCCACACTGTCCCTGATCACATAGCGGTCTGCAGTCTGATAGTCTGGGGCGAGTGTCTCAGTTTACACCAGTGCGTTTGGCTTGTTTGACCAACTAGACCGGATTTTTGCATTGCATTCGGGACATCTTCATTGAAAACCCTCCAAAATTTACTAGCATTGTCATCTTCTCTAACTGTGAGTGTGTGTGGAGGAGAGTGCTGCGCTTCAAAGGATGTAGTTTTCTTTTCCCAACAAGGTTGGCGAACGATCAAAGGTGTTTGAGGGGCTGGCACGCAGCAGGGATCTTGCCCTTTTAATAAAATACACTACGCTTCGATCCACCCAGTGGTTTTGCAGTCACAGAAGTAATGCAATCGGGGCCTTGGATCTGAATCTGCTATTATTTAGCTGAGAAAGACATTGTTACATAGACATCCTATTTAGTTTCCCCCGGGGTAACATGATTCGGCTGACGCGTTATTGTTTGTCGTTGAATGCTTTAATATGAGGACCCATTACAGCGTTGATCATTTTACCTGATTCGCTCCCTCCATTTCAATTCACCTGGGGGACTTATAATGGCACGGAATCCCATTCAGACTGTATTCTGGTACTCAATCAAACAGTACAGGCGCCACTTCAGCTGTATTGATCACCCAGTTCCGACAGAGTCGACCACAGAATACCATCAAAGAACTCCAACTATGGTTGTGTTATCAATTTAAATGAACCCGTTGAGCTTTGTGCAAAACAACGAAACCTTGCCGGTGCCAGGGTACGAAGTCAACCATTGGCCACGACTTTAATGAAATGGAATTGTGCCATATCTGTCGGCAGATCGGAAATGCGGCTCTTTCGGGGTGACTTTAAAACAAAACGCTATCTAAGAAAAGCGGCAAACTGATTACTTCCACTCACATTCGAAAAGAATAAGTCAATGTCGAAATAAAATTTGCCTCCCCATCTCCTCCCACCCCCAAAAAAGTAGCCTTTGTTCATGTTACAGAAAATGTGTTTTCGTTTAATATGCTTAAGTTAGGAAGAGATCTACCTTCAATCTCTCCGATGTCCAAAAAAATGCAATTTTTGCAGCACAGGAGATGACTATACGACGCAAGTAGACACCGCCTCTGCTCTGCTGTAATTACGGTATTTAAACACAATAACAATTATGCTGGTGCACATAGATTGATTCTCCAAATTATATCCGCGTTAATCCGCTACTTCCCAGCCACCTAATGAGACTTCTAATAAACGAAGTCTCTTTCGAGGGGCATCGCATTTGTTTTCCCACCAAAGTGCAAAACGTAAAAAAAGGAATCGTTTCGAAACCGCCGTTCGGAAAACGAACGAAACAATTTGTGTTCAATTTGCAAGCTGTGTACAACTTGATTTATTTTACACACGCGCGCTCACACATACACACACAAGACTCCCACATACTCCAACTCCCACACTGGCATTTCGCACAAGCTCCACCTCCCATGTGAGGATCTGAGGAGCGGTGGCTCATCTCCCTGAGCTCCTGGAAGTGTTCAAAAGAACTTGTCAATTTGCTGCTGTCCATCAACGCCGGCGCTTCCCTGCGATTGGCTGCAGTTCGGAGTCCCGGTCCCGGGACTCAGCCGCGCCAAGCCAAGCCGGGTCGCCGCGGCTCACTCGCTACTTTGCAATGGCAGGGGCTCAGACAACGGAGCTGCGGCAGCGATCCCCTACTCCCACCTCCTGCTCCACACCGCTCCAGATGCGCTAATGTGCCTCCTGTCCACAGTGAACTCCAGTCGGAAAGGCAGGGGAAGGGGGGCGGGTGGAAAGAGCGCAGGCTGGGATCGCCGTCTGAATTAACCCTCCTGCTGCTACGTCTTGAGGGAGAGGTGGGGGGGGGGGTGCTTGTGTGTGTTGGGGGGGGGGGTGATGGTGAAGAGTTCGACATGAAGTGAGTGCAGGAAGGGACAAGCAGAGGTTTTCTGAGGGTGCACTGCAACGGCTGCAATTCGAAAATCCGTTTCGTTTGCAAAGGGGAGGGATATTTTCAAGGTGAACTCATAAGTGTTTGCGTCTCTTATTTATTGTTTTGTCCCTCCCTCCTTTTTTGCATCTCCATTCGATTTTGGCGAGAGGACCAAGTGTGAGGACCCAGAGAGAGAGAGAGAGAAAGCCCTCGCATGATGACTGGGAGCTGTGGGCAGTGAATCCAGGGGATTTTATCTCTCTCTCTCCCCCTCTATATATACATATATATCATCAACAGGTTCCCGGAGCGGGGATGGGTTGGTTGCTTGCGCCGCTGCTCACCCTGCTCCTGTGGGCTCGGGCTGCCGGCGCCGTGGTCAATCTGAAATATTCGATCGTGGAGGAGGAGAGAGCCGGCACGGTGATCGGCAACATCGCCAAGGACGCCGGCTTCTCCACCTGGGAGCAGACGGTGCCGCTGTTCCGCGTCCTCTCCAACTCGGCGCCTCACCTGGTGGAGATCAACCCGCTGACCGGCTTGCTGGTGACCAAGCAGAAGATCGACCGCGACCTGCTGTGCCGCCAGAGCGCCAAGTGCCTGATCTCGCTGGAGGAGATGGTGAACTCCATGGAGATCTACGTGATCAAGGTGGAGATCGTGGACCTGAACGACAACTCGCCGAGCTTCCCCACCGAGAGGATCGACCTGGAGATCTCGGAGACGGCGAGCCCGGGCACCCGGATCCCGCTGGAGAGCGCTTACGACCCGGACGCCGGTCAGTACGGGGTGCAGACCTACCGGCTGAGCCCGAGCGAGCTCTTCGGCTTGGAGATCAAGAGCCGGGGAGACGGCTCCCGCTTCGCCGAACTGGTGGTGGAGAAGCCGCTCGACCGGGAAAAGCAGTCCCGGTACAGCTACCAGCTGAGCGCGGTGGACGGCGGAGACCCCCCGCGGGTGGGGACCACCCAGCTCAACATCCGAGTGATCGACTCGAACGACAACTACCCCCGGTTCGAGAGAGCCTCGTACACGGTCAGCGTCCTGGAGAACGCGCCGGTGGGCTCGCTGGTCACCGACCTGAAGGCTTCGGACCCGGACGAGGGCAGCAACGGGCAGGTCGTCTACTCGTTCAACAGCTACGTGCCCGAGAGGACCCGCCAGCTGTTCGGGCTGGACCCCCGCACCGGGGCGCTCACCGTCCGCGGCGACATCGACTACGAGGAGGGCACCGTCTACGAGATCGACGTCCAGGCGAAAGACCTGGGACCGAACCCCATCCCGGCTCACTGCAAGGTCACCGTGCATGTGGTGGACGTGAACGACAACGTGCCGGTCATCAGCCTCTTCTCGGTCAACAGCGGCACGGTGGAGGTCAGCGAGGCCGCCCCGCCCGGCTACGTGATCGGCTTGGTGCGGGTGTCGGATCGGGACTCCGGGCCGAACGGCCGGGTCCGCTGCCAGCTCCTGGGGGAGCCGCCGTTCCGCCTGCAGGAGTACGAGAGCTTCTACACGGTGCTGGTGGACGGCCGCCTGGACCGGGAACGGCGCGACCTCTACAACCTGACGGTGCTGGCCAAGGACGGCGGCTCGCCGTCGCTGCAGTCGTCCCGTTCGTTCGGGGTGAGGGTGAGCGACGAGAACGACAACCCGCCGGTGTTCGGGCAGCCCGTCTACCAGGTCATGGTGCAGGAGAACAACACGCCCGGCTCGCACCTGCTGTCGGTGTCCGCCCGCGACCTCGACCTCGGCTCGAACGGGACCGTCTCCTACCAGATCGCCCCGTCCCAGGTCAAGGACATGCCGGTCTTCACCTACGTCTCCATCAACCCCACCTCGGGCGACGTCTACGCCCTCCGCTCCTTCAACCACGAGCAGACCCGGTCGTTCGAGTTCCAGGTGCTGGCGAGGGACGGCGGCTCCCCGCCGCTGCAGAGCAACGCCACGGTGCGAGTGCTGGTGCTCGACGCCAACGACAACGTGCCGCTCATCTCCGCGCCGCCGCTCGTCAACGGCACCGCCGAGCTCTACATCCCCCGCGGTGTGCCCGCCGGCTACCTGGTCACCGTGCTCAGGGCCGACGACTACGACGACGGCGACAACGGGCGCCTGAGCTACGAGATCGCCGACGGCGGGCGCGGCTACTTCCGCATGGAGGCGGCGAGCGGCGAGCTCCGCACCAGCCGGCGCTTCGCCGACGCCGGCTCGGACACCGCCTACGACCTGGTCGTGGTGGCCCAGGACCACGGCAAGCCCGCGCTCTCCTCCACCGCCCTGATCGTGGTCTACCTGTCGCCGGCGCTGGACGCCCGCGAGTCCGGCGGCTCCCTCAACCTCTCGCTGATCTTCATCATCGCCCTGGGCTCCATCGCCGCCATCCTCTTCGTCACCATGATCTTCGTGGCGGTCAAGTGCAAGCGGGACAACAAGGAGATCAGGACCTACAACTGCAGGGTGGCCGAGTATTCCTACGGGCAGCAGAAGAAGCCCAAGAAGAAAGGCAAGATCAGCAAGAACGACATCCGCTTGGTGCCCAGGGACATGGAGGAGACCGACAAGATGAACGTGGTCAGCTGCTCCTCCCTCACCTCCTCCCTCAACTACTTCGACTACCACCAGCAGACTTTGCCCTTGGGGTGCCGGAGGTCCGAGGCGACCTTCCTCAACGTCGACAGCCAGAACTCGAGGAACGCCGCGGGCAACCACGTGTACCACACTTTCGCCAGCACCCAGGGCTCCCAGCAACAGCCAGACCTCATCATCAATGGCATGCCGCTTCCCGAGGTGAGTGCTAGTGGAGGCTAGCAGGTCAATGCCGCTCTGTGGCGAGGTCAGACGGACCCACGTCGCCTTCTGCCTGAAATAGTACAAGTGCCAGAGACACTTCAGCAGGTCTTGCAGCGTCTGTGGAGAGAGAAACAAACTTCAGGTTTCAAGTCCAATGTGACTCTCAGGTCCACATGGCATTGACCTGAAACTTGAACTCTTTGTTTTTCTCTCTCCACAAGTGCTGCCAGACTTGCCTTCTCCAGCACTTAACTGATTTCATTTTCAGATTTCCAGCATTCACAGAACTTTGCTTTTTTTTTAAATTTGTGATCGCCTGATACTGAAAGAGAGCCTAGGGGTGGTGAGAAATGTAGTTTCATGAACAAAAAAGTTACTGACAGGCTGCAGTTGGTGAGAAATGCAGTTTCTCAAAAAAAAAAAGTATCAGTTGAACTACTTTACAACAATCCAGTACATTTACAAAGTTATTTATGGTGTGAGCGCTGGTGAATCTTATTCAGCAAACCTACTGAATTCAGTGATCTGGAATGCACTGTTTGAAAGGCAGCAGGATGCAGTATGTGAAGTAACATTCAAATCAAAAGGGGAAATGGCAGAGCAATGGGAAACAAATTGTTTTAATTGGATCACTCCAAAAAGAGCCAGTACAGGCATGATGGGCTGAATGGCCTTCCATGTTGCATCCTTTCTAGGTTTTTTGCTCATATTTTTACAATTCATTTCACTTAATTTTACTGCAGTTCTGACTCAGAAAGCTTTGCAGCAGAGGATAATCAACTGTATTGTAATACAGTAGCTTACAACCACCTATTCATTTTTGTTGTGGGTTTGAAAGTGATTTTACATGCTCCATTTAATATTTCAAGAAGTCAACGAAACAATGGGCATGATGAGTTGACTTTAATTATCGCTGAAAAAAGATACATATTGTCAAAGTTAGTAGGAACTACCGATGCTAGAGAATCTGAGATAACAAGGTGTAGAGCTGGATGAACACAGCAGGCCAAGCAGCATCAGAGGAGCAAGAAAGTTGATGTTTCAGGTCTGGACCCATCTTCAGATTTCTTCAAAACGTCAGCTTTCCTGCTCCTCTGATGCTGCTTGGCCTGCTGTGTTCATCCAGCTCTACACCTTGTTATCTCAGATTGTGAAAGTGTTTTTTCTTAGCAGTATTCAAGTTCTGTATTACCAAACAACACAACACCCCATTCCTATGTGGAATTACACTTCCTGTCAAAATGTAGGGGTTATGGGCTTGAGGTAGGGTACATGGGGTTGAAAACTTGCAGCACTTTGGGTGTTTCAAGCCACTGACTTAAACTTAGTGGAGTTCTACATTGTTGTTAGCTGTTCATTTTGAGTTGTGGATGGTGGTAAATTAGAGGTTGGTATTTAAGAAGTATTCAATCATGAACCATAAATATTGCAAGGAATAGACTAAATGAGTTAAATGTGATAAGAAAGGCAATTTATTAACTAAGCACAAATTTATATAGCTGAAAAACATGGACAATGTGACAGCTGTAGGTTTGAAATGAGTTCAGATGAAGGTAAGCATCTTGTTCCGACAATAGAGGGCATTGAAAGTTACTGAAAATAAGGACAGATTGATTTTTTCTTATCTCCATTCTAAAATGAGAAACAGAAAACAAGAGTTGAGCTTCTTAAGTTATTATGACCTTTCAAAAAGTTAAAATGAAGAAAGAGGGAAAATCCAGGAACATGAAAGCAGAAATTTAAAAAAATTCAGATAAGTAGATTTGGAGACATAAACATTTAATCACCAGAAAGCAAAGAGGAATATTAGTAACGAGGCATTTTCAATATATTGGCAAACTACATCAGATATTTTTATTAAAAAAGAGAGCAATTTTTTTTCTCCTGAGTTAGCAACTGTCCTTACTGGCAGTACATCATTTAACTTACTTGAAATTTTTAACTTAGTATTTTTCCTGAGCTTACAAAGTAGCTTCAACTCCTATTGAAATAGTAGACAATTGCGTTTTCTAATACAAATAGTGAGAACAGCGTCCAAAAATGAGTGTGTGTTTGGCATTGTCCCTTAAATCATCAAACTGGTGCATACTGACAGTCTAAGTGCTTTCTCTTCATTTCCATGCTGCATAAATTGCTGTAAACATAATCACAATTGGCCAAAATGCAAGGTTCTAAAGCTGAATTGCCTGAGGAAGATTTTGCTCTAGTGGGAAACTGTTAGTGATGTTTAGAAGATAGTGGGTAATTTGCCCTCCCAAAACATGTTCCAAATTGGGCCTCAATTCTCACTTGGCCTAATTGTTCTCTTTTACCTTGGACACAAAGACAGATCGAATCAGTCATATGTGTCAGTTAAATAATTGATGGAAAAGTTGTGTTGTTCAGTGGGCAGAAAAAAAGATTTGCAGAATGTAATGAATATGATCTGTGCAAAAGCTAGATTTAACTCATTGTAGTATCAACTGCCTAATTTTTTAAAAAAAGGAATTAAAATAAAATTTGATGGTAAATATTAGAAAAAAGAATGAAGTATACTCATAGATCAATGTAATATGCTTAATTAATATACTGTAATGAATGGAATGATGTTTAAAGCTACAGCCATTCTCAGAAGGTTACACTGCACAGTCAGGATCTTACGTTCAGCAAGAGGAGTACTGCAATTTGCATTTCTGACACAAAGCTAATTCTTGTAAGGTAGTATCGCTACATATCAATAGTCATGACTGGCTTGAATGTTCCCACACAGAACCTTAAGCATTCTCTGTCCACCAAGCCTCCCACCCCCACCTCCACTAAAAAGAATCTTTGAATTTCCATCAGAAAGTCTGTGCTTGCACTTGACATCAATGTAACACCAGGGTACATAGGACTGTAGCAGTAGAGTCAACAGGACTCAACTTTGCTTGCCCCCAGCAGCTGCTTTGCTGTGAGCTTTTAGCTCATTTTCTCTTGATCTGCCACAATCACAGTAATCACAGTAGCCAAAAAGAAGGCAGCATTGATTTTATAACATGTGACATTGTGCGACCCCCACGGCTTGGGCCACATACTTTTCACAAGCTCCGTACTTGATGAGGAAAAATAACAGCTTTTAGTTTACCATGTTGCTCTCTAAACAAGAATTTCAAGAAGTATGCAAGATTTGAAGATAAATGGTTTGAAGTTTTATTTTTCACTGCATGCAGTACATCACATTTGTTTGGGTCATCTAAATTTGAAAATTAGATTTCTCCACCTGCAGCAAGAGTCACAATTTTATCATCTCCTTAATGTCCGATCATTGACCTTTCTTGGTGAAAAGAATGTGCTGCATTTTACGTTAGGCAGTTGTTAGTTGTTGTAGAACAGTATATTATGTTGCATGGCATCATACTAATACAAGTAAAACATTCATCTTGACTAAAGTTTTCAAAATTGAGTTGGCGGTGTGGTGAAGGACTGTCAGATCACAGGCAGGTGTGAATCAATTTGATAGGCTACCTCTTTAAATGTAGCCACACTGCTGTAGCAGGCACTAAGCAAAGATCAGGAAGCACTTATGGGAAGTGAAGAAGGAAAATTAAATGGCAGGTGAGGGGGTGAAATCCCCACTGAGTTTCCCTTATGAATGTAGGCACTCAGCCATGAGAATTGTTGCCTGGGAACCAAGGGCAAGTGCCATTTTCTGTCATTTACTGGAAAAAGTATTATGTGGGATCAGAAGGAGCAAAGTGAAGAAAGTGAGTTGAATGAGGATGGCACCTGCCCTTTTTGAAGGTTGCAAACATTCAAATAAAGTTGTAGTTTCAATAATTTAAGGCTTTAACATTCTTAGTACCTGATAAAGACCAAATTAAAGATGTTATGACGTTTCTGATGTTAATGATTTAAACACGACGTTGCATTCTAGAATGAATTAATGAAGAGATTACCAGATCATTATCAAATCATTATATCTACAAACTTGCTGAGTGGAAATTTGCTGCTGTACATTCTATTTTGCAATGTTGGCCACATTTCAAATGTTTAAAGCAAAAGTCTGCTGATGCTGGAAATCTGAAATGAAAACAGTAAGTGTTGGAAATACTTACCAGGTCTGGCACCACTTTGGAGAGAAAAACATACAATCATGCATGAATGACAGCAGGAGTAGATCACTTGGCCCCTCAAGCCTCTTCCATCATTCAGTAAGACCATGACTGATCTGATTACATTCCCGCCTGCCCCCAATAATCTTTCATCCACTTGCTTATCAAGTATCTACCTAGCTCTGCATGAAATTACATTTAAAGGCGCTGTTTCCACCACCTCTGTCATCGTCTCTGTCTTAAACTAGTGATCCCTTATTTTTAAACAGTGGTCCCGTTTTCCAGATTCTCTCTTAAGAGGAAATACCTTTCCACATGCATCTTGTCAAGGCTCCTTAGAGTCTTTCTTGTTTATGTCAAGTCACCTCATTTCTAAACTCCAGTGGATACAAGCATAAGCCTGCCCAGCCTTAGACAACTTCCTGACTCAAGGTATAAGTTCTGTCAGCCTTCTCTCAACTGCTTTCAATGCATTTACACCCTTCCATAAGTCAGGTGAGCAATACTGTGCACTGTACTGCAAATATGGTCTTGCGAGTATCCTGTATAATTCAAGCATAACCTCCCTACCTTTGTATGTACTTTTCACAACGTATGTACTTTGCTACCTCAGGGTGGCTCAGTGGTTAATACTGCTGCCTCACTGTGCCAGGGACCTGGGCTCGATTCCATTCACAGGTGACTATGTGGAGTTTACATATTCTCCCCATGTCTACATGGGTTTCCTTTGGGTTCTCCGGTTTCCTCCCACAGATGTGCAGGTTAGGTGGATCGACCATGGTAAATAGCCCATAGTGTCCAGGAATGTGCAGGCTAAGTGGATTAGCCATGGGAAATGTATGGTTACAGGGATACAGTAGGAGGGGTGGGTCTGGGTGGGATGTACCTCAGAGGGTTGGTGTGGTGTGACGGCAGAATGGCCTGCTTTCCATATTGTAGGAATTCTCCTTAGCCCGGAACTCGTTTACTCTGTCTGCTTTTACTCCTTTTCCTTTCTCTACTATTGTTTTAACATTTCCAGTTATTAGTCTCCTGGAATGGTGGTCTCCTCCTGGCTGTGTTGTCCGGATAAATGTTCCTTAATCAGCTTCCCCTGAGCCCAGGAGCCATTAGCTGAACTCTGATAGACTTTGTCTTAGTTTTGCTTTGTTTTTATTGTTATGTATGACTTCTGTCGTTAATATAGGTGCCATCGTAAGCGACCTCTCAAACTTTTCACTGTATTTTTCAAATAAAAGTAAATGTGACGATAAATTTCTATTCAGTTACCTTTGCCCATGTCATTTTCATAAATTGTGAAAGATTGAGGTCCCAGCACTGATCCCAGTGACACACCATGTTGCATCTTGCCAACCATAGAATGACATAATGCTTACTTTCCGTTTCCTGTTAGATAACTAATGTTCTGTCTATGTCAATATAGCACTCCCTACACTATGACCTTTTATTTTTCACAATAACCTTTGATATGGCCCTGTATCAAATACCTTCTGGAAATCTACAGTATTCAGTGGTTTCCATTATTCATAGCAAAGATTACATTTTAAAAGAATGTTTGTAGATGTTGTGCCAATCAATTGGGCTCCTTTCTCTTTGATAGTGTTCACCTTTAGTGTTATTGGAGCTGCAGTCATCCAGGCAAGTGGGAAATATTCCATCAGGCTCATGAGTTGTGCATTGTTGATGGTTGGAGGCTTTGGGGAGACAGGAGGATTGTTAGTTATTGCAGGATTCCTAGCCTCTGACTTGTTCTTGTAGCCACAGTATTTATAGGGCTAATCCAGTTCATGTAGATTGGATATCAGATTTTACTTATTCATTTTGATTTGTACTAACAGCTCATCTGTTTTGTTTCACATGCTATGCGCATTCAGATGCAGAGTATTTTGATTTGACCTTTTGTTATTTTTGCAATTTCTAGCCTTATTTGATGACTTACTCTTAACTTTGTAGTCTTCATCCATTCCTGTCATGGCCTATTTATCATTTTACATATAAATACTTTTCTTCCTTAGCTTGTCTCTACTCTTTGATTGTGGTTGTGTTTGAAAAAATGTTTCAATGTTTGCAAGATGTTTTTGGATTTCCCAATTTCATGAACTATATTATTCAAATACAAGTCTTTTTTTAACTTTGATGGTATTAGTCACAAAATAATGTAGTTGTTATTGATAAATGCAAATGTATGCCATCACACAGGCAGGAGAATTAATAATAAATCAAATACCCCCCAAAAAACTGCATCAGTTTAGACAATACAAAGTCACTAGTTATAATTGCTTTTGTATTTTTCTGACAACTGTGTTGTGTTAAAGTTTGGCTTTTTATACATGCAATAGAGCACTACTTCGGGCTCTTTTGCACACATTTCCACTGCCTGGTACAATCCTGTAAACTGAATTGCTTAACAGATACCGCCAGACCTGCTGAGCTTTTCCAACAACTTTGTTCTTGTTCCTGATTTACAGCATCTGCAGTTCTTTCGGTTTTCATTTAATTTGGGCACTGTCTGCAGGCATGTCCCTCATTGCCATTCATTAAGTTAAGGTAAAGGCCACAGTCTTATAGGGATGGGTTGGAATCATTGGATCTATTGTGTGAAATTCCCCTGTATGGGCAGATTCCATAAAGGCTGTAAAGGTTACAAAGAGATCCATGAAGTTCACTAATGCATGGAGTCACCTTGGAAAGAATGTGCACTCTTTACTTTTTCCCCATTGTCATCTAAACTACCACCTTTTGTGTTTGTGTGATATACATAAAAGATTGGATGAGGCCTGACACTTTGCATAACAATGACATCTCATTTAATGTCATGCAGAGGGCAAGCTCTCATCAAAGCTGAGCCCCTGGACAAAAGCACTGAGTATAGATATCTTTTTACCATTAAAAAGGGACAAATGAAGACCAACACTCAGGGGTTTTACATTACAACAGTGCAGAAGTCTATTCTCTGATGCCAGTTACATTGCTACATTTAAACAGTATGGGACCTGAAGCAAAATCAATGAGAGGACTGAAACTGCTGTTGTATGAACGTCTGTCTATTCCACAGCATTAAATGATGAGATCGAGTTCCAGACATTTGTAGTCTGAATCCTTGCCTTGTTTCTCACTTGTCTATGGAGAGCAGTGTCTGATCTAAATATTAAAGGGAAGAGAGTCAAATGGTTTATGTTAGGTAGGACATGAAATAATCAAAAACTCAACTTAAGACATTCATGATAGCTAAAGGGGTTACATTATCAGTTGCTGCTGAATGCTGAGAAAATGGTCAGAATAGAATCGACAAAAGCAATGCATATCAATGCGAAATTGGTTGGCTAAGAATATAGAGACTTAATTGTGCTGCCTGTTTGCTGTCTCTTGTTATCACTAGTTCATATAATAAGTCTCCTATTGGCTAAACTTTAAAAATAGCTATCTGCTTGAGCTTAATTGATTTAATTTCTGTTGAAAGAAGTGTGTTTCACTTTGCGATACATTACTATGCGAGAGTCTGTATGCTGAAAGGTGCTGCATTACACTGAATCATTGAGATCACAGTACTGTGCTGGAAGATGGAGATGGTTGAGACCTGGGTGTCAGAGGTGCCTAATAAAACGGAATGGAGAGAGGCAGCCCAAGGCAACTGGAGTAAGGGAAGGTGTAGAACAAGAACTGGGAGGTAAAGTTAAAGGGTCTACTGCACCATAAAGGCCAGTTATAGAACATTGTTGCTGGAAATCTGAGAGTAGTATTCTCCTCAGCAAACCAGCACCATATCAGCCAGCTCAGTGCTGAGTTTGAAAAATCATTGACATAGGTCATCTGCCCTCTCTGTCAAAGCACGGCCCAGCGGGAGGGGGAGAATCGGAAACCTCATTTGAAAGAGAATTTACTCCTGTTGCTCCACGTATAAATAGTCACCCAGATGTAGCAGATGTATTCAATAGATCATTGTGCCAAATGCAATATATTACTGAGATAGTGCCACAATTAGTAACATATCCTAATTTATGGAACGTTTTAACTGCATCAACTGCTGATCATTTAATTTGACCTTTTCATACATACAACATAGGGGGAGAAAACAGCAGATCTGTCAAAATAAGAACAGATCAGGGCATTCGTGTTCCTGCTGTGCTTAAATATAGAAGCAGAACATCGAAGTGGCAACAGATTTTTCAAACCTAAGCTGTCAGTTGACTCATATACATTAAGCAATCTAGGAAGAGAATGTACTTTCCCCCAGTGATCTTTGGAAAAAGAAAGAGGGGATTCGTCCTTATTGACTAATACTGTACACTCATTGAAAGCTCTGGGTTCAATAACAAGGGAGGCGTTTGGTATGTCCTGCCAAAAGCTTTAGAAAGGCAGCTTTTTGTGGCCGTGCAGCTCAACAGTTTCAGAAATTCCCGTCCAAGGCAGCAATCAATAGAATGCATGCACAATTTAATGTTTCGAGCTGACCCATGTAATTTCACTCTGATGTAACTTACGCATGAGCTGTGGCTTAATTCTATCACTCAAGAGGCCAGGCTTATATTGTGTGGGTGGAGCTGATTGTATCTTTTTTTCCTATGCAAGTGATGGGCTGGTGTTGATGGGGCAACATGTTCCCAGGTCTCCCTTTTGTGTTGTTCAGTATCAACCACTAGGCGGTGCATGTGAGCTGCCTGGGGGATGACATTTTCTTTCAGATTCTGTTCTGTCTCATCTGCACTGAAGCAACTGGTCTCTTCTTGATACTGGATCTCAGTATTTAAGAATGAGATGGTGGCAGGGCATTCAATTTATGGGACTTGGTCCAACTTCTGTCTTTCATTAGATGCTCTTATGCAAAGCCTACTTCCTTGACACATCTCTTAGTCATCTTCCTGAATATCTCTTCAAGTAGCTGGTGTCAAATTATGTCTGATATTCCTCTTGTGAATTGACTTTAGAATTTAATTGTGTTAAAGGCACTGTCTGAATCTAGGTTGGCACACAAGCCACTGATAGTGAGTAGGTTTTCTAATATCTTATTGTTAAGTGGCAGGTAAGAGTGGTTTCTTCAATTTTAATTCAAGTCTCCAAAGGCATGGCAAGTGGTGGAATTTGAATTCAATGAAAATATGGAATTAAGAGCCTGATGAGTATGAAGAGAGAAATTGACCTCCTGAATGATCTGGCCTATTTGTGACTCCAGATCTACAGCAATATGTTTGACTCTTAACCCCGCTCTGGGCGATTAGGAATGAGCAATAAATGCTGGCCTAGCTAGCAACGCCCACATCTTGTGAATTAATTTTTTAAAAAGCTGCAGTATATATGATGATGTGGTCTTTGAACTGACCTATAATGTGGTGAATATGTATTCCTCCACCAAGATTCCTGTTTTAAAGAAAAAGCATCGGGTTTTGGAATCCTCTTTTTCATAAATTGACTGTTGTGTTTCCTACTTTGCAACAGTGACTACACTTCAGAATGCATCTCTAGGCTGTGCAGCATTTTGTTATGCTTTGAGGACATCAAGGCGCAATAGAAATGCTGTGTTTCTTTTAAGTTAAATAACAGGAGGTCAAGTTGAGAGTTGGCACAGAGCTAACCCTGCATCATCCAAATGTGGGGCAACTTTGTGTCAGGCCACCAGCACATGGATGCCCCATCCAACTCGCAAGGCTATTACGGCAGACGACAATAAAGGAGCAGATACAAGGGCCTGTGTACAGATGAGAACCTGAGGCTAATTTATATCTGGCAGATTCTGCCAGTCCCAAGAGGCCCACGCATGCTGAATCATTGCAAAATGCCTTTAGGAAGAGCAATTGAGTCCGTTTTGTAATGGTATTGAATTCTTTGGAACTGTAGTTATGTACAGGAAAGGTTAATGAATTGCCGTATTGTTGGTCACTAATTAAACAGAGTTTTTAAAAAGGCAAGAAGTAACGTGATTTCAGTAATTGATGTGAGATCGATATGTTGGAGGGGGGTGCCAGTTCAAAAGCCTTAATTTTACCGATTCCCTACATTGTAAAGTCTAGCATGATCACTGCAAATCTTTTATCAAACTTCAGAACACAATAAGGTGTGAAATGATAGCTGTAAAGAGCCCACAATAAAACAGAATCTTAAGATTCTGCTGTTATAAAAATATGCCTGAAACAGCAGTGAATTTGCATTATGTTTGCTATACTAATGTGTTGGAGTGGCATTGATGACCAACACACGTTTTAGCTTTTGCATATTAATGTTATCAGATGAGGAATTTCAGTGAATGGGTGAGGTTGAATTGCATTGTTTAACAATTGCCTGAAAATTACCCCTGGCAGTCTCCTTTTGAATGCGTATGTGCAAAGGTCCTTTACAACTTCTTTGTTGAATTTAGTCAAAATAACTAGGCTTGGTTGAAAACCCTCGACTTTGTCCATGTGCAACAAAGCGAAGAGGTAGGTGAGAGTGAATCAGAAATCACTGCTAAGTCTGCAGAAAGCCATCAGCTCCAGCATCTTTTGTAGCACAGAGATATGGAAACATATAAAGAGATGTATAAAGCCAGCAATTTTGGAAATAACTCAATTTCTTTGGAGAGGGAGTGTTAATGTTCCAGTCGGATCACCTTTGGTCAGAACTTGAAGAAGTTTGGGATGTAATAAGTTTGAGGGAAGTAGAGAAATGGAGAAACGTGGACGGGGAGAAAAGGAACAAAAGAGAAGATATATGACGAGGGTAAAAGGCAGAAACGATCAAGTAGCAAAAACGAGGTTGGGGGAAGGGCAGAGGTGATACTAATGAAACACAGGCAGAAACAAAAGATGTGACTACATGAGCTGTAAATGAGAAATGCCAAATCACTTATAACTGCTATCTGAAAAACGTAGGCCACAGGTCTTGATCAGAAACTGTTGAGCATAATACTGAGATAGCAAGTTGTAGAGCTGGATGAACACAGCAGGCCAAGCAGCATCAGAGGAGCAGGAAAGCTGACGTTTCCGGCCTAGACCCTTCTTCAGAAATGGGCGTACTGATCCAGCCAGTGTTAAGTGCCTATTCAAAAGATTAAGTGCCAGTCATGAAGCTTATAGAGTCGTAGAGGTTTACAGCATGGAAACAGGCCCTTCGGCCCAACTTGTCCATACCACCCATTTTTCACAATAATGTTGAGCTTCATGAGAATATTAAACTGAGGACAGGGAAGTCAATGCGACAGCAAGACAGAGAATTAAAATGACAATTGACTGAAAGCTCAAGGTCACATTAATGGATTGAAGGTAGCAGTTCCCCAAAGTGGTCACCCAATTGCATTTGGCGTCTCCAATGTAAAGGGCGATCACACTATGAGCAGAGCATGTGGTATACTCACGTGGAAGAAGAACGATTGCTGTTTCACCTGGAAAATGTATTTGGGAAACTTGACAGTGGGAAGGGAGGAGTAATGAGACAAGTATTCCATTCTTGTCTTGTATGGGAAGTTTTCCTCTGAAGAGGTGAGGGCATTGGAAGTGATTGAATTGTGAACCAGGGTATCATGAAGAGAGCTCATGTATCATGCCATTTCCTGCTATTACCACCAACTGAAAAGTTTCATCATCTTTGCTTCTAATTTGCAACCTTACTTACACATGCCTTCATGTGAGCTTTCTTTGTTCCTCCTTACAAATGTTTCCATTCTTGTGCATAATCTATGGGCCAATGTCTTATGTATGCCCACTAACTCCCCGTGCTTCCTTGATTACATTCCCTAACATTATTCTTCTTATCCAAACTGGAATCCATTCTCCTAAATTCTCCTTTCCCATTGTTTACGTCCGATTGTGTTACCTTATGAGTATGTTTTCCTCAGTCAAAACTTCTTCCATCAAGGTTGACAGGCAGTTCGTGTCGGTTCCATTTACTTCACTTCTGCTGCCATTCCCTTCACGTCCTTCCCAGAACCGTAATAGTTCCTGTTGCCCTCACCTTCCATCCCACCAATCTCCAGAACTGCCAGATCACCCATCACCATTCCCAGTAACAACATGGCACCACCAGATACCTGCTTCTCTTGCGTTTTATCATTTTGAAGGGGCCAGTCCTTCTGCAACACTCTGGTCTGCCTCCCTCCCATTCGGACCTTGCCATGCAAGTACAAAGGATGCATCACCTCCTCCTTAACCTTCTCCCTTCCTACCATTTAGAGCCCCAAACATATTTTCAAGGTGAAACAGTGATTTATTTCCTTAGTTCTCAATTTATAATGTTCTGTATGCTGCTTGTATGTATTCTCCTTCATATAAGCATAAACATGAGCTTTCAGTTGCCTGTTTAATTCTCTGTCCCATTCCATCTTCATGTCCTGTTATTGATCTCCTACACTTGTGAACAGCACATTGTCTTTTCTTTAGACACTTTGCAGTCTTCCGGACTCAGTACTAGGTTCAACAATTCAGATCCTTTGCCTCTTCTATCGTTGCATCTCTTCGAGACTTATCTTTTGTTTCCTTGTTTGTTCTATTGCCATTTCCTTTCACAGCACTATTCTTCTTTGTAATTTAATGGCTTCTCCCACACTATCAAAGGCCTAACTGTTTTATTCTTTCACCGCCCAAACCAACCACGTTTGCCTGTCCCACCACTTTGCCTCTGTACTTGCTTAAAACCTGCTGCATTTCTAATTTTCTTTCCAAGTCTGACAAAATGGCATCAATCTGCAAAGCTAGCTCTGTTTCTGTTTCCACATTGCTCAACCTGCTGAGTATTTGCAATGCATTTCATTTTTATTTCAGGTTCCTAGTATTGGTGCTATTTTGCTGTTGCCCTGGAACAAAATACTCCCTTTACCAAGTACCTGTCAGTTGCTTTTTACATGATGGGTGTGCAGGCAACAATTGACATGCAGTTCCTTCAATGTGGGCCGCATGCCTCATATAAAATGTCCAAAGGAAGTATATGCATACCTGAGACCAGTATTTACACAGTGGTGCCCAACATAGATATTGGGTCTGGTGCAAAGGACTGATTTGCAGAAGGCAGCACAACAACCCGAAGGGAGAATAATACACAACACACTGGTCTGCAAAAGAAAAGTCAGTTTAAAATTGTCACACGTTTCACAGGAACAAGTTCTTTGGCAACTTCAAGCAGCAGTATGGAATAAGACCACTTGTATGAGCCAGTAAGGATGTAAAGGCAGGTTCCATCATGACAGGAGTCAAAACCATAGATTTTAGGAGGGGATCTTCAGTCTTTATCATTGAGACATAAATTAGATTGAACCCATCCATCATATTGCTGCACAATAACGACAAGGGAATAGGTGTCAAATCTTGTTCTGAACAAAGGTAATAAAGACTGTTTTAAAACCCACTACTCTTCAAGCCATTAAATGTGGAGTATTTTCACATTTTACACTGTGCAGTTGTCTCTCTCTTGTGAAAATCGACAAAGAAAAGATCATTTCTGAGTGGATGCTTAGAATACATTTTAGCCAATGATGATGCCAACTTGTGATGCACATAATACAGTAAGTGTTGACGTTAAACTTTCTACTTAATTAGATAATAGCAGGATGTTGTGAAGCAGGCAGTGCTGCGTTACACATTGAGTAAAAAGAAATGTGTGGTAGAATTGTAGATCTTTTGCAAGTCTCACTTCACCTGTCTGCATGAATGATAATTTTAGGATCTCATCTGAAAGTACTGCTTGCTTCTAATATGTTTATGTGAAAAACTTTTTCTGTTGTGTACTGCATGTATCCAGAACAAACCTATTAGCCTGACAATACTGACTCACTTAGATTAACCTTTTTATGATGATAATGCCACAATTATCAGGGCAGCTGCATTAACGTTTGATTTTTTTCAAAAGTAGAACCGTGTGATGTATTTAATAGCTAGTCTTCAAAATGGTTTGACCTGATTTTCTGGTTAGCTGAATAAAGTGAAATAACGTGGAGATAATCTGCCTTTTCAAAGACATGGGACCAGTTGGTTTACATTTCAACCCAAATACAGTATTCGTTGATGGATATAGAAGTTATCTAATTTAGGTCATCAAGGTGACCACATAAGTGAGGATTACACTGGCTCAACAATTGCTTCTCTAGCTCTTAAATAGATGGAATCTTTTGCATGTTAAAGTGTGACAAGCCTCGGAAACTATTTAAAAACCGAAAGAACTGCAGATGCTGTAAATCAGGAACAAAAACAGAAGTTGCTGGAAAAGCTCAGCAGGTCTGGCAGCATCTGCGAAGAAGAAAATCAGAGTTAACGTTTCAGATCTGAGGAAGGCTCACCGGACCCGAAACGTTAACTCTGATTTTTTTCTTCACAGATGCTGCCGGACCTGGTGAGCTTTTCCAGCAACTTCCTGTTTTTGCTCAAAACCTATTTCCTGACCAAACTTCTGGTCTCCTCGCCTAATGCTCTGTCAACTTTATACCCAATACTTCCTGTGAAGCACTTCCATTGTGCTAAAGAGTCTGTATCAGTATAAGTTGCTGTTGTACTACTGTGCTCTTTTTATGTGCCCTATTATTTCACTTCCATTGGAAATGTGACATGAATCGGAAAGTCTCTGCTCCCTTGCTATAGACACTCAGTAAACCATTGCTAATGGAAATCATTTATTTAGGCAACAATTTCTGTTCTAGAGCATAAAAATATATTAGACTGTTCACACTCTGAAATTTTTTAACTCGTGATGCAAACAGCAAAAGCAATAAAGGGATAGAAAAAGAAATTATAAAAGACAGAGCTTTAGAAAGGTGAATACCACACCATTGTAGGTTCCTGCCAACTCGGAAAACTTAAAAATTTCAGATAGATCTAACCTTGATTGTATTATTTTATAGAGAGCTTTTGTAAAATTTGTTATGTCAGCTGACATTCTTTAACCAGGTGTCATGACATCCTTTGTTAAATCAGACAGTGCAATAAGGAGCGTAGACCACATCTCACATGCAGTCTGGAAGGAACTGCCAACCATGCATTATAAATGTGTCAATGCAGTTCACAAGAACACAATTTATCCATTATAGCGCTTTGAAATATGCTACTCATCCATTGAGTTATGCGTTTTCGTCAGATCTTGTGGAATTGTGTTTTTTTGAGGTGCTTTAACTGCACACTGTAGTTGAAGGCTGATGTTTAATTCTCTCCATTGATTTCTGTGCATAGAGCAAACAGACTGAGGTCTCAGGAATAAATCAGGGAAATCTGATTCCGCTGGTGGGTGAATGCTGTCAGTTTCAGCAATGAGAGCCTTGGGAATTGGCCTCATGTGTTGGTCTCCAGGTACCACCAGATTCAGAGCATAGCCCATTGTGAAACTGGAAGTGGGGGAATGAAACATAAGAGGCTGCTGTCCTGCAATGGGAAGTTTGGATTGATAAAATTGGATCATACAATGGGACAGTGCAGTCCAGTACATTCACTTGCAAGACAGTTAACAGTAGAGTTTTCTTCCACGGAAGCAAGGAGTGGGGTCAGCATTGCCTCTTCGGGTCTAGAGTCGGATTTCATTCTTGTTATCTTGGGTATAATAAAGTCTTGGGACAAAAATATAAAAAGCAGCTCATAAAGGTGAAGCTACAGCAGCTATTATGTCTGATGCGGTACAAACCAAGTGAGAGCACCATTGGGAATTCTGAATTGATGGATCCTAGATATTCGAGGAAGCACTTTCAATCAATCTTTTAGTCTGGGAAGATTTAATTTATAACAGCACCTGCCAAACTATTGCTAATAGCCTTTAAAATTCCAAAATATACTGTCTGTCACATGTA
>NC_063345.1:55791799-55819750 GCF_021869965.1 Rhincodon typus | reverse complement strand
TTGCTAATAGCCTTTAAAATTCCAAAATATACTGTCTGTCACATGTATATCTCTGCCAATATTTGCAAGATTCATTGCATTACATGCCAAAGGAAGGGACAGGCACCGCGTATTTTTATGTTTGGACTCTTAAAAAAAAAACTGCCTGCAGGAACTGAGATGCTAGCATACTTCAGAACTAAGAAAATTCACACCTGTCATTCTAATGAAGTAGTAAAAGACTGACAGTCACTCTAATTCATTGTGGAATTCTGGAATATTTGTTTCCTGTTGGAATAGGAATCAGTCCACCATTTCAAGAATTGTATTATACTATTTAATCTTCAGTGGACATCTAACTTCAAAATCAAAACAAATGACTTGCATTTTGCGGTGCTTTTCATGACCACTGGGCCCCTCAAAAGGCCTTTGTAGCAGTTTTGAATGTAGTTTTTGATGCAACGTAGGAAACAGAGCAGCTAATTTGCGTAGAACAAACTGCCACATGACCACATATGGTAATGACCGCATCATCTATTTTGATGATTTTGATTGGTGAATAAACATTGGCCAGGACATCGGAGATGATTCTCCAGCTCTTCTTTGAGGTATTGTCTTGGGTTGTTTAACATCTACCTAAGCTTGAGGATGGGACTCGATTTTAATGGCTCAACTGAAAGATGGCACGACACCTCTGAAAGTGCTGCACTCCGTCAGAGTCAGGTTTGATATTTATGATAACTCAGATGCCAAACTATCACTTTCAACATGGAATTGACTAGCTTCACACAGTTTTGTCGCAAGATGAATCAGATCACAGGGATTAAAAAAAAGCAATAACAATAAAACTGGAAAGTCAATCATTTAAAACATTGATGTTATGAAGTAAAGCTCTGGATCAGAGATAATCTTTGCCTGTCTGTCTGTACTTTTTACATCCACATGACTTGAAAGCCTACAGGCCATTACAAGTTGATTGGCATCGAATTCTAATTCCATTAAGGACTCTGGGATATTTGCACTCCCTTTAGTCTGCACATTAGTGATTTGAGCTGCTTCTGTCTGGGTAGACTGCAGTGACTGTTAGGTTATTATATCCAACACATCCAATCTCGCATTTCTAGCAGTAATTCATTTTTTATCATTTCATCTACCCAGTAAAGGATATGTTTACTTCTTATCCAACTGCAGTAATTAACTGCTCCATTGGGAATATAAATGAACAGTCTTTTTGTCACAGGATGGCTGTGTCGCTGTGCATTGCAGTTTTCAAAATGGTGCTTTTATATCTTTCAACAAAGAGCACGGAGAGTCTGTCCTTTTAAATCAATAGTTAGGAACTGATGCACATTGTTACTGATGATGGTGCTGTGTCCCCAGTTAATGAGAAATGTCAATGTGCTGAGCCTTTTAAGGGGGAAAAAAGTTCTGGGACAATGAGTATAAACAATTAACACATCCATGTGAAATTCACCTCCCCATCAGTTCAAGAATTAAATCATTTATTTTGAATAAGCAAATTATCTAAAATTAGCACAAAGGAAAATTTCAGATGACAGGTAGGATGATGTAGTTAGAAACAGACTCTTTCCAGTGATTGAGAAATCTAAGATTAAACATAAAATATTTGGGATGGAGAACTAGAGTCCCTTTTTAACACAGAGGGTTTGTGGGTTTGTGATTGAAGCAGAAAATAATAGCATTTAAGAAAAGATTAGACAGATGTTTTGGAAGTGAAATGAAATGCAAGGTAAACTGTTGATGGGCTGAAGGGCCTGTTCCTGTGTTGTATTGAATATAGTGAATTGTGAAAGGAATGGTGCAAGAACTTGCTAACAGGAACTTTTTTGTGTGATGGATAAACAAGTTGAACTTTTGTGTTGAACAACCTATTTCTATGTTGTAATGTCTGTGTAACACTGCAGAATTCTTTGTATTATGCATCACAGCTGGCAACCGGTCAATTCTTTTAAGTTTGCAATGCTGTTTGATTATACACTGATGAAAAGAACGGACATAATTGTCAATCATTAGAAATCTCACAGGCAGCTAAAAGCTAGTAATCAGGTGCTTCTGTGTCTCTGAACTCCTGTTATAATACAGGCACCTCTGCTTTTCCCACACCCAAGACAATGGGTCAATATAACCACGGCTCCCATTCACAGCAGCATTGACTGTGGTCAGTATTTCACGAGTTAGGACAGGACAGCTGAAACGTAAGCCGCACAGAGACAACAGTTTTCTTTCATTGAGTACACAAATGGTTGACTACAGCACGTATTGATTTCCCACTTCTAATCAGCAGGCGCGGTGGATTAATGATGCCCTTTTCTAGAAATGAGGAACAAAAACTTTTGGTGAAACCGGTTTAATATCCTGATGCCTCCATTTTGTTTGAAGTGGTCACATCGTTTTGTAATGCTGTTGTCTTGAACTTTATTTTTCTCCATTGTTTGACATTAAACATATGCTGTTTGCAGTGAAGTTATCATGAGGAAACTTCACCAAAATGGCCCCTTTGGCATTTTTCCTTCTTTGAAAGAGACAGCTTAAACTGCCATGAACAGCGGGCTCTTTTAGACTTTATCATCAATTTTAATTGTGACAGAAGGAAAGACATAGATTCTGCAGAGGGAGACAGCAGGGGCACAGGCATATAACCTGAGAAACATTCATTGGGAGTGAAAGGCCAGCTACTTTTGAACTTATGGTCACTGTCACAATGTAGTAAATAAATGTTAAAAATATGTAGCCAATTTAATAAGCATCCCACAGAAAGTATCCAGATGCAGCCCTTGTATGGCAGTGTATGATATGTGCAGATGAATGTTTACGTTTGACATTCCTTATGTGAATGGAGTTAATTGGCTTGAGATAAATATTTAACATTATAGGTCGGAAATATTCTCAGTCTTCTCACCATTTGAATTAGTAAAGCTTGCAAATAATCACATTTCCCACTTTCAACAAAAGTATCTGGATCATTACATGTAAGAAATTTTAAGGCTTGCGAAAGTGCTTTTTATGTAGTATGAAGCTGTCAGTTTTTTTAGATGGTTTTAATAGCTTACCTAAAAGCTTTTGCCAAAACCTCATAATGCATATACATCAGAAAGGTTGCATGCCTTAGAGGATTCATTCCAACACAGCTCGAATCTATTTAAAAAAAAGGTATAATCTATAATTTTTCTTAATGAAATCACACAAAGCTATCTTAAAAATCTATTTGATTTTACACCAGCTCTGGTCAAAACATGCTAGTAGCTGTCTAGTTTTCCCCCATTCAGGAGAGTTAATTAATAATTTCAAAACTGCACTAGGCTGAACAATCACTGATATACTACCCAGTGGCTGGAATGCCTTTGCAAGGCTTATCTACCTGTAGGCCATTTGTAGCATTTAAGCGATCGTTTAATGGCATTGAACCAACAATGGATGAAGTCTACACCAAATGGCTAACCCACCCAAGCTGAAAATTGGAAGTGGAGCCAGGGGCAATACCTCCTTAACTTGCTGTCTGGGCCCATTGGAGGGACCCACACAACCACGGAGTTACTCACCCGAAGAATTCCCTTTCCCTCATGGTCTCTCGAACCCCGACTCCTGCCCACTTCACAGGAGTCCTTCCCTGATCGTAAAGTTCGGATCCTTTGCTGAACCCCTTCCGGAGCACTGGGTGCCGTGCCAGCTGTGAGCATGTTATGCTATCAGTACATGACATCAGCTGGGCTCGCTTGAGGTGGCACTTCCTGCTGCTACAGGGTGGGAATCCCCCTCCATCCTATTTCACATCACTCACTTTGCTGATGGATGGATGTGGGGCAACCGTCCTCCCATGAGTGAACGATCCCTGGAACTTTCCCTTTTTTTTAACGAGGGTGGAGGGGGTGGGGGGAAGCATGTATGGGTCAGGTCAGCGTGAGGGAGTAGGGACTGTGATGTCTTCTACAATTGGCCACTGCATTCCCAAGATTTTTAGACACAGTGGTGTGACGGAAAAATGGCTGTCCTTCACCATTCCCCCCACCCCAACTATACGTAAATAACCAGGAAATTCCCATTGGAAAATATGGGAGGGTGGAGACAAGATCTGGGCATGTTGTATACCAACTTCTCGTTGCGTAGTGAAATTCTTTATGATTACTTTTCACCTCGCCATTAATATGCAGGACTTACAGAGACATGTGCATGCAGTCCTGTCCAGCCTGCACTACTGAGAGTCGTGCTACCCAGACAAAGCTACATGACCACCCATCCAGCTTCTCTCTGATTAGAGAGAAAACAATGACCTCACAGTTCTCCTTGTGTTCATAGCCTCCAGCGCAACTTAGATGTAGCATTGATATGTTGAACTGGGAAATGTTGGCATTGTCATCAGTTTGTATTTGAAAGGTCCTAGTTTGCATTGAAGTTGAGATTGGCATTGGCTTTGATGGTCACTGGCTGCTGTGAGACTATAACTCTGATGAAGGAAGTGGCACCCTTCTTTGACCACATCCTTAGTGAATTGCAGTGCTTCAAGCACTGCTCCTAGTATTAGCAGCCCTTCGGCAGGCAGGCGCTTTTCTGGAGAATGCTCCTCCTTTCCTTCATCCCTCTGTGCAGAGATTCCCTTCTCTGCTTCCTGTGTTGGGTTCCCTTGTTGCATTGCAGACCCGATGGAACCATAAAGAGCATTGTAAGGGAGAGATGTGCCAGGTGCCATTGACAGAATTCTAGATTTGGCGGCAAACGCAGCTGAAGGCATGGTCACTACTTGTGAAGTTATTAAAACCAACTAGGGATGCACAGTTTGCAGGATTTGAACTGGAGGAAGTGGGAATTTATTTTTCACCTCTCGTAGAGATATGGCTATATGACTGTTTCAGTCAATGACAGGACATAAAAAAGCAATGGATAAACTTGGATAAACTTAAATGCAATTCTTTTGTTCCTAGCATTCTGTCTCTTTACCCAACTCCAGCGGAAGCAGCAGTTTCATCACTGTATTCTAAGTGGAAAATAATTTTGCCTTTGGCAGATTTCTCAATGAGAAGGAATTTAATTTTCTAATTATACTTTGCCAAATGATGCAGTGATGAAACCTAATACAGGCAAAAAGTCAGGGTTTTTTTGAAGCACTTATACCCCCGTTGAATGTTAAATGAGAGAAGACAGGGTTCTTTTTGATTACACAGATGGGTGGCTGCACGTGGGCCTCTAATCATTGATAAAATTGGTAATAGTTGAAAGACACTGATAGGACTGTCAGCTTTTTCTTTAAAAATCTGTCAATAGCAATTGAATGTTTGTATAGCAATTTACCCGAGAGCTGATGTTTAAGCTTTCAAAAAAGTAGCGTCTACAAAATAGAAAACGTAGGCTGGATTCTCCATTACATCCAGATTATATGACCATATTTTTGTGGCCAAAGATCACGTTCAGTCTGCCTTTATCCATCACTAATCCTGGCGTAGAACTGTATGACATTGCAGATTGATGTTTTGGTCATTTTCCTCACCAGAGCCTGCTTCTCCAATCTTCAAAAATCTGAGAAACAAAAGCTTATAATGTCTTACACGAGATGGCTTACTCCCAATGGGTGGATATCTCCCCTCCCTGGGGATAGCAAGAAAGAAAAATAGTTGGGTGAGTTGATGCTGGTGAGATCTTTGCCATCTCACTGATTACGTTCTGGGCAAGAATGTCTATGGGCAACCTTTTCACCCACAACCAATTAAGGTGCCGAAGTGGTAAATTAGCAGCCTGCCTTCTAAACAGCCAAGTATCTAACCATAAATCTTTGAAGATATGCCTGGATAGGCCTTCATTTGCCAGCCTGGGGGCAAACAGAGGCATAGGTTGGAGGCGGTGGCCTCTGAAAACCAAGCCTAGCCCTTGTCTCAAAACCCCTGGCACACCCCACCTCCCCCAGTTGAAATATTGCAGGAAGTTTTATCATGCGACCTCCCACAGGCAACAGTTCCTTTCTCCTCCTTCTTCCCCCACACCTCTCCAAGTCTGTTTCTCCACCTCTGGTGTTTCTATAACTAATGAAAAAAAATGTTCAAAGAAAGCAAGAAAAGAAGCTGCATAGGAGGCATGGTTAGTAAGTTTGCGGATGGCACCAAAATTGGTGGCAAAGTGGACAGGAAAGAAAGTTATCTAAGAGTACAATGGGATCTATATCTACTGGGCCAGTGGACCAAGGAATGGCAGGTAGAGTTTAATGCAGATAAGTGTGATGTATTTCATTTTGATAAGACAAAGCAGGGCAGGACTTACATAGTTAATGGAAGAATACAGGGCAGTGTTATCGAACATAGAGACCTAGGGGTGCAGAAACATAGTTCCTTGAAAGTGGCATGACAGGTAGACAGGGTGGTGAAGGTGTTGTTTGACACACTTGCCTTCATTGGTCAGAACATTGAGTACAGGAATTGGGACATCATGTTACAGCTCTAAAAGACATTGGTAAGGCCACAGTTGGAATACTGCATTCAATTCTGGTCACCCTGCTATAGAAAGGATGTTATTAAATTGGAAAGAGTGCAAAAACAATTTACAAGGATGTCACTGAGACTGGAAAGTTTGAGTTATAAGGAAAGCCTGGATGGGCCGGCAATTTTCTCCCTAGAGCGCAGAAGGCTGAGAGGTGACTTTATAGACAATTATGAAGTCATAAGGAGCGTAGACCAGGTGAATTACCAAGATATTTCCCCTAGGGGAGGGGAGTCCAAAACTAAAGAACATAGATTTAGGGTGAGAGCGGAAGATTTAAAAGGGGCCTCAGGGGCAACTTTTTCACACAGAGTGTGGTGCATATATGGAACGAGTTGCCAGAGGAAGTAGTAGAATGGGATACAGTTGCAACATTTGCAAGACATTTGGATAAGTATATGAATAGGAAAGGTTTGGAGCGATATGGGCCAAATGCAGGGAAATTGGATTAGTTCAGTTTAGGAAACCTGGTTGGCATGGACGAGTTGGGCCGAAGGACCTGTTTCCGTGCTCTAAGACTCTACAACAACTTTAAAAATACTCCAGTTACTCCTGCTTTCACTTGTGATCCTCACAATAATGTCCAGGGGATTAATGTTTAATTTTTAGAGATTCCAGAACAACCTTGATAGGAGAGCTGCGCAGTGCCCTGGTTTCTTCCCATAGTCCAAAGATGTGCAGGCCATGATTGGCCATGCTAAATTGCCCATAGTGTCCAGGGATGTGCAGGTTAGCTGGATTAGCAGTAGAAATGCAGGGTTACAGGGATATGGTGGGGGTTGGGTGTGGGTGGGATGTTCTTCAGAGGGTCATTGTGAACTTGATGGGCCAAATGGCCGGCTTTCACACTGTAGGGATTCCATGAAAAGATTCTATGATTCTGTGATAACACTGCTTCCAGATAAACAAACAACTGGTGTCAAACCATATTTCTCAGCACTGACCACTTAAGGCTACAGAGCAGGCAGTATTGTGTGCTTGATAACACTAAATGTGTAGTCCAGCTGAGATAATGAAAACTCACAGCATCCACTGAGCGCTGGGATTCCTAATAATGAGGGAAATGCAGCCATAATAAGGATACAGACAGAGAGGGTATTAGATGGGTGGAAGTGTAGAGGTCAGGGTGGTGCTATTGTCTAGGAGATTCTGTCATTAAACCAAGAATGACAAATTCATATCAATGGTAAGGATCTTATTGCTAATTGACGAACTCTACAGATATTCTCAGCCATGGTAATTACCGAAGTATAAAAGAAGCTCACTGCTAGCATTGCATGTCATGATCTTTCAGTATTTTGTGGAAGATTCTACTCCAGATTGGTAATTGTAGGCTTGCTGGAAGTATGCAAGTCCAAATAGGTGAAGAGAAAGCTGTAAAATGTTTAAAGAATAATTTCAGCATGACCTAGCAGAAAAGGTTAGCAAATTTACCATAATAACCTCAAGTGAAAGTGTGCATGCAAGGATTAGGCTCAGCTGTGAAGTTTCCCTCCAAACCCCCCTCACCAGCTCCCTCAGGCTTTGAACAGCTTTCTGCCTCTCCCTGTCAATGCTTATGGATAACGTCTAGCAACTTGGAGAAGGTTATAGGGTGACTACAAAACTAAACCAGTGGGAGCTTTTAAAAGAATCATAGAGAAGGCCATGAAAATAAAAGACACTCCGATAATATTGAACATCGTAAGTATTGGAATGAGATATTGGCATATGATACGATGATAGATTTGTCATTTCTGGGGGACAAATTTTGGAAGTAAGCTGCCCCTTGACTAAACTTATTTTGATTGTGAACTGTGCTTGATTCAGCCTTCATAAAACAGGCAATAATATAATAATCTAGTATGCCATCAATTGCACATCACCTGCTACCTCAGTGCATCTGAAATGTCACCATGTGCAGTGGGGATTGCTCATGAGGGATTAGGGTCAGAGTTGGTTGCATAGTCAGGGCAAAGCGAGGAGCTGCTGATTTGCATCATACCTGATCAAAGCAGCTTTGTACTGATATGAGACAAATTATTAAACTTTGAATCACTGTCAAGCTGTAAATATTGGTCACCAAAATGAATGGATCAAAGGAGTGATATAATACTTACCAACTCAAATGCTGTTGTTTAATTTGATCATGTCAGAGTCAATTTCTGAGAACATGTTTCACAGAGGTTTGCATTTTAACTTGTGTTGTGGATTTTATTATAAGCCTGCCTTTTGGTACTTTGTGCTAACTCCCTCGTTTGCAGTTGTTTCAATCCATTGTTTCAATCTCATACTTTAATTTCTGCATTCCAGTGCATCTTTCAGTAATCTAATTTCATATAAGGCTTTGGATTTGATTTTGGATTTATGAGTTTTTTTAGGCTGGATATTTTGATATGAAAGATTACAAAACAATGGAAACCAAATCCCCTGACTTTAACCCTTTTTACTGCTGAGCTGCAATGTCTAATAAAAACACCCTGCACATTTACAACATGATGGAAAATAGAATTAACAATAAGTGCCAGCCACTCAAACTATTTCAAACACCACAGTTCATTTAATTAAAGTCAAAATCCAACTCATTGCAAGCTCTGATGCTTCACTGAATAATGGAAAGCCCATTTCCTAGAGGCATGCTGAAATGAAACAGTTGGATCTGCTTGATAGCATTTTCATTCAAAGGGTGTGTTTGAAATAAGTGTTTGATACTGGAAGGTACTCTCTTAAACAATTTCAGAATTCTATATGAAGAAAATTAAGTCATCTGACCTAAGTGAGGAATCTAGTGAATAGATGTTAAAATGCTTGAAGTTATCGTGCAAATTCTCAATCTATTCACATAAAATTCCTTGCTGCAATATTTTATCTGAGACATCAATACATTTACATGAAGCATTTGTCCGATGACTCCAACATTCATTTCTGGCCGAATACCACATGAATCTGGCAGAATTACAAGCACCATGCAATATTTCAATGAATTTTTTTATTGAAATCTTCTAAAAACGACTGCGGTAATTTTGTCAAATTCGACAGCCTGTTTAAACCGTGTTTAAAATTTAAACAAATTAAAAAGATTGAAGGGACATCGGACCTGAAACGTTAACTTTGTTTTTTCCTTCATAGATGCTGCCAGACCTGCTGAGCTTCTCCAGCAACTTTGTTTTTGTTCCTGCTTTACAGCATCCGCAGTTCTTCGGTTTTTAAAAAGATTGAATCTCAGGGCTGAGTCTCACTAGTTCTCTGGCAGCGAGCTAGGAGGCAGGAGGACTTGTAAAATGGTGGCAGAAGGTGTTGCAACAGGAGATTAATGTCTTCCTGTCACAAGATGTTGTCAATGGCAGGAAAGGCCTGGCATAGCTCACTCATTGAAAGAAGGCAATAAACCACACAATGGGCTAATCAAAGACAATGTCCTGCCCTCTCCATCATTTTACTAGTGTCAAGATAGACCCCCGCTTCATGGAGAGACCATCAGATAAATTGTGCCCAGTGTTTTTCCAGGGTGAGTGTGTGCCCTTCCTTTCTGTCTGTGCCACGGCCTGTAGGGAAGGCCACCAGTGGCCATGACTGCCCTTTCTGATCCAACACTGCTGCTAGAGGCTTAACCCCTCTGGTCATCTTGGTCCGCCCCCATGGCCACAGCGATGTCAAAAAGATCTTATTTGGCCTTCAAAGGTGCCTCAACTTGGCTGTTTCTTCCAGCAGTCCCCACAGTGACCACCTCTGCCTGTGGCACTGCCGAGGCCATCAGATTTTCAGCCCTCCGATTGCACCAGAGATCTAAAAGGACAGCATCATGCCCAAACCTCTTACTTGGTTGCCATTGGTAAAATTCTGCCCAGGCTCAGGGTCTGTGTTCGGTCCTGGATGTGCTAGCATCCCATCTTTGGAAAAAACGCAAACCCTTCTAAAATCTGAATTCTCAATTTCTTACCATTTAACTGGTTTGTTCTATTTGCTTACCAAAATACTGCCCTCTCTTCTGTCTTGTTGATTCTTAGTGAAATGCTATCTGCCACCCTTCTTAAGCGGTGATAGTTGGCATATGAGCCAAGACAGGGACACGAAGATGCCAGAGCTAAGTTCATTCTTGTCCTCACTGATGTCTGCGTATGAACTTTTTCCAGTGGGAAGCACTGGATTAACAGTCAAGAGTGGGAACTATTGTCGGTGCTGCCTGCCTTCTCCAAATGAGCTTTAGAAAGACAGAACCAATGCTTTCAGTTCTCCACCATAAAACATTTCATCTCTACGGCCATTTGTTTAGGCTGAAGCAGACCCTATAAAAGTTTGATATCTTGTGTGATCCTGAGCGAAACCTTAAACCAACAACCTATTCACTGTATTTCCTACTCTGTGCAGAGCCCACTACTGCTGTCAGTTCAATCCCTGCTTCTCCTGAAACCCTTTCCCACACATTTTAAGCCACCCCAAACTCAATGGCGTGGATTTCAAAATTGCGATATATTGTCAAATGAGTAATGATAAATCATCAGGCAATATTGGAAATAAAGTGCGATAGACATTAGACATGGTTACTGATTCACCGTCACTCAATTTACTCTATTAAACAAATGCAAACTTTAGTCCAGATTCTCCAATGTTCTCTGCACTGTTTACCATCATTAATGAACAGCTATTGATCCTATGTTCATCTGCCTGCACCCTAGTCTGTACCAAGCTCTACTTGCGAATTTGAGGTATTTGTCTTGAAATTCTTTCTGATCTTGCCCCACAGTGCCCCTGCATACCCTGCAACCTTCTTGCATTTCCAGCAACTGCTAATTATTTAATTTGGCCTTTTGCGGATCTCAACCCTCTACCCTTCAACTCAGCTGTATTTCCCCTGCCCAGATCATTTTTTTCTGCCTGCACCTTTACAAATCTCATAAGAACACATCCTTTTTTGCAAAGCATTCAGTCATCTTTTCTACCTTCACCATCGCAGGGTTAAGAAAGAAAAAAAAAATCAGTCAGGCTTTCCACTTTGGAGTTAATCAGCAACCTCTACTGGAAAATACTCACATGAAAATGTTGGTTCATGCCACCATACTTGGATATCCTGTTTATTACTCATTATTTTGACTCAGAGCTGAAGCTGCAGGAGGGAACTGACTAATAGACTTGAAATTTGCTTGACTCGTTTTCTGAGGGAAGAGGCAGCCATGTCCAAACTTTTACAGCTGTAAAGGAAAGGACTTGCATTTGTGAAGCACCTTATGCAACCTTAGGACATTCCAAATCTCTTTACAGCTAATAAGGTACTTATCAAAGTGTAATCACTATTATTAAAACGGAATTAATTTACTAACAGTAATGTAGTAATGACCAATTAATTTGTTTTAGGGATGCTGGTTGATCGATAAATATTGGCTTGGACGCCATGGTAAAACATGCTTCGAAATAGCGCCCTAAGAGCGTTTGCATCCATCTAAAAAGGTAGACCAAGTCTTAATGCCCAAAATACAAGATTGACAGCAGTACGACACTCACTCAGTCCTTCACTGAAGTGTCAGCTGAATATTGCGTTCAAGTTTCTGTGTTGGTTTCTGTCGTAACCTTTCTGCAGCATAAATTGGACTCTGCAGCACTAGTTTCAAGAGCTTGTAATGCAGAAATACTTCAGAAATAATTGCATGATTAGACTCATTGCTGCTCCCATCAGTAATGACACAGATGATTGGATACTGTAGTTAGCTGTGCTGACTTGCATCAAGGGCAAAGCGATTAGTTGCCAGAAAGGTAAAGCTGAGTCACTTTCATGATTAGTGTTTTCTTAAAAAATTGTTTCTAGCCCTTCAGGGACAAGAATTCCTCCTTTATAGAAATACTGAATTTTTAGTTAGAAGTGTGCACTGAATGATGTTACCAAAGGGACCGTAGCTCTGTTATCATACCTCAGAAGACAATCACAGAACTTGTTCTAAAGCTTCTCAAGTAAGTGAATGTCTGCACCTCCACAACAATTGAAAAGCACTCTTAATCATACTGGAGGAAAACGAAAGTTAAGCTACATTTCCTAACAGTTGGGAGTAACTGTTTTCACTGGCAGGAGGCTGGTACCCAGAGGACATAGATTTAATATAATTGGCAAAAGAATCAAGGGGTGAGATGAGGCGAGTCCTTTTTACCCAATGAGCTGTTACGATTGAAAAGGATTGGAGAAGCAGATTGTGATTTCCAAAAGATAATTGGACAAATACTTTTAAAAGAAAAGCATTTGTAGCACTGTGGGGCAGGGGCAGGGGTGTGAGACTAATTGGATAGTACTTTCAAAGAGCTAGCCTAAGTACGATGGGCTGAATGGTCCCCTTCTGAGCTGCATTATTTTATGTGACTGGAAACCAATTTTGCAAAATCTCTAGAAGAATTTACAGCCTGAGGGAATTTTCTTCAACTGTTCCTTTTTTAGCCCAGCAAGGCTATGGTGCAAAAATATCAGCAATAAAGAACAATGTTTAACCCATTAACATAGCAATTGTCTTATCCAAAAAAATACATCAAATGGAATTGTATTAGTGCATCTCAAGTCCTAATCAAAACAGACATATTAAAAACTAAATTAATCTGATTCAAACTTGGTGTAGGGAAAAATAGCTGTCAAATCAAGCAGAATGGTACAACAGAGTATTTAGAAAATTTGAGTTCAACGGCAGAAGAAACCTGCTTAGCTTTTGTTTGTTTGGCATCTCTACGTGCAGTTACAGAAACTCTCAAGTTTAATCCAGTAATTTGTGTCGTTCAAAAAAAAATAACTGACTGCTGGAGTCAGTTATTTGTATGTGATCCTGCAGGGAAGTCAATATATATTTACACCAACACCTAAAAAGTCCGTGCAATGCTAGTGCTGCCTTTTAGGATTGAAAAAAAATGAGTTGACAATGACTCTATACAGCCATCAGTTTTGTCTCTCAAGACATAAGTCAGCTTGGGAAGCACGCTATATTGCTGTTTATATGAACAGCAAATTGACATGGTACTGTTTCAAGATTTCATATCCCAACCATACAACTTATTGAAATCTTGTTGACAACTAATCCAAATATATTGCTGTGAACCAAGATCATTTTATTCACAAAAGGTATTATATGTATCTCTGAGGGTTGGGGCATAGCTGTCTGCTCTCCTACCCGCCAGGATAAAAGATCTGGGGTGGAGGAGCCTGCCCACGATCTTGACAACTGTCCTACAGCAATTTCACGTTAGGAATGTTGCTTCAATTAATTTAAGGTGAAACTTGTGCTCCTAACTCAGGAGGAAATCCTACCTTAGGGATTTCTGCCAATTGGATGGCCAACTGTCATCCCAGCCAGGCCAGCTGTGAGCTGTGGCCGCTGCTGTTACTCGCCAAAAGAACCCAGGTGGTCAGCGGGTAATCCCTGGAGCTTTGTTCGAAAGGCTAGAGGAAAGTGTGATCGGGGAGGGGAGTTGGGGGGGGATGGTGGTGGGTGCTGGATCTGTTAGGCTGAGAGGACCTGCAAAGGAGATCCCACACGCCTATCCCTTGCCTGACACCGTCCCATGCAGTTGAAATTCTATCCCTTCCACCATTACTATGCACCTGTCTTCAAACCGACCAGCACAATAACACCTAGTTCTAGTTAGTACAGTCATGCTTTTCGAATAGTCAGTGCTTATCTCTCCCACGTCTAAAGCTGATCAACTGCAGCTCTCGCCCAGTGAGAGAGTAACACGAGCTACAGTAGGACATCTTTTTTCTTTCAAAAAAAGACCTTGGATTGAATTTGTACGGACTGAGGAACTAGCCACATGTTAAATTCACTCTGATAGGTTATTAAAAATAAGTTCTCGAGAAGAGTCACAGCAGACTTGAAACACTAACTCTGTTTCTTTCTTCACTGACGCTGTCAGTACTGCTACGTTTCACCAGCAATTTCTATTTTTATTTCAGATTGTCAACATTCACAGTATTTAGGTTTTATTAATTATGTGTTAGTGTGTGTGTTCATATGCGAGAATTAAGCTCTCAGCATCCAAGATAGTTATGGGGAACAGTTTGAAAGACTTTCAGGTGAACTTAGTAAATATTCCAATGCCTTCCTTGTCTTAGTGGCATCAGTCACTCTAGGTAATAGAACAGGCACTGAAACTTGGATTAACTTCCAATAACCTTGAATCTTATTTTACATATTATCATCTAAACTGAAAATCCCTACTTAATCAATTCACTAATAATCCTTAGTTGTGAGAATGGAGTACATCAACTGGAAAGAAAAGAGCAAATCAAGGTCAATTCCAGCATCAATTGCTGGCAAAATCTCTTTTACCTCCACCTTACTAATATACTTTCATTTCCATTGTACCAGCACAATATTCCAACCCCTACATCGCAAGTAAGTAGACACTCCAGTGCCAATTTGTGAAGAAATTTGTGGCATTGCACTGTGAACTTGCTCAGACTAACAAATGAACAGGCCAGATCTATTTCTTATACACCTAGAAAAAGAGGAAACTTTTTTTCTGCCAGTCTAGGCTAGATTCAGACTGAATTCTCTGAGGCAAATGGTCACTGTAGTTAGACACTGAGAGTCGTAGAGTTGTACAGCACAGAAACAGACCATTCAGTTCAACTTCTCCATGCCGACCAGATATCCTAAACTGATCTAGCATTTGTCAGCATTTGGCTGTTATCCCTCTAAAGCCTTCTTATTCACATATGCATCAAGATACTTCTTAAATGTTGTAATTGTACCAGCCTCCACCACTTCATCCGGTAGCTCATTCCATGCACGCACCACCCTCTGCGTGAAAAAGTTGCCTCTTATGTCCCTTTTAAATCTTACCCCTCCCGCCTTAAACCTATGCCCTCTAGTTTTGTACTCCCCACCCCGGGGAAAAGATCTTGTCTGTTCACCCTCTCCATGCTCCTTGTGATTTTATAAACCTCCAAAAGGTCACCCTCAGCCTCTGGCGCTCCAAGGAAAAATGCCCCAGTCTGTTTCGTTTTTCCCTACAGCTCAAACCCTCCAAACCTGGCAACATCTTTGTAAGTCTTTTCTGCACCCTTTCAAGTTTCACAACATCTTTCCTTTAGCTGCCTTATTTCCCCAGAGAAGGTTAAGTATTGCTCCTTCTGTAGTAGGTTCTTGTACACAATTAACAAATTCCTCTCCATCCAAGCCTTAACACTGTGGCAGTCCCAGTCTATGTTGAGAAAGTTAAAATCCCCTACCATTAAAACGCTATCATTCTTACTGTTATCTGAAATCTCCTTACAGACTTGTTTCTCAATTTCCCACTGACTAGGAATGTCTATAGTACAATCCCTATAAGGTGATCATCCCTGTCTTATATCTCAGTTCCACCCAAATAATTTCACTGGATGTACACCCTGGAATATCCTCCCTAATTACAGCCATAATGTTATCCTTAATGAAAAACATCACTCCTCCTCCTTTCTTGCCCCCCCTTTCTATCCTTCTGATAGCATCCAAACCCTGGAACATTAAGCTGCCAGCCCTGCCCTTTCCTGAGTCATGTTTCTGTAATAGCTATACGATCCCAGTTCTATGCTCCCAACCGTGCCCTGGGTTCATCTGCCTTACCTGTCAGGCCTCCTGCATTGAAATAAATGCAGTTTAATTTATCAGTCTTACCTCATTCTCTGCCTTGCTCTTGGCTGCCTTGACTATTTGACTTGTTCCTCTTCTCAACTGTACCAGCCTCTGACTTATCTCTTTTCTCACTTTCTCTTTGCTGTTTTACTTGTTCCATATGATCCAGTAAGATTCACAACCAAATACGCTTCCTACGGACATAATCATCAGGAACATTGAAATTCTCCCTAAACGCCCGCATCCAACAGGAAGAGCGCATGACTCTACTGAAGGCCATCTCTGCACTTTAATCTATAGACCCAGAAAACAGCAATTTTATTGCTCCATAAACACTGCTTTATGAAAACTTAATACTTATGCCATGAAATGCAAACATCTCTTCATTTAAAGTCATAAAATGTATTTAGTTCTGTAGGAAATTTTAGAAATCAAATGTTCTGTGCATTTGCAAGACATTTGCCTTGTTCTAATCAAAATTGTACATAACAAATATGTACATTTCAATAATTTATATCAGATGGGAGACAGCAAGCAATCAAAAATGCATTTCTGTAAAAATTGAATGAGTGAATCAGAAAGCAGTAGATAATCTGAGGACATTGTGGGTTACACAAAATCAACTGTGAAATTTCCAACAGATTAGCAGACAGGGAACATAACTTTGAAACAGGCTGCTGTGACCCAGGTTTCAACAAAACTAATTTCTTTCAAAGAAACAATATTTAAAAAATACTACTACCATGCATTTTCCTAGGGTGTGTTTAAATGGACAATTATTCTGTGCCTGATGGTTCAGTCACAGTAGCAGTGCTTGCAGCAATATGAAACTGTCAGGCAGAATTAGGGTAATTAATGTAATTAATGCTTGTCTTTTGCCCTTTTCAAAAGGTGGTTCATGGGCAATTCAATCTTGTCTTAATGGGTACAAACGATTTTGCACAGTAATGAGAGAAAGAAATGGATGAAAGGCATAATGTGTAACTGCATAATGTGCTCTTATAGCATTCTTCTCCTTAGTTAAAGAATCATCTAGACTGGATACCATTAAAAATTATACAACAATGCCTTGCGTAGGGATGTCCTATCTACCCCAACTGGACACGGCCGGGAATTTGAATCTGCAAGCCAATTTATTTTTCATTTTGTCTCAGCAGATTTTCTAGCAATAGTTTCTGACAGCTCACGGTTTTCCCTACTGGTTAGGCATCTTATGAATGTATTTTTAAAATACTGCAGAAAGACAAATAGAAATTAAGCCAAAAGGAATGAACACAGCTTTCAGAGTTGTGGTTAAATTAGTCATTGGAAGAAGAATTTACTTGCCCTATACAATTTCATAGTGGGTATCTTTCACATGACTGTAACATTGTTTGATTTTCCTCCATTTTTCAAAAAAATCCTTTTCTTCCTTTCATTGTCCCTCCTTTTGCATCTACATCTCCATTTTTCCTTCGGCTTACTTCCCTCTCTCTCAGATGCTCATTACATGTCAATTTGTTTCTTCTCTACATGTGGGCAGTTGATCTTTTCAGTTCCCTGACTGTATGCAACCCATGGTCTCAGAGGTGGAAAGCATTCAGGGTAGGTGCACTGGAAATTAAGACTAGGCTTGAGTTGGCATCAATCTTCCAACTATCTTTGGACTGTGATTTTAAACAGCTGGTGCAAGTCAAACGTTATTCAGAAGTCATTTGAGATGTGGCAAACATTCAAGAGTTATGCTACCATACGCTGTTTGCTGAGATGCAAAACACATTCAAATGTTCTTCATAAAACACTGAGGGTTAAAGAAACAGACAAATCTGGAACGCATCTTATCATTGGCAGCAAAAGGTGGACAACTATGCTTCTGCCAAATCCTTTTCTGAGCCTGGGTTTGTGTTTTGCACAGCATCAGGTGACCTAAAGACTCTTATCTGTTAGGCCAGTTCGTACATGATGCCATAAATCCTATAGTGATTTTGGATTATATATCATCAGTTGTGACATCTGAATTATTCCCAAAGATTATTGATTTGGCAGTTTCACTAACCCAGAGAGAGCTATTTTTTTTTTAATTGAGACACATGCAGTGTAATATTTTGATGATTTGAAACTGAGTGCCTTGTATTAACTCTGTTTTAGGAACACTGCAGATTGAAGATACTTAGTACGTTTTGACACCGAGCCAAATCATGTATTTTTTCATGTTATTCTACATTAATTTTTTTGTATCCTGAAAATCACAATGTGTTTGATAATAATTTATTCTTGATTGAAAATCTGCCTGTCAGTAAAAAAAAAGACATGACAGATGTCATCATAAATCACCTTGGTAACTAATTTTCAAGTCCATTTTTATGAAAGACTCAAATAAGTTGGCAGAAGCATCCATCACTACCAGAGGACATTCAGGCAGCCCATCCTTGGGAAGAGTTAGCTGTGTAAATAGTGTATTTCATTGTAACTTGTAATATGTTGTTAAACTCAGTTTAAATTTTATGCAAGTCTCTCAATATTATACACTATGATGATGTCATGATAATGCAGGACTGAGAAGGTACAATATGCCAGTATATGTTTAGATGCAATTCTAATAAAATGCATGGCATCTTCTAATATTTGCTGGAGGATGAAAATATGTCACTCGAGTGAATTATCTCATAATCTACAACCATTACTTGGCAGAATGGACTGCATTTCGTCCATTTCCCACCAAAGATTGGGGATCCTTTGTGGTGATTTCACCTTAAGATTATGTTCTGAATTTATCTGGATTGTGTGGTTCCAAACTAATCCCCCCACCATCTTCTCCCACACATCATCCAATTTTCTGAAGAAGTATATAAAGGTTTTCACTTTGATAGATTGTGTTGTTCTTCCCGATGGGACAGCTCATGCTCCCTCTCCCTTCACCAACATCAGCCACCTCCCACTACATGCCTAGTGCGAGTTTGCAAGAAGTCTTGATGTGAAACACCTTCTGCACTTCTGTACCACAGCACATCTGTGCATTGAAACAGCTAAGAGGATGAAGTTACTGTTTTCCTCACTCTGTCCTTATCTAATTGCTGCCTTTGCTGGTGTGCAGAACATTTTCTTAATTTTGATCGACTGACAGCAGGAACTCCACTGAATATGGTAAATGCAGAGGAAAATGTAATCTGCGTTTCACCCTGATAATATTCCTAAATTCCATCCTGAAAGCTCAGTGCCTATTGGAACTGTGTGAATGTTTCTCACATCTCCTGACCTTTAGCTGAGTTGCTAGTTTTAGTACCAAGTTTTGTTGAATTGGTTTGGTGTTTTGGCCGCAGTTATGTTAGACAATAGTGCAGTATGAAATAACTCCACGGAGGCCGATCGCAAAGTCACCCTTCATTTACATGTGCATAGTGCTTGACACTGGTCCGGCTTCCTCAGAGCCAACTCGCAGAGTGAACAGGACCTCTGAAACTCCTGTTTATATCTGTCAGCCAGGCCTCCCTGATTGGACCAAATTAACAGCTCCAACCAGGGAAATCATGTTCTATGAGGTCCACCTGGCTGACCTTGTTACAGTTACTGCATAGTGTAAATACCACTGGACTAGTAATCCAGAGTTAGGACTCATCATTTGGAAATATGTAATCAAATACAGCTTGGCAGCTGGTGAAATTTAAATTCAATTTGTTAATAAATCTGGTATATAAATATATACTCAGTAATGATGAAACAAGCAGATTTTGATTTAAAAAATTCCATCCGGCTCATTAATTCCTTTATAGAAGGAAATCTGCGGTCCTTACCCTGTTTGACCTACGTATCATTCTAAACACACACAAAATGTGGTTGACTTTCATGTTCCCTCTGAAATGGTTTACCAAGCTGCACTCAGTTGTATCAGAGCCGCTCCAGAAACAATGACGCTGTGAATGTACATAAAACAGACGCAGCAATTCAACAAAGGGGGCTCAACATGACCTTCTGCAGGTCACTTGGGTATGGTAAGAGATGCTGCCCTTACCAGCAATGTTCACATTCCCAGGAACTGATTATCACAACTCAAGAACGAATGTTTAAAAAAAAGATTTGAAACTTCCCAGAATAACTTGGATCCTTACCGAGGTTTAAGTATCTTTGGTCTAGATTGGAAACCAAACAGTGAAGAAAGGGCGGCAGTGTGAGCCCGACTGATCTGCTGTCTAGAAAAGCAAATAAAAGCTTGATGGACTGAATGGCCTTCCTTAGCCTTGTAACCATTCCATGATTCAACGAAATTGTGATTTTGAGGGCATTTTACCATTAGCCAGAAATGTTACTGTCATGCTGCATAACTCATGTGTATTATCACATCTGAGATATTATGTACCATGTACTCAATGATATGAAGCTAGTACATCTATTCTTCTACAAGGAAATTTAACCCTCTACTAAGTGTTTCTGTATCTCTATCGGGAGTCTTTGTCAGCATTATCATAGGAAAAGTGAGGGGAAAATAGATTCTTCAGCAGGGCTGCAAACAAGGTGTATTCCGTACCCGTGTATTTTGTTGGAAGGTCATTTCAATTTTAAGCTTCTGTGTTGCAATTGGTGATTTTCAGAGTGTGTCTTAATCTGGCCACATATTTCCCCACATCATTTCCCACCAGTTACAACTTTCCAGCTAAAATAGTAACCTACCTGACACACTGTGTGAAACTTCTGGGTAGGGATGTAATCTCAAGAGATTTAGAGAGTGAAAGAATGTATAGATTTCTGGAATAGGCTGAGATTAGGGATCTGAGAGCCAGGTAGATGGTTCATTGCCAGGTAGATAGCTCATTGGATTGAGTAGGAAGTGTAATTGCAGAGGTTACGAGTGCACATGCAAAGGTACCTGTGTACATGTCAACTAGATTTTTCTTTTGTCATTTGAACATCATTTTCAGAAAGGTACATTGTCATCGGGAATCCATTCAAGTCAGTAATTGTCATACCAGACCTTTGCTTGAGAAATGGAACCACCCACAACAAAGTGTTACGTATCTGATATCCTACTAGTTACAGAACCAATCTCCATGAAACTGTGCGTGAGAAAGAAGAGGTCAGAATAATTTGTGTATGAGAGGAACGGGAATGATAAAGATGCAGAGCAGGATTGTGTAGTCTGGATTCATTTGGGTAATATATTCCCTTCCAGTTATTGATACAATCTATCCATGCCTAATGTGGTATTCCATCCACACTAATAGTCTTTTTCATCTTTTATGAATTTGTCAGTCTGCTACATTATTTAAGAAATATTCATGAAAAACGTTCCAGTTCATGAAAATAATAAATTATTAGTGATCCAATCTAATGATTCAGAGGGTCAAGAATCTGCTGGCCTAAATTAGTTCTTTCAGTCCAAACAATCTTTAAGATTGACATTTAGGAGATAAGAGACATCTTTTGAATATCATACTGTCTTTGCCTTTGAAGTTTGTCTGGAAGCCTTATAAATCTCCCTCGATACGAAGAAAAAGCATTTGAAAGGGTGAGTTGCCCTTTTCTGTTTGTCACACTTCATTGATACAAACTTCCTGATGTGTTCCGTTGACTGGTTCAAATATTCGCAACCTTAGGCTACAGAAAGCATTAATACACTGTCGCTTTGCATAGCACACATTGTTCAAGGATGACGTTTGTTATTCCTGTGGTTTGCCGTAGCATTGCCATCAGCATTGCAAATGGTGAATGTTAAGGGGCCTGACCTGAATGATGGTAAAGCAAAGATCTGCCATTATGTTTTTAAAAAGTGAAGGTACACTTTTCATATTTTAACATGTTGTTGCATCATAGCCCAAGGCTGTGTTGATATTGCAACAATAATGTTATACTTAAATGTTTTTGTACTGTTGTTTAAAAAGGTTGAAAAGCTATCCTGAGTTATTACAGGTCAGCCAGCCTAACGTCAACAAATTGCTGTAGAAAATCCTGAAGAACAATATAAACCTGCAGTTATATAGGTGCAGACTGATCCAGGACAATATGGATTTGTCAAGGTAAGGTTGTGCAATGTTTGGAGAGGTTGAAAGGAAGGTCCATGAGGATGCACATTCGTAGCAGTCTACATAGATTTCGGGACGGTTTATGACAAGATGCCACATGGTAGGCCTATCAGACAATTAAAAGATCATGACATCTCAAAGCAAGTTGCCAAGTTGCATCTAAAATTGGCTCAGTGTCAGGAAACAAAAGGCTGTGGTTGCTGATATTTTTGTGACTCAGTGTCTTTGTAGTTTTGCAGAGTTCCATTTGGATCCCTTGCTGTTCTTGATATAAAAAGAATGATTTAGACTTATGCAGTAAGTATGATTTGCAGGAGATGTAAGAGTTGTCTATGTGATTGATTGTGATGAAAAATGCTGCAGACTGAAGGATGATACCAAATGCACTGATCAGATGGACAGAAAAGCAGCAAATGAAATTCGGTCTGGTGAAATGCTGCTAATATATGTCGGGAAGACAAATAAGGCAAAGGAATACACGGTAAATGGTAGGACTCTGACAAATACAGAGAAACTGAGGAGCCTTTGAATGTGTGTCTACAGATCCCTGCAAGTAACAGAAGTGGTAGATTAGATCAAAAAGGCATTCAGAATACTTTCCTTTGTTGTCTAGACATAGAGTTAAAGAGCAGGAAGGTTAACCTGGACCCATATAAAATACCAATTATATCATATCTCGAGAGTACTACTGCATACTGTTCTGATCACGGTGACAAGACAGATGTGATCACACTGGCGAACATACAAGGATATTTTAAAATACTTGACTATAAAGAATGATTGGATTGTGGTTGTTTACTCTAGTACACGGGAGACTGAGGAATGATTGAATCATTGGGACTAAAGTTATCTGAACATTAAACTGAACGGGGACTAAAGAGAGGCCAAAATAGAGTGTTAGGAAAGATATATATCCTTTAGCAGAGAGGTCAATAACAAGAGGCTTGGATTTTTTTTTCAAATCACTCGTGGGATTTGGTTGTCACTGCCAAGGTCAGCATGTTCCGCCCACCCTTGTTTGCCCTTGCGAAGGTGATGGTGAGCTGCCTTCTAGAACCAAGACAGTCCATGTGCTGTTGATACACCTACAGTGCTGTTAGGAGGGAGTTCCAGTGAGACTGAAGAAACGGTGATAAAATTCCTTTGGATGCTGTGTGGCTTGGAGGGCAACTTGCAGCTGTGGTGCTCCCTTGCACCTGTTGCCCTTGTTCTAGATAACAGAGGGTTGGGTTTGGAAGATGGGAACTTCAATGAGTTGCTGTAGTGCATTTTGCAGTTGTCACACCGTACTACCACTGTGTGCGTAGCGGAGAAAATGAAAGTTTGAGGTGGATGATGATGTGCGAGTCAAGTGCCCACTATTAGCTCTGGATGTTGTTGAACTTCTTGAGTATTGTTGTCAACCGGCAGGTAGAGATTATTCATCGCACTTGAGATTTGTGCCTTGTAGATCATTTCTAGGGAGTGAAGAGCTCAGTTACTTGCCACAGAATTTTCAGCCTTTGATCTGTTCTGTCTGATACAGTGTTTATATGGCTGGCCCAGTTCAGTTTCTGGTCAATGGTAAACCCCAATATCAGCAATGGTAATGCCGTTGAATGTCGTGGAGAAATGTTTAGATTCTCTCTTGCAGCCATTTTCTTGTCCCATTAACACTCCCTTAATTCTGTACCATGAAACCTTCTGTCATAGAAACTCCTGCTCTCCAGCCAATCACATACCTATCCTTTTCCCTTCTTCCCACTCTCCCACCTTCTCTTGTTCAAAACCCGAGACATGCCAAATTTTCCTCAATTCTGATGAAAGCTCACAGAACTGAAATAGAGGCGATGCTCAGACCTGCTGAGTATTATCAGCATTTTCTGTTTTATTTCAGATTTCCACCATCTGCAGTATTTTCCTTTTGACTTGTACAGTGTCTTTGATGACCCAAGGAGTGGTTTTCTGTGATTTCTGTAATTTTGAAGTGTAGTCATTTCTGTAATGTGGTCTACATGGCAAGTGACACAGGGCAAGCTCCCACAGTGAAGAATAGAATAAATGATGGCCAGGACTCGAAGGGAAACTTCAAGCCTTTCTTCAAAAATTTCATGGGACCATTTACTGTCACCAGAGAAGGCAAATGGAAATTTAATCTCATACCTCAACCAGAAGAAAGTGTTTCAGACAAATCTCTCGCTACTGTTCTGAAGTCCCAGTCTAATGTATGTGCTCAAGTCTGCGGAGTGGAATTTGAAGCCATACCTTTCTGGCTGTGCGGTGGAAATGCTCCACACTGAGCCAAGGCTACCATCGCTTTATTCTAAAAATAGGATTATCCCATTGATTACTTCTTAGAATTATAGAGCTTTGCAGCAAAGGAGGATGCCATGAAGCCCATCTCTTTGAATGAGCTGTATATTTTTGTTCCTCACTCCAGCTTTTCCCCATAGCCCAACAAATTAGTTCTTTTCAAGTTCATGTCCGTGTGACTTTTGAAAGTTCCCACTGGATTAGCTTCCATCATTCTTTGAGGTGGTGCATTCTGGATCTCAGTAACTTTCTGCCTGAAGAAGTCTGTCTAATTCCCTCACCTCTCGTTACCAACCTGTGTGCCAGAGGAAACAGTCACTCCCAACTTGCTCCCTCAAAACCCCATAAAATTTTGAATATATCAGTTAGAGCCCTCCTGGTTACACATTTGCAAATCTCTCTTAAGTCCCTCATCACCGGTGTCATCCTGGTAAACCTATTCTTTATCCTTTCCACCCTCTTGACGTCTTTACTAAATTGTGATGCCTGGAATTATACACAATATTCCGGCTGAAACTTATCCGGAGATTTGTGGAATAAAAACTAAATATACTGCAAAGCTGGAAATCTGAAATAAAAACAGAAAATACTGGAAATGCCCAACAGGTTTGGCAACACTGGGGGAGAAAGAATCAGGAGTTCATGTCTCATTTCGATGACCTTTCATCAGAACCAAGAAAAGTTAAATTTGATTTAGATCATACAGCCTTTCTTCCACTTATGTCTCGGTCAATCCATATTTCAGTCATTTCTCTGCAAAGGTCATCCCTACACTTCTTTTATTCTGAATGAACCTGGCTTCATGCAATATTAATTCATGCCTGCTTACTTCAGATGTTTAACTAACATTGATTTGCTGGTTTTGTCTTGAAGGCTATGTCCCTCATCTCCACATTTTATTTATTGCATTGCTTCATCCTGTACAACCTTGTTGGTTAGAGAAATGCTAAATTCTGGTTAAGATCTTGCCCATCTTATTCTGTTTTATCTGATTTCCTTCATTTAATCCAGGCACATGAAGCACTGCTTTTGTGTCTGGGTAATAATTCTTGTGGTACCTAACACTATCAGTATTTGGTTGCCAAAACAGGCATCATGAACAATAAGTCTCCTTGGACACATTCTTTCACGTCATTCTTTCTGAAGTGGAGGCGACCCAGTTGATCATCTCAAATTGAAAGCATTGAAAGAGCTGGGCATCTTTTGATAGATGGTCATGTCACATTGATGAAGAAGCAAAGGGGATCCATTTTCAGTGAGTTACTGAACACAAAAGTCCTGGAGAGAGGAAAAAGAAACTTGGAATTCGCTCATGTTTAAATGAGCATTTCAGCTTTTCCATTGCAGTTGCAGTCTAGTGCAGCCTTCAGGCACACTGTCAATGGTGCTTGATACGTTGCTGCAGCAGTACAGGTCTCTGCCCTTTTCAAGCACTAAATTTGTTGGCCGTAGCACATCACTTGAGCACATTCGCATTTACACCTCCCAATCAGTAATTTTGTTATAGTCAAAAAACTTGTGGTAAGCAAATATTTTACTATAACCCCAATGTTCCCAAGCACTATCAAACAATTGTCATAAAGATAAGGTCTCATACTGGCAGCAATTTCTAGATTCGTATATATTCTTCTAAAAGCCAGTCTTACCCGCATAAATTTAGAAACGCCTTCAGGATGAAAATGTGCCTTTTGAAATAATTAATATCTTGTTGGCATCTTCCTTGATAGATCCACTGAGTAGCACCTTGCAGAAAGTTTTATAATGATATATCTTTCAAATGTGCCTCCTCAATCTCTGGCCATCAGCCAACTTTGTCAAACGATTTACAGAAAAGAAGTGACTTGCACCATTTCATTATGATGAGAACCATTTTATTAAACATTAGGCTCGCTAATGTGATTGCTGCAGTGCTCCTGGCACGAGGGCTCTACGTTATTGGCCATGGAGGCCTGAGGCGGGCTTATGCCCACATGCTCAATTCTCTCCAATTGCAGGCATAAAGCACTTAACACTAGGAGCCTTCACACTGAATGTGCGCAAGGCTCATTAAACCATGAGCTCTGTTTAAATTAGCAGTCATTAGCATAATACAGCTGGAGCTTCTGAACAGCACTCCAAAAGCTCAGTATCTGTTCACAATGGATGTAATGTGGACAGTTCTAAAATTTAAATTGTTTTCCTGGTTGTAAAAGGGCCAAATATCATTTATGTCCACTGGTGGCCAGTTTTTGAAAGTGTTTTTTTTTCCTCCAGATGTAAATTGAGAAGTAAAAGTGATGAGTTGGGAAGGAAGCAGCCTTTCAGTTCTAGCTGTCTCCTAACATTGTGGTCAACTGATCATATTGGCCTTGGATTGGGGGCTTCACAGATTGGCCAGAGTGATACTGGTGTTAATATGGTTCAGTTATAAGGAAAGGTTGCAGGGGGTGGGTGGAGATGTAGAGTTAAGGTCACAATCAGATCAGCCATGATCATGTTGAAAGGTGGAGCAGGCTAGGGGGCCAAATGGCCTACTTAGTTCTAGTTCTTACGTCTGTGGACAAGCCTTGCCTTATTTTGAGTATAGTAGATTAATGGGTGATACACTTGAAGTGTTTAAAATCACTAACACATTCGATAGGGTAGCTAGAAATATTTTCATGAGGTAGACAAGCCCAGTTCAAGGGGGCAGAACATTAACGTTACGGCTAGGCTGTCAAGTGGTAATGTCAGGGAGCATTTGTCTTCAGGCAAAAATTTTGTGGCAATTTGGATTTCTTTCCCCCAAAACACTGTCAAGGATAAATCAATTGAAAAATTCTAAAATGAGATTCATCGATTATTGCCAGGTAAGATCATCAAGATACATGAAACCATGATTTTTGAATGAAGTTAAAATGAGTCAGTTGAGCATGGGGCTGAATGACTTGCTCGTATTCCAATGTTCCTGTGTACTGGAAAAATAGCAATAATATTTAAATTAACTCAACTTGTTTCAGTGGGAACAGAGAATTCTTTTGGACATAGATATGTATCTTGGTGATAAGTGATGCATCTGGAATAGTGGTTCCAACAGTGCTACATCGGGACTGTTTTACATCCCCATTTTGAGTTTGTGTGAAAAGTTGCAGGAACCCCAGCCTGTTGATAAAGTCATTCGGGATCAAGAGGCATGCTCTATTTGATTTGCTGAACCTGCCCAATCTAGCATATAGTTACAATGGAAAGATCATTTTGTGTTGAAATGCTCCCTGTCCTGCAGATCATAGGAATTGCAAAAGGAAGGTTCATTATGTACTGCTTTTAAGCTTTTAAGTAGTTTTAGATACACAAGCAAAAACTGCCACCGTTTTGAACGTGGCAAGACACAATGATGGCACTGAAATGAGTGAGCTATGTGTCTGTGAATTCATTTTCAACACTGCTTTCATGAGGAAAGTTGGTGATGGAAAATTCTGCCTGCTTTTTCTTTGCATAATGCTGTGGAATCCCTAAATAAAAACCAAAAGAACTGCAGATGCTGTAAATCAGGAACAAAAACAAAGTTGCTGGAAAAGCTCAGCAGGTCTGACAGCATCTGTGAAGGAGAAAACAGAGTTAACGTTTCGGGGGAAGGGTCACCGGACCCAAAACGTTAACTCTGTTTTCTCCTTCACAGATGCTGCCAG
>NC_063345.1:55756189-55791399 GCF_021869965.1 Rhincodon typus | reverse complement strand
CTGGCAGCATCTGTGAAGGAGAAAACAGAGTTAACGTTTTGGGTCCGGTGACCCTTCCCCCGAAACGTTAACTCTGTTTTCTCCTTCACAGATGCTGTCAGACCTGCTGAGCTTTTCCAGCAACTTTGTTTTTGTGCCATGGAATCCCTAATGGTTATTCTGACAGGCTGGTGGACCCATGGTTTAAGAGCCCTGAGATTTAATGTTCCCTGCTATACTTGCACAGGTCTAGAAATTGTAAGGCTAGAAATAACTGTAATGATATCACCAGTTGAGTTCTTTTCACATTCTGCTGACGTTTTAGGAACTGTTAATAAGCACCTCCAGGATCGGTGAAGGAATGTAGTTTAAATCTAAGTGCATCTTCAGTTCGTCTGCTAATATTGTTGACCATAATATCTACCCTCGACTACATTAGCTGCTGGTGTTACAGTCTTGAATATAATTATCTTCCAACGCTTTGATTAAGTTGGTTGAACTTACTAGCAGATCAAAAGCTTATCAAGTGTCATCAGATAATGGTTAATGATACCAGACTTTTACAATAGACCTGTTGATGTTAGAATCAGATTCGGTGCTCTCGTGCTGCATTCAGAAACTATTCATTTAACCTCAATACTTTTGTTCTACAATAAACGGATTTTTTTTCAACTGTGGCAGAAACAATATAGCAAATATGTCTCAAACTATGTTCTGTGATATTGGGGATGAAGACTGCACAATTCTAAATAAACACAACTATAACAGAGGATATAAATCGAGTAATGTTCTGTTAGTATTCTTATTCTGCAGCCTGACAAGAGATGATAAAAAAATGTTAATTTCTCTGTTATTAATCCGTGTGGTACAAATTGCGGTTTGTCCTTTGCCATTCAAATAAACCAATTCCTAGTGGAGAGATTTAGCCCGGCTCTACCTGTTTAGCATAAGCAATGGAAGCAGGCAAAATTGTACAGGTTTTCAATTGTGAAACTAACAATGAATTCAAAAATAGTGGGATCCAGGAAGCAAAAAGTAATACATTATAGCATCCCAACGTGTTTTGAATTTGAAAATCATGTTCATGCAGAGTTTGGTTTTGCATGAAGATGTTTTCTGGTTCTTTGTTTCCACCATCTCTGTGATATTGTTTGGTCAATTGTAGACAATCTACCAGGATAGAACAATCCCTTTGCCACATATATGGAGTGACATTGGTATTGTTCTTTCTTGTTCAATTGACAGCCCATGGTGAGCAGACGGTAAAATTTCTGCACATGGTGACAACTTAATTTCAACTTCAAAATACAGTACGATGCAATTATCTTTCTCGGATCTCAATATTTGATGGGTTTTGTGGAGGCTTCTTGGCTGAGTACTTTGACTCTCATTTTATTGTCCGTATGTGCCAGAACACACAACTATGGTGTAATTTACAAAAAAAAATTACAGAGGTATTGATTAGAATTTTATCTTGTCCTCCCTTGAAATCAAATGCATTGCTTATAGAATTTTAATTTAAGCTTGCTTCATCCTTAAATAACTAGTGCAATCTAACAAACTATATTGAGTCAGGACTCTCCAAGGGTTAAAAAAAAATGCCTCATATATTTTGGATGTCATATATAATTTACAATATTCAATCAAACTTGTGTCAATTTCCAGCTTCATATTTTTTGAAGTGCAGTTTATTTCGAGCTGTTATCTGTTGCCATGCAGATGCTGCAAAAACCACACAGCCCAGAGCAGCAGTATTGAAACACACCAATGTGAGCTCATTTGCAAACACTAGATTAAAAAAGCGAATCTCAGTCAATGAAGCCAGCAGGAGACATTTTATTTAAATATTTTGAAAGAAAATTTACATGAAGGGAGAGCAGTTTCCAAGGATATAGTTGTTTTCCCTCCTCATTTGGCACGCAAGTTTAGTACCTGCTTTTTATTTTGTCTTGTATCCTGTTCTTTCCATTGGGTAACTGCTCTTTTTTAACCTTATTAAACTGCAGCTTCACAGTTATGCTGTGTCTGACAGGACAATTCAATTTAGTGAGATCTGTGCTAATGTTTCTAAACTACTTGTTCAATAAGAAACAACTGCTAGTAACGATTCACAGGACAGACAGATCTGCCAATTTTCTCGCAAGCATGCAGACAATTGTAACGAGCAATGTGACCTTTCTGAATGTCACACATCACAAAATCTGGTGACACAAAGCGACAGGGCGTCAAAATAAAAGAAGGCATGCTTTTTTGATACTGTTATCTGTGCAAGCGTGTTGTGGTATACATTATATAAAGAAAATTCATTACATTTTGAAGGTAGAATCAAAGTGAAAGGCTATTGTGTGCATCGAGGCCAGTCTGCATCATAGTGTTATATATTGTGATAGGATGATGAATGCCATAAAACACAATGCCATCCCAAATTCACTGCCGGTTTACTGATGTATCTAGTGTAAAGTACATTAATTAATATTGTTTCAAGTCAAGTCCGACATTCCAAGTTATAATTGAGAAACAATGGGTGGATGCAACCCTGAAGTAGAAACAATGAAGAAAGCAACTGAACATGACAATCAGCTTTTCTGCTTGCTACATCAGACCTGATTTTTGATTTTGTAATTGTGAATGTATCAGAATCTTTTGATTGTAATTTTAAACTTCACTACAGTTAAGCCCCTCCTCTAACATTTCCTGTTACCCCGCTGCTGCCCAACACCAAGCATGCCATAACAGTGGGGTGGACAAGTGTGTGAACAGTAACATATGTTGGGCAGTGGGTAAACTGCGAATACTGCAAATCGCAGTCCATGGAGCTTAATTTATCAATGGCACGTAGTCGAGACCCAATCTGCACAAAGCTGCAGTAAGCATAGCTAAGCGCCCAAACAAGCAACATATGAGTGCTTGATCCTGTAATTCACTGGACAAGAATTACATTGACTGTGCTGATCAAAAAATAATTCCCATTCCTCAGAAAAGCAGGCAGGTTTGGTTCAATGAACACAGTGTGAATTTGCCCATAGACTGAAGCAAAGCGGTTTTGGGAAGTAACTCAGAAGCCAATGCACCAGCAAAAAGAATGGAGTCATTGAACACCATCTCAACAGAATGATAGTGGAAGGCAAGAGACCTGTGAAAGGCACAACAGTGAGAAGAAAGCAATTAGAAGACAATTGCCTCCAACTAAGTAAGCAAAGGACCTTAATTAACTCTTGTGCATTCCTGTTGATTCTTACATTTCTCTCAATGCTACTGTCCTAAATCTACTAACTTTGCTCCATCCAGCCTTCAGAGCTTTTCCATCACCATTCAGAACTAGGTCAGACTGGTTCCAAAGGTATCTGCTGTCATTTTTGTAAGCATCTCCCCCACCTGTCAGCTGTTCCTCCAGCCCAAGACCTTGGTTTTACCTTTCAGCTGCACTGGCTTCATAATATTCACAGTATGTGGACCCAGGGCTTCATTCTATGCTCCTTCATACCGTGTTCAGCTGACACACTGACCTGAATGTTTAGCAGCTGAGCCAATTTGGCCAAAATTCTGAAGTGCCCCCGAAAGCCATATAAATGATGCTCTGCAGATACTGCATTATTTGCCATCATATTGCTGGAGGTCACTGCAGTTTGCACACGCAGTTGATGACATGATTCTTTCTTGTTGTCTGTCCTCTATTATTCCAGTCAGTGAGACTGTCTGTCTACTTGGTTCTGTTTTTAAATATCCAGAGCAGCTCTATCGATAGATACTCTTCCCATTTCGCGGGATCACCTCCAGAGTTCCCCAAGGATCCAACCATGGCCCTTTCTCTTGGCATCAAAGTTTGTAAAATGGGGGTCAGCTTTCCCATCTGTATTACTGATTAGTCCTGCTCCTTTACAAGTGCTCCCAGCTCCTCCAATAACTTATGGCAGTCAAAGTGTTTACTTTGATATCCAGTCTTGGGTGAACCATAATTTCCTCCAGCACAACACTGAGAACCAAAATCCATATCTTCTGCTGCAAACTCTGTCCTCTCCTTATTGATTCCATTCCCTTGCTGTCTGTTTGTCTGTTTGTTTGCAGTCTGTTTGCAAGCTCAGATCCTGTTCAACCACAAGTGAACTTCTGACCTCTCCATCAATAGGACACTCAAGTTATGCTTTTGCAACAAGTTGCACCTATATGCCTAACACTGACCTTTGGCTGAAGCTTTTCTGTGTGCATGTGATAAAGTACCACACAATAGACTTGTTAGGAAAATTCAAACCATGGCATGGAAAAGAGAGTGGCTGCGTGCATAGAACCAAAAATGGCGATCTCAGACTAGAGGGAAGAGACAATAGTGACTATCAGGGATCGTTTTGGGACCACTGTGTTTTTTGATGTATGTTAATTCCTTGGACTTGAGTGTACACAGTGTAATTCCATTCTTGGAAAATGTCCAGAATTCAGAAGAGTACTTAACAGAGAAGAGGATGGTAGGAGGTTTGAATCTGCATGCACCAGTTAGTGGAATGACCACTTCAATGTGAGATAGTGATGACCAAGTTCCTGATTCCAAATCAATCTCTATTCATCCTGGGGTTGGAAGATCCCATCTTTCCCTCTGCCCCCACCCCCCAAAAGGAGGGAAAAGATGTAGGCAGTTTTATTAAGAGACCAACCTGCAAACTAATTGAGGGAGAAAAAGTCAAGAGGAACTGCCCTCCCCCTGACAAAGACGAGCAAAGGATCACAAGGACGGTAACAAAATCGGCTCGGACTGAGGAGGCAAGCTTGGTTTGGTGAGAGAAACTTGCTTATCTTAAACCTGGAAACAGGATCAGATAGCTGGCCAGTAACATTAAGCAAGCTCACTGATAAGAACGTAGACAAATGGCAGACAGGAAAAGAGCAGCTGGTCCATTTAACATGCTTGACACTTATGATGCCTGGGGATTCATTAAGAAAACATGTTCTGACTCAGCAACCATGTAATCACTTGAAAATGACAAATAAACAGAAACAAAAAACGGGTAAATAAGAGGAAAATTAAATTTTCTCCAATCTCTTTCAAGTGATCGCCTTCACCATGCACATATTAAATATTAATTCACCTACTTTTTAAACTTGTCACTTTCATATTTTTTCTGTTGATGAGGAGGGTTCCAGAGACTGTTGAATCAAGTGGCTGATTACACTTTTTACACTGTATGTTCACTGGTTACATGCAAAATAGAATAGCTTAATTTGGAGCTAGACATTTCTCATCAAGTGTTTCACATCACTCAGAAAGTTTGAAAAGGTATACGTGAGAAACGTAAAACTAATTCAGATCATAAATGTCATGGTAACAGTATCTTAAAACTGTGCATTGTGCAACACCGATAGACCCCTGAATGTAAGATGCTCAGGCAATATTGAAAACAGACTCCAAGAAAGGTCAGAGGATATGGATGAGGGTCAGGCAGGATGTGGTGTGGGATGCGGAGCAGAAGTTTGGATATGCTGATAAAATGTGCACAGAGTGGAAGGCAGGAGGTCTGTCAGAGAGACCCGAGTAATAGAGACTGGAGATTTTAAAAAATAGCAATAATGAAGTCTGCAATGTCTGAGATCAGTGTGGAAGTATATATATTGATAGACTTGGATGGGTAGAATAACCTTTTTAATGACAAGAATACGAGTTGGATTCAAGCAGAAATGAAGGTTTCACATCTTGTTTCATTAGTCTGAGGCTATTGCTGTGCATGAGTCAGTGGTGAGTGTGCGCGGAGAACCAGAGACAATGGTTTTTGTCTTACCCTCGTACAGAAGACTGCATTTAGGATTGATAACATAGACTTATAGATGCTGGGAAAGATGATGGAGAAGTTGAACTCGGTATCATCAATATACAGCTAGAGAAGGTCAAGCATTGACGTTTTGGGAACTTGAAGTTAGAGTGCAGAGGTGGTGTCATGGTCATGTCATATTCCTAAAGCTGTTTGAGAAGTGGACATGACTTATATTTTATTAAAAAATAAGGCAGCGATATGAAACATTGAAACTAAACTGTCATTAAAATGCGCTCCAGAAAGTCAGACAACTTCTGTTTTAGTTTCTGAAGATGGAGAGAGAAACAATAAGTGAGGAGTTCATTAAAATGCAAATGGGTCTGTCAGGTCTATCACCATTTCAAAATGCCAATGACTGCCAGCTCTATAAAGATGGGATTCCAAATAAAATGATTCAATGAGAGTAGTCATAACTGAAATGTTGATGGTTCATTAAGTACTCCTCCACAGTGTTTTAGTTACTTTGGCTTCCATTGTGTGGACCATGGAATACATAGATACTGACATCACATGACTGAAACTGGCTGGTAAAGGAGCAAACAGCTTAATAATTCACAAGGGGAACCCAACAAGGCAGTCTAGATCAAGCATCTGATTGAGAGATTATCCAGCAAAAGAAAGAATGCTAACTCAAAATGACAGTGATCTCAGGCAGTGAAAATGACACAAACCGAAAACTCAGCAGCTCTGGCAGCATATGTGGAGAGAGAGAAACAAAAGTGTTTCTGTGACACTCAGTTCCTGTAAATGAGAATTGGATGCAGCTGACTGTCATGGAATGTAAATAGTCATTGGTCACAATGCAAGCATTTGGGTTGTATTGTGGATGCAAACTGCACCTTGTAATCATTTTGTTTGTAATAGGGTTGGCATTCTTTCTTTTGCTGGATAATCTCTCAATCAGATCCTTGGTCTAGACTGCCTTGTTGGGTTCCCCTTGTGAATTATTAAGCTGTTTGCTCCTTTACCAGCCAGTTTCAGTCATGTGATGTCAGTATCTATGTATTCCATGGTTTTGCTGGCTGTGAATAAGAGCTCACCTTTGGAATTGCCCAGTTGCTTGCCTGTATCTTGATGTTCCCCACCTGGACAATAAAAAGCTGCAGGTCAACTGTGGGCGTTGGGGACAGGGTATTGGTGACCAGCAGAGGGTGTTTAGACAAGATGTAGCTAAGATGTTGCTTTGTGTTTAAACACTGATAATGTTGAGAGAATATGAGGGAGTGTCAGCCATGCCAGCTATGTACCATGACCAGTCTGTCTTTATGGTGATGGTGCCATTGCATTACTGGTGAGGGGCAGTACCTTATTATCATTGCTTATCCAGGCGTACGACGGTCTTCTAGAGATGGCATGGGCATCAGGGATGCTAGTCTTTTGGACGATGTGCTGTAAATGGTGAATGTTCCTGAAACAGCAGGTGGTAGAATGGGCCTAGAATTAAGAGAGTGGGCAGAGCTCCAGGGGCAAGGTAGGTTGTTAACGAGGCGTCACAGAAACCCTCCCCCTCCCCGATAAGAAACTCAACAAAACTGATACAGCCAGATTCAGCCCATTGGTACTTGTAGGATTTTGCTTTGTGCAAAATTGCTGCTATCTTCCCCCTATTACATTAGTAATCGCTTCAAAAGTATTGTATTGTAAATCATTCCAGGATGTCTGGTGGTCATGAGAGATCCTATATATTTGCCTTACCAGCTGTCTCTTTTATCAGTATTCCTTCAGTCTGGTATCACACATTTAGCACTGGTCTACGTGTGATTTATAACTCAAAGTGAGCTGTGTAACAATTTGAAATTTGCAGCATGACTAAAATTAATTGGCTGCAAGTCTTCCTTCTCAATAATTGCCTCAATTGATCTTTTATAGTTCATTGGTGTAAAAGATTTATTGCCATGTTATGCCTGTGTCAGGATTTGCAAACGAATGTAAATACCGCTGAAGTGCAGCGTAGCACCAAGTCTGCAATCTTCTCCGAGGTGGATACGTCAGCATTTAAAATTCCAGCTAGTCAGAGTATCCCCTCAAGACCCCTGAATGCCTAAAGTCTGTGTTGTGCTGTGATTTAGATGAAAGCAAACATTGTTGCCTCTGCCATAAAGTGGAATGTCAAATTTATTTTTCCTGACATAGGAGAATCCATCTAGTGGCCCAGGAGAGAAATGACTAATGTTGCAGTCATTCCTGGTTGTGTGTCTGAGAGTGTAATTTGAGATCTACATTGCAATGATGTTCATCATAAACAATGCAATACCTACCAACAGTGGAAAGGAAGTTTCTAAACTTACTGAGCACTGATAAGTAAACAACATTTGCAAGGTATGAAATCAACCTGCTTGAAGTGTAATATGAATTAGACTCAGCTAAAATCTTTGGGAAAAAGAAGAATTGTCCCTCTTCAAACTACAAGCTATGATTAATGACAACTATTGATGGCAGCCAACACTGCAATTTGAACTTGCATGACAAATTTATTGAGTGAGCATTTTGTAACATTTTGTGGTGAGGATCGCATGCCATCTGACAGAATCAAGGAAGCTGTTTCTTCTTGAAATTACAAGGCATGATCCCGTATTCTCTGTGAGGTACTACATTCAACAGGAGCATGGATTGAAGAACTAGAGACCCAGAGTTTAATCCTGTATCTGATCTATCAGTGGAAGCATTCTTCCCTGTGACACAGCAGGGTTTCTGCTCAAGCTCCCTCCAGAGACTTGAGCAGCTTATTTAGGCTGACAATTGAGTGCAGTACCGAGATAATGCTGCCTCGGTTTTCAAATGAAATTTTAAACTCGTGCCCTTGCAGGTGGAGCTAAAAAACCCTATGACATCAATTGGATAAGGATATGGGAGTGTTCCCAGTGTCCTTGTCAACATTTATCCTTTAAAGAATACCTGAAAACAGATGATAGTTCATTTCATTGCTGGTCATGGTCCCTTTTGTCTTGGTGCAGAATTATACAGCAATGACTCCATCTCAGAAATATATAGTTGACCGTTGTTACATTTTGCCATACAAACATAGAATGTAACTTCTTTCTTTTTATGGCCACTATGAATGCAGTTCTCTGCTGGGTATGTGAGACTGCCAAATCAACCGTAAGTAATTGCACAGGATACTTTAGCCAGAGTGACAATGGCAGATTTGAATGACTTTGTTAAGAATTTGATGAATGTGCCTTTTGTTGGTGTGATGTGGGTATCGGCAATATATTGTCAGGAATGGGATCTCGCCAGCCATTAAATTCTGCCAATCACATTAACAGGACTGTTGTTACTTTACTTTGAAAATTCACATCTGATTACAGCCTTTCAGCCACATTGTCTGATCATTATTACATTGTCCTTTGTGGGAACTTGCTGCATGCAGATTGACTGCTGTGTTTCATAGATTATCACAGTGACAACACATAAAAAGTGCTTACTTGACTCCTCTCTGTCTGTCCATCCTCCTTGTTGCCCCTACTCGTTTCTCCATCCTTGTCTCGCCCTTCCCCTGTTCTTCTAGTTATTTTTAATCAACCTGTTTGAACATGCTCACCTTCTGGCCGAGAGGCAGAGACTCTAGCATTGTGCTGCAAAAGAATTCTCCCCTGTCCCTGTACCCTGTTCTTAATTAGGAGGAATTATAGGATTGATCATCAGTTGCAAGTAATCTATCAAGCAGGGTAAGGTGAAAGATGAAACACAGCTAAATGCTGCATTACAATGTTAGCAACTGTAACAGCAGTATTCAAAGCACGAAAGTACAACCCAGAACAGTTATCTGTTTTAATTGGATAAGAGATTTAAGGAAGCAGATAAGTTTCCTTTTTATTACATTGGGAAGGCTTTTTTCATATCACATGTAAAAGCGCATATATTGTATATCAACAGATGCTCAATAATCAAGTCGACAATTATTTTGAGTAGTTGTAATGACATCAAAAACATTGATAATGCATCAGATTTGTTAATTACAGCAGAAATCCTTTGATTGAATTATTGCTGTAATTGCCTTGATGACCATTTTTATTATTCGTGCTTGATGTTCCTTTTACCAATAAAATAATTTCTCTCAATAGCCTTCTGCAATTAGTTTGAATATTCACCATGGGATAACAAAAGGTCCAGTAATGAATATGATGGTGATGTAAGGGTGAATGATGTTGAGGATGTTTATTGTTTGATGAGCAAAGGACCTGACGTGGTGAATACACCTCACAAGGTTCTCTCAAGAATGGAATGAGGATGGCATTTGACATCCTTATAAATACCATAAATAAATTGAACCTAGTGCGTGGCATGACTTTTGTGAGGCAAGACTTAGTGTGTCCGAGATACAGCGTGTGTTCATACCTGTGCTACAATTTGCCATGATCCTTTGTTGAAGTAACATCTTGAGCCCCGTGACCTTGCAAGGTTGGAAAACTGATGGACTAAAACCAATGAGAGAGTGATTTTTACTCACAAGCCAGAGAGTAGCTTTCACCAGGCTTGTGAAGTAAACAGTTGGGGAGCGGGTGGTGGTGTGGAATAGCAACTTCAGAGAAAGACAAGACAGTTTAGGACATGGACAGACCACCAGCAGAAAGAGCACTGCAAGTGGACTGTAAAGTAGTTTTCAAACACAAAAAGACAAAAGAAAAGTAGTTACAGGAAAGAGCAGGGGAATGGCTGTATAATGGAGCCAGCACAAACTCCATCTGCATCCTTCTATGTTTCTGCTTGATCCAAAAATGATGTGGACTTTTCCATATTTTTAATGCATGGACCTAGCTCCATGCTCCAGATGATTGAATACTTCTGGTGTAATGAACAATGAAAAAGACATTTTGCATATTATGAGTGCTGTTTAAGACATATATAGACGTTTTTCTGTCTTGTAGTGTTCAGTAAGGTAGTATAATCACTGTCCTCATGAGATTCACAGTCCATCACGTCCTACTAGACTGAAGAGGATAAAGTGACAAAGTTGTGCCGGTGAATATGACTTGACCCTGGTGGAGTGCTTTGGCTGGTGGTTATTTTGTGGGTCAGCTGGGTGACACGTGAGATTTTATTTGTGCTGCTAATGTTCCACAATGTTTAGGGGCAGCCTTGGTGAGAGGGGAGTTGCCATGGTTACAGCTGAGCACTCACTTATGGTGAGAGTGAGCACACAGCTATTTGATTTATTTTTAAACGGCCAATGACTCAGGGAACCTTGCTCTGGTCAGACTGTTATCACTCATCCATGGACAAACCCTGTAACCCATGAGGTACGAAACATAGCCTCAGCCTCGCACATTACACAAAAAGTGATTATTTTAATATGCAGCCTGAGAAAAACTATTGCAACAGTTTCCATGAATTGAATGAAGCTTCCCATGTTAACTCTTTGGCTGAACCGTGATCACTTACAAGCACTTAAAGTTTGCACCCAGTGTACGTGTGAGTCACTTGCCTATGATGCAGCCAACTGTATCTTTAACAAACGAATAGTCTTCCGTCTTTGGATTTTGAGACTGAGTGTAAATTGAGTACAGTCTGATAGGATAAAAACCTCTGCTAAGTCAATGTCTCCTGAACAAAAAAGACTTACCAGCTATCATCCAGTATCTACGTTGCCTTATGTGTGCCCAGCTTAGTGGTTAGCACTGCTACCTCACGCGCCAGGAACCCGGGCTCGATTCCACCCTTGGGAACCTGTCTGTGTGGAGTTTGCACATTCTCCCCGTGTCTGCATTGGTTTTCTCCGGGTTCTCCGGTTTCGTCCCGCAGTCCAAAGATGTGCAGGCTAGGTGGATTGGCTATGCTAAATTACCCATAGTGCTGAGGGATGTGTAGATTAGGTGGGTATAGGGGGATGGGTCAGGGTGGGATGTCTAAGAGGCGGTGTGGACTTGTTGGGCCGTAAGGCCTGTTTCCACACTGTAGGGATTCTATGATGTATGAAAATTGACCATAATTCCAAATAACAAAAAAAAATAGATTGGCAAACTGCCCAAGGATCAGTACATTGTTGCTGTGCATATTGGAAATGTTGCATTAGTGCTCTGGAAATACTCCAATGAGGTAGGATTCACAGATGGGGTAATAAGGCAACCATTGCACTGTGTTCTAATTGTTTATATTTAACACAGACAAGTATTCCATTTTGCAACATCTAGTAGAAAACAAATAAATGTTCCCTTTTGTTGGATTAGACCAGGGAAACTTTGATTGCATCTTCTACTGCAGTTAGGAGTGTCTGATGACCAGATTAGATGCTGTTTGTTCCATTTGTAAAAAGTGACATCTTGATATTAATAAGCACAAAATATTACACCCAAACCCAAACCCAAATATTACACCTAATGTTATATGCATGGAAAGGCTCTTCTAATTTTGTGAGCTAATCCTGAGTAAATTGAATTAACAAATTTTGGGTAACCCATTCCTTCCTTTGATTCTGCTTTCAGAATCACATCATTTAAATAAAGTATTGCACAAAGCTGAAGGTGCATGGTGTTTTAAAAAGGTATGGCACCTCAATAATTAAGGTATTGTTTTAGTAGGCATTTAACATTGGATAATGTGAACACATGAATACATAATACAAATGTTGCACTGAGTGCGCTGGAAAGACAAATCAAGTGAATGCAGTGGAAAGTCAGAGAAAATTCCCTTCCTGTGGGGATCTTTAGGTCTGAAAGTAAAAGATGAGCTGGTATAATCTATATATATTAATTACATCTATTTTACAGTTTAGAGTTTGAACTAGTGGCATATGGGTGTTGGTCTGTATGTACGGGTGGGGAGTTTAATGATTAATGTATTAGTATTTCTGGAGGCATCATTTTAGAAACAGTATGAGAGAGAGAGAGTTCCCAGATTGATCATAGGAAGTTGTTTTTATTGTGAGAGTCTTATGATCAGACAGAGCAAATACTGAAAAATATTAGTTGGCATTGGGTTGAGAAAAATCAGGTCTTTTTTAACTTAAGGAAAAAAAGCTGTAGCTTGGAAAGGGTTTTAGGTCAGCTCATCAAAGTCGTAGTTGTCGTTAGACATAAGATTACAGTTTCTCCCGAAGAAAAGAGTTAGGAATAGCTTACCTCAGTGTAAGAGTTGTACTTTGAAAGTTCCATGCCAGAAGCATTTGTGTAGAACTCAGAAGGGTTATTTGAAGCTGGCAACGTCGAGGCTCCATGTTATGACTGATCAAGGAAAATAAAACTATCAAACGCTCAAGGTTAGAAATTGAAAGAAACAAACAAATCCAACCTGTGATAAAGGAGGGATCTCTCTCTGATATTTGAGTAGTGTACAGTGATGGTGTTGATTAGTTGGGATTCTATTTTTACTGTGTGTTTCAAAATCATTTACATTGTGCTACATACAATTGGTTTAGTTTGTTCGATTTTGCATCATTTCTTTTGCATAATGACTTTTATTGTTAAAACCAAATCTGCAGCATTGTCTGTTTATGTTTCAGTGAAAAACCATACCTCTTTAAAGAAATAAAGCAAAATGTAATCTATCAAGCCAGATTTCAGTCTGGGATCTGACTTGTCCAGTAATAACTTCGGCTGGGTTTATAACATCAGAATGGATCTTATTGTCTCTATTTGCTCGTCACAATGAGCATTCAAATGCAATTTTATAGTCTTTCCATTTCAGGGCAGCATACCTTCGTATGACGTTCAGAATTATGAGCAGTCCTTTACCTGTCAATTCCTATTGTCTGACAACAAGCAGTACAAACAAAATTGTGCCATGTTCCCATCGCTTTGCTTTTTTAATCTTCTAATCTCTTTTTTGCTTCTTCCCCTAAAGGCACTATCACACACTTGGGTTCCAGGAGCATTTCTCCAGGATCTCACCCAAGTGAACACTTCCTTGTGTGGACTAAGGCAGTGAGTTTCAATAGGCTATTGACTGTGCGAGGCTGCATGAGAATGAAAGACAATTACATGGTGATTTGACCAGAAGCACTGACAATCATTTTAATCAAATTATGTGGTTGCTGTTCACTTTCCCAGTCCACATTTGATTTTTCATTGTTAGAATTCTAGAGCAGCGACTTTAGGTTTAGAAACTGATAAAAATCATGCAATAAATATTATTTTCCCCTCCTCATCGTACCTTAGTAAATAAATGAATGCACTGGGAGTGGAAAGATTTGTTTTTGACCCAGCTACTTAATGTCATCACTTGTAAGTCATAGGCTAACTGTTCATACAGCTGCCATATCTGAAGTAGAATAGGTTTGTGCTTGTGCTGAATTGAATCATTTTTGAACATGTTCTTTAATTGTCGTTCAAAAAGTTTATTTTTGACCTATTGACATGCAGTGTGAAAAAAAAAGCTACGTTGTTTTGCAAAAAAACACTAACGTGATCAGGCATCACTTACCCTGAAATTGAAATGGTGCAGAGAAGATTAACATGTTTTATTCAGCATGGCCGTTGTTTTCACTTTCCCCTTCTTTAGATGAAAGGCTAAAAGTTAATGTCGGCAGTATCAGTCGATGAATGGTCATTTGTATGGCATTTCTGCCCATTATTTTAATGAAGGCACTAACTGCTTATTTAAAAATGTTTTCAATAAAAGTGAGGAGAGAGGAGGATTATGCAAGCAGCAATCATTCATTAATAGTGCCAGAAGCCATTTCCTGTCTGCGAAGGGAATTGCCTCCATTTGAATTAGCTGACGGTGGTTAGTGCAGCAGAGGATTACAGAGTGAGCCAGCTTTGGCTCAGTCATTGGCACTCTTGCCTCGAAGGTAGTAGATTGTGACTTCGAGTCCCGCTTCAGAGATTTGAGCACATAATCCGAGCTGACACTCCAGTGTGTCGAGGAGGCCACTGGCATGCAATCCTTAGGATTAGAGTCTCCTCTCTCAAGTGGGCATAATGAAATATCCCGCAACAAAATTCAAAGACAAGGAGACAAAAAGGACTGCAGATGCTGGAAGCCAAGTCATTGAAAACCAATACTGTGAAGTCTCTTCTGAGGATGCCCACCTTGAAGACGTTTTTCCTCCTCCCTTCGAGGACAGCTCAGTGAATCTCTCCCCCACTGCAACCGCCTGGTTGTCTCCTCTGCCCTGAAGCTCTTCAGCCACATTCTGAAGCAGTCTCGATACTACAGCCACGTCTCCTTCTTCAGTGTTTGTCTACGCAGCTGGCTCATCCCCCATGGACTCTAAATAACTTTCAGACCTTCACAGTTTAGTCCCAACCATGACAATCGTTACCCAAAGTACCTCCAGTGCCCCTGGAAATGGTTCTCCCTTTGGATTCATAGCTTCACACTCTCCGCCATGCATTGACACCTTCTGTCCCTGCATTCGGCATGCACCAGCTCAGGACCTCCCTCTCCCAGACCTGCAGAGGACCTCTTTGTCCTCAGCAGAATCCACATCCTCAACAAATGCCTTTTCTCTGTTCTATCGGACATTAAAGACTGTAATTACGCCAAGCTCTCCCACACTCACCTCCAGACACAGACCTCCTCAACCATTCAGCATCCTAACCTTATCTCCAACCTTCTCTGGGGTCAGCTCGGACCATTAACCATGCGGGTGCTCCAACCACACCTAATTACCATGTGACTGCTGCTATCACCATCTCTCCTACCTTTCCCCAGCACCACCCCTCCCCCTCTATTTATGTCTGGGCTCCCCTCCCCCTCCCCAGTCCTGACGAAGAGTTTTGGCCCGAAACATTGACTTACCTGGTCTTCGGATGCCGTCTGACCTGCTGTGCTTTTCCAGCCTCACATCTATAGACTCACAATTCAAAGGCAAGCTGTGAAATTGTTGGCAATATTAATCCATCAGTTGAAATCACTGAAAAAGATTATTTAGTTGTTATCAGGTTACCGTTTGAGGGACCTTGTTGTGTCCAAATTGGCTTTGTTGTTCCCTAGATTTCACTGTAGCTTAGATTTCCAAAGTGTTTCTTTGGATGTACAATGCTTTGGGATGCTCTGAGGTTGCAAAAGGTTCCATTTAAATGCAAGTCTTTCTTACAGGCATATTTTTAATTATCTGCTTTATTGAAGAGCTTTTCCGAATCAGGGTTCTATCAATAAATTTGTGTGCTACCAAACAGAACAGCTTCTTCCCTGCTATTATTAGACTTCTGAATGGTCCTTTCAAATTTAAGTTGATTTTGCTGTTTGTGCACCTTCTCTGGTGTCGTAACATTGTCTTCTTCATTCTGTCCTATTACTCTTATGCACTTTGTATGGTATGATCTGCTTGTACTGCACACAAAACAAAACTTTTCACTGTTCCCAGGTACATTTGAAAATAATGAATCAAATCAATCAAATTAGGAAAAAAAAGTGGTGAAGGGGATTTGGGAGTGGGGTTAGAGGTTGTGGAAAGGTAGAAGTGCAGGTCAATTAGTTTGGGAAACATAGGAATATGAAACAAATGCCTATTCGAGAGGGTGAAGGAAAAGTACACAAAAAGCTATTATAAATAAATAGTAAATAAAATTGCCGAGGCAAGCCTTCTTGTTCAAATAATTACTTTGGTGTTATTGAATTGGATTTTGGAGTACTTACAACAGATCTAATGTTAATTCCAAGTAACAGTGAGGTTTGGAACAAGACTGCTGAACCAGCGCTTAAGCACAGTCAGTTCAGTGCAGTCAGGTTCTGTGGAAATCAATCCCATCTCCAACTCGATTTAGTCCCAAAACTCATTTCACTTAACACTGTTATCAGGCATCTTAGAAAGCAGGCCTATTCTGAACTGGACTGAAACCACAGTCTCAAAGGTAGAAGTGTGTGTTTAAGAATACTGTGATAATGTACTGTTCCGAACCAATTTTCAGCGAGGGCAGTGAATCATATTTAAATATCAAGCAGGGCTTTCACTAAATGCTTTTCAAGTTCCAGGGCAAATGAAAAATGAGGGATGAGAGCCAAGCTAAACCATAGGTCCTTTCTCCAGAACTAGCCTCAGCATCTAATTTGGATGCTTGTTTTACCGCAGGCACTTATGGTGCAAATTTTGTGCAGCAGCTAAATTAATTGTTTTGTTTTAATTCCTTTTGTGGATGACAACTAAATCAAATATGTTAGATTCACAACGTAAAGGCCACTCGGCATTTAATTTGAAATACTGTCAGTGTGATTACTTGCTTAAACAAAATCATAGTGCAACCGTACCCTTTTCTGAAACAAATTAAAAATCTTTATAGGACTGATGGAGCTTGCAGTGCTAGAGGATTTTTATTGCGGTCTCAAAATTAATCGTCATCTTTTATAAATTGCATGTAAGGAGTGCTGTGGCTTTAAAGAGTGAAGGTGATTACTGATTATAAGAATGGAGCTTCTTATTTACAAAGAAAAGTACTGTGGTGTTCTCAGAGATAGTAGGAACTGCAGGTGCTGGAGAATCCGAGACAACAAGGTGCAGGGCTGGATGAACACAGCAGGCCAAGCGGCATCATAGGAGCAGAAAGGCTGACGTTTCGGGCCTAGACCCTTCATCAGAAAAGCTTTTCTGCTCCTATGATGCTGCTTGGCCTGCTGTGTTCATCCAGCCCTGTACCTTATTGTGGTGTTCTGTCGGATTAGAACCTCCTTTTAAAAAGCAGCCAAAAAGACTCATGATTAATCTTGTTTTTATTCATAGTGAGAGCTGAGCTGATATCATCAGGAGACCTAGGACCAGGGAAGAATCAGGTATTGAACAAACAGTGTAAAGGAAGTGAATTGACCAACAGTTAAAGTGATGAGATTGAGGCATGTCAGCATAATGACTGCACCCGTGTTAAGAACTGCTTCCTCACGCTGTCAGATTCAATAATTCTCCTGTACCTGTCCATTGAGTGTGATGATCAAGGCCGGTACAGTTTTCATAGAATAAAGTTAAGAATCAGAGATACAAATGTAAAAGCACTGCAGATACTGGAAATCAGAAATAATGCAGGGTAAATTGGAAGTGCTGAGCAGTCTGGCAGCAATTGCAATGAGATGAGCCGAGTTAATGGGCTGGATTTCACCAGCTTTCTGATAACAGGCTGGGAGGCCTCACTGTAACAATGGTAGAAGGCATCGTGAGAGAAATCTGACATCTCCACCCTGCTACAGAATATTCTGAGATGGTTAGGTGGGTAATGAAACCAATGTATAGTCCAAGTAAGGCCCAATTCCCACAGTGTCCTCATGGCAAGGACACCAGGTAAACCATCATTGCTGGACGGGTGGAGGTGGTGGTCTATCAGAGGCTCCTCCACTGTCAATGGCTACCCCCACTGTTCCCAGTTCTGCTGCTGGAGAGTTCACCGCTCCAGTAGCCATGACCTGTCCAGCTAACCACGACACTCTAAGTGAGAAAAATGCAACCCTTTTCCAAAAGAGGTGCTCTCCCCTTCCTGCAGTTTCAGCAGTGGCCACCTCTATAGGTGGAGCTGCTGGCTGTTTTAATGGAGGGTGAGTGGCGATCACCACAGTGACTGTTTAAGGGCAGCAAGCAGTAAAATGTTGACCAGAGTCCTGCTGTCCATCTGCACAAGGCCCATCTTTCATTCTTGGCAGTGGCACTAGTTACATTTTGGAGAATTTCAGGTCAACATATCAGGTATGTGACTTTTTATCAGAAGGTTCTCCAAAAGAGCTCTTAAAAATCTTGATGTCCATTGAACTCTCATAGTTACATAATATGACGCTTTTGTAAAATGATATGCAACACAGTCTTTGAATTACAAGAAGAACATTGTTCTAATTCTTAATTCAGTTTATATCTAACTGCTATTGTTCACTAAGAATGAACAACACTGTTAGCTAAATAGTACTGTAGTGCATTGGTTTGATATGAACAATTTCCTGTATATTTCTGCAAGGGTGGCCTTGCAGAATATGACTGCTTTAAACTTTTGACAGGATCTCAGTTTGCTCGAGATTAAACAAGATTCAGCAAAATTTCAGACTATTTACAGACACAGACACTTCCGACTTAAATTTTGGAAGTTAAAGGACTGCTAGACATTTTTTTCCAAATGATCTCAACCGTGACATGGTGCCTTGGGATATTTTAAATACTGCGTAACAGTCACCAGGTCATTGGTTGTCTGTGACCTAGCACACTAGGAAATGGCAGATTGATGAATGTGAAACATGAAGAAAAGTGGTGATTTTGAGAGCTAAATGGTTTGAATATCTTGCTCCAGAGACATCAGCAATTAGAACGGTCAATAGACATTGTATTGTGAGCATAAATCATCTTGATGCTCGCAATTAGATAAGTAATTATTAAATTGCATATGATATGACATAACCTGTGCTAAATGAAGCAGGGTGGATCAGCATTGGCCTCCTGTTCCATTCCACTCCTGACCCAAGTGGGAAGATATGGGAGTGTGGTAGAGCCTAGGGGGAGAAGGCTGTGCAGTACGTGGGGATGAGGGTGAGTAAACAGGTAAAAATCAGTCTGAAATGTTCAGCCTTGGTGATCCTTTGCCCTTCTGAGCTGGCAGCTATATGGGAGCATTTTTGTTTTCAACTTTGGGATTAGGAGCTGGAAGGACATTCACATATTATCAATACTTATAGTGTCTTGCCAAGCAACTTCAGAGGGTAGTTTGAGGATCAGTCACATCCTGTGAGTATTCATTTGGCAGAGAATACAGGTTAGACTGGCAGGTTTTCTAAAGGATTTTAGCTGATCATCTTTCAAAAACAAAAGCAAAATACTTCGAATGCTGGAAATCTGAAACACAGAGAATTCTGGAGAAGTTCAGCAGAACTGGCAGCACTTGTGGAGAGAGAGAAAAGCAAGTGTTAACATTTCGAGTCTGGAATGACTGTTCTTCGGAACTAGTCAGAACTCCAGTTCTTGAAGAAGAGTCATTCCAGACCCGAAACATTAACACTGTTTCTCTCTCCATAGATGTTACTGGCGCTGATGACTTCTTTCAACATTTCAGAAGCTTCACTGTCACTGATGTGACTTACCAAGTTTTATTAAAGTGGATTCAGATTCTCCAACTGCCATAGCAGAATTTGTACTTATGCTTTGGGTTATTAGCCAAGGCCTGCAGGATTATTATTATTAAAGTGATGTGTGGGATACCACACAGGCCTATGAACAGATCTCATCCCATCCATTCCATCAGCAGCAGATCTTAATCAAACTGCTTCTAATTGCATATTGATATAACACTGAAATGCTTATGAAATAAGTAGTAGACAGACATATTAAATGTACCAGTATGGATATGGAAAGGAATTAGTAATAATGCCTGCACAGTACACATACCTCTAGAGATATTTATTATGAAACCATCTGATTGGAGTGCCTATTTTTTAAATAAAAGCTACAATATTTATCGCAATATTTTAATAAAAGCTGGTCCAAGCAGAGTTTAAGTCGGTAAGTCAAAGAAGGTTCAAAATATAATCATATAGTGTTGCATAAAATTAAAATAATCTACTTTATACAAGCATATAGGTTTCTTGTTGGTGAGTTTTGAGTAATTTGGTTTAATGTTTTTGATGAAGTTTTTTTTAAATTTGGCTGGAATATTTCAAGCAATTGTTTGGGATATCTAGGTTTATTTCAGAATTTCATCACTAATCTGTTTGACCTTTAGAAGGGATTAAGTTCTTTCACCTTTTTTTTGTTGGTAAAACTAAATGCAGAAGATTGACACATGGTGGATCTGATGCAGGAACAAGAAGGTCTTACAGGGTGTGGGTTTTGTACTGGGATTGACACTCAGCTCCTAAGGCTGCATAATAGTTCATGGAAAGCCCAAACACCTAAAGATTTCAACATAGTAGACTGGAAACTCAAAGAAAATCAAAGCAGATGATGAGTTATGCCTAAAACGTTAATCCAATGTCCCTATACAATACTGGTCAAATGGCCAGATATTTGTAGTGGTTTCTTCTTTTTCCACCTTCCATTTAATTTTTATGATCCAAGCATCAAGCAATCATGTATATTTATGATGATAAAAACTGTGAAAGCAATTCATTTGAGAATTCAATTAGAGACAGGGGGCCTGGTGGTAATGGAACAAGTCCTCGAGACCTTGTTGTCTTATTTAAACACCAGCCAATACTTTATAAATCTTAAGGGAATAAATTCCAGAAATTGCTTACACTTGAAAACATACCAGTGTGTCTGCTTGTGTGTAGCAGCTCACAATATTTCTGAGCCTTACTTACCTTCAATCTTAATTGCATTTAAAATATGTGCTCTTATGATGGCCGTTCATTTAAAAAAAATGCAATACCACATGGTTTTATAGGCTCAGCGCTGCAGTTCACTTGACTGGATTTACGAACAGAGGGACAGCTAGCACCTGCTGTGAATCTCAAGTGTGGTTTTGTGATAGTAATTACGAGAGGAAGGTAACAGCTGAAGTGAATTTTGTGCTGGCTGGAATCCCTTGGCTGTAGAAATGTAACATGTACCTTGCAAGGATGCTATTTTGCTAAATGTGACATTATGTTCTTATAAGGTCACTTGTAATAAGTGCTGTTGAAGCATTATTTTCTCTGTATGCCAAGGCAATCTCGATTAGGCTTGGCTTGGTAAATGACGTATATTTTGTTTCCTTTTGTAGCTTTGGCTGTTTTGCTCTTATTTATCATTTGGAGAATTAATATGCTAAGACATTGAGGTTAAAAAGTCAACACCTTGCACTCGTTCTCGATCCTTCCAACTTTTGCAGTAGATTTTCATAATATGCACTTAGTGAGCACTCCTGACCTCTTCTCTCCAACAAAGTCCAAGAGTGGCTTGATGGAAATCCACATAGATGCAGGAAACTATGTTTCCACCTGTGGGGATTCCAAAACTAAGGGTCATAAAGATAATGTACTCACTCTTAAATGCATGAAGAAATTCAGGAGCAAGTTTTACAGTGATTAGAAAGTGGAACTTGGGGAGCAATTTAGGCAAAAATCATGATAAATCCATTTAAAATAGAAGCTAGATAAATACTTGATGTAGAAAGAAATAGAAGGATATGTTGATAGAGAGAGATGGCTTAAGGTGAGTAGAGGCTCACATGGGGAGTAAACACCCACATATACATTTTTTTTTATTCATTCATGGGATATACATGTCACTGGCTGGACCAGAATTTATTGTCCATCTCTAATTGCCCTTGGACTGAGCGGCTTGCTAGACCATTTCAGAATGCAGTTAAAAGTCAACCACATCGCTATTGGGCCAAATGGCCCTGTTCTGTGCCATTAATACTGTGAATTAGCTCATCACTTGTTTATTTCTTTCCAGCATAACATGAACTGTAATCTTATAGTCATGGTTCATTCAAATCCATTCAGATCCAATGAAGAAAAGAGAATCATATGAGAACTATATAATACTGACTTCATGTTGTGAAAATGCGTATGATAATTTGATATGATAATATTACAGTTGGCTTGACAATGTCTAGATTGGTAGTGCTGAAGATTTCTGCTCAAGAACTAGTCACATTCATAGCTAAGCTGTTCCAGTAAAGCTGCAATATTGGTATTGACCTGACAATGTGGAAAATTAACCCATGTGTATCCTATCCACAAAAATCCATCCAACCCATTACTGCATCCTCAGTCTACTCTCAATCATTGGTGAAGTGATGAAATTATAGCCTTGCTCCAAGCATGGACAAAATATTTGAAATCCGGAAGTGAGGTGAGGGTGGCTTTCCTTGGCATCAAGGTGGCATTTCAGTGAATGCGGCATCAAGGAATACTAGCAAAATGAAGTCAGGAAGAATTGGGGAGAGCAATCCACTAACTGGTGTCATACCTAGCTTAAAATAAGATGTCGTAGTTGTTGGAGGCCAATCATCTCAGCCCCAGGACATCTCTCGTGGGAGTTCCTCAGATTGGTTTTCTCGGCCCAACCATCTTCAGCTGCTTTATCAATGACTTTTTCTGTATCAGAATATCAGAAGTGGGGATGTTTACTGTTGATTGCACACAACAGTTCAGGCACTCCAAAGTAGTCTGTGCCCACCTGTAGCAAAACCTAGATGACATTTAATCTTCATCTGATACGTGGCAAATTACAATGATGTCACACAGATTCCAGGCAATGACCATCTCCAACAAGAAATAGTATAACCAGCTCCTCTTGATATTCAATACAATTACTGTTGTTTAATTTTCCACCAACAAAATCCAATTTACAATTGCTCAGAAGCTGAACTGGACGAGCCATATAATAACTGTGACCGTAAGAGTAAAATCAGAGGCTGGTAGTTCTGCAATGTGTAGCTCACCTCCTGATTCCTTGATGCCTGTCCTCCATCATATCCCAAAATCAAATTAGGAAACAACTTACATCAATTTAACCAGCTTTGATCCATTCCAGTGCTCAGGGAAAAAAGTTGTAGTGCTGTTATGCCCTATTACTATTGCCAATTATTTGAAAAATATCTGAATTTTGCCATGTGATTTCTTCATTTGAATTCTGACATGCCTAATTAAAGTATTTTTGCTTTAAATATAGTACTTCACAAAACATAATTGATAATTGGCCCTTATTAACAATGGCTATCACTATATGTGAGATTATACAGAGATTAATGAAGGACATACTTTGTTAAAAGATAATGCTCAGGTGATATGACCTTTACTGATGAGGAGTGGGGTAAATTATTTTTTTTAAAATTGTGAGAGAATAAGGTGAGGATGTACAGAATTAAAGGGAAGCATAGCTGTAGGTTAGGAAAGACGATACTTTATAGTCAGAGCTAGGGTAAATAGTGAAATCCTAAAGTAGGTAAAAGAGACAAGACTGGGGATGGCAGTCAATGGAAGGAGCTAAAGCAGGCTGAGGCAATAATCTACATCTAACAAATTACAGTCTATGTGGGAGAAACTGGAACAATGGAAGGGACTTGGCCAAATTTGAGAGGAGAGAAAGGGGGTTTCCAATAATCTCTCAAGATGCTATCCATATAAAGTAATTAAGTTGTTTGTTATAATGGTGGAAATCTTGTTGAAGAGAACCATTAATCCAATGATTATAGAAATAAAATTTGGTTGAAATTACGTGGCGCACATTGAGCAGGAAAGAATATTTTGACTTTTTTTAACCATTTATCTTTGGCACTTCCTTCCAGAATAGAGAGCTAATTGCTGGGAGAGTGTTTTACAGATGCCATTCCCCTGCAAGTGCCTCAGCCTTTGTTGTTAATGTGAACAGTGAATGATGAGTTGGAGTAACCCAATAGTGCCGGATGTTGCCATGATCTTACATACAAACTGGCTTTCCTGTAGGGACACTGCACGTGGCCAGGATTGTATGCAACGAACACTGATATTTCGTCCCTTTCCATATCCTAGGAGACAGTGAGTATAGGAAACATTTTATTAACTGGCACCTATGGGACCAGAAGTGTGCCAGTTGATCAAATATTCCATTTGATCAAGAGGTCCAATATAGAAAACACACTATGTGATAGAAACATAATGCAGTGGTTATACACGTCACTGTTTGCAGCATAAATTACTAAATAATATTGCAACTTTGCCTTAAATAAAACTTACCGGCAGAGAGCCTTCTCTCTCGCACCCTCAACTGACTATTCAGACATCTCAGAGATAGTGATAATATAGTAAACCTCCGGTAATTCAGATATATTAATTTTTGGTGGTTTATCGAGAGTGCCAATTCATAAGGTGCCAGTTAAAATAAAGTTTGCCGTAATACCTTGGCTGCAACTCTGACTTCACCCAGTGGATCAGGGATTGAAGCTGAGAATTTGCTGCTCTGTTTGACCATCTGGCACATTCATCCAGCTAACCTGGAGGGGAATTTTTTCTCGCCCTCTTCTACCTCGACATTTTAGTTATCACATGCAAATTGTTTCCAGAATTTGCCTAGAAAATATATAACTTCTGAAAGGGGAAAATTTTGGAATAATATAGACTTTAAAAACGGGTATTAAATGCAGAGATGCTTGAAGTCTGAAATTGAAAAATAAATCCAGAAATACATGGTAGGTCAGGTAGAATCTATGGAAAGAGAGGTAGAGTTAACATTTCAAATTGATGACCATAGCCAGAACAATCTTCATCCTGACCATGTAAAACCCTGTTTTATAAAAAGCTTTTACTTCATTTCACTTGCAAATACATCATTGAAATTGTTTTGTTGTCACAACAAGCAGCTTTGTAAAGAACTCCAAATATACTCCACCGCAAACTTGCTTCCCTACATTTGAAATGAATAGCAAGACTGCAGATCTCAATGAGCTTATCTATGAGAATGATATCTCACTGGCATTCAATTGAAAATGAACAGCCGTGATTAAGACCAGGATGGCTTCTATTTATGGAGTTTCTTAAAGCAAAAATAAATGACTTTTCAGGACAGGAATGGTAAAAAGGACTTAAGTTGTACTGCTGATTACAATGTATATGATTTCAGAATGTTGTGATATTTGTTTTCACACACCTCTCTTTTATATTTAGTCGGAAAATTACTCCATCGAATCAAGCTATGTAAACAGCAGACAGCACCTTATTAAAAGGTAAGTCACTTTTTCTTTTGCAGTATTAAACAGTGTAAGTGTATTCAGGAAGCCTTCTGCCAATTGGTTTTGGTGTGCCTTTCGGTATGGTTCGGAGGTCTTCACTATAATCCTGACTTTGCATGATTTGATCACATCCTCAGCCGACTTAATGCTGTTTTGAAACACTGGTCAGTCTTTTCCAAGCAACAGTCTCTCTTTCTGCAGAATAAATGACCTCAATGTCAAAATTTATTCAATGCTGCAACCATCTAGAATCATTTAGTCAGGGGGAAACAAAATAGATGTTTTTTCACTGAAAGAGAGATTTAGATCCATTTTGGTCTGTCAGTCAAGGCGACACCTAGCCCTGAAGAAATGAATAAAGAAAATGGATTTTACAGAAGCCAGCTCAAAGCATGCTGAAGCAAGGTGCACCAAATGGAAGCTATTTAGAAAACTCCCTACCAGCCTTCAGTGGGACATAATGTCTGGTCAGAGCAGCAGGGAAAATTGCAAGTGGATTATTCAGGGAATTAAATCCAATGGTGGCAGACAAAATAACAGCTTCCAAGTGCAGAGTCATGCTGACTCAATGTCTTCTTAGAGTTTTAAAACTGTAGTGATTGTAGCAAGTGCAGCCAGGTGGACCTCATAGAATATAGTCCCCTGGTTGGGACTGTAAACCTGGTCCAATTGGGGAGCCCTGCCTGACAGATATAAACAGAAGTGGCAGAGGTTCTCGTCACTCTGACAGTGGGCTCTGAGGGAGCTGGATCAGGGTCAAGGACTCTCCACATGTCAACAAAGGGCGACTTGGTGATGGGGTACTGGCCTCTGTGGAGTTATTTCAGTGGCAATGGAAGAAAAAAAAAATGCTTCAGAAGCAACTTGCTCACAATAGTCATCTTTGAGTTGGGGTAAGCATTCGTGGTATCATGCCATTATTTGGGAAGCTTGTCTCGTTGAATCCTGCTGTCAATGAATGGACCCAGTATGTGGAAAGAATGTTTTTTTTTGGGCAAATGACATTGGGGCGTATGAAAAACAACAGGTAATTCTCTTGATAGCTTGGAGACCACAGCTTTTTCGTTCATTTGGATCATAACATTTCCTGAGGCACCAGATACGAAACCAATCAAGAGTTGACAGATTTGGTTAAGGAATATTATGACCCCAAGCCACCTTTAATTCTGAAACGCTATCATTTTTACACAGCAGTTTGAGAAGCAGGGGAATCCTTATGGGGATTTTTGATGAGGTTGAGATGCCTAACAGAGGCATGTGACTTTGGTTTAAACCTTAATGAGATGCTGAGAGACCATTTAGTACATGGGATTAATGATGTAACCATGCAAAAGTGCCTACTACCTGAAGCTCAACTGGATTTCAAACAGGCACTACAACTGGCTTTATCATTTAAGAATGTGGCAAGTGGAGCTTGTGAGTTACAGGGTATTCCGACGGAAGCGGCCGCTCTCACCAGTCCGACTGAGCTTGGGGAACACCCCTTGAGTGAATGCAATTGTCCTCACTCAGGACATATCCTGAACAGAGGGATTCTGGGTCAGCCCACAGCAAAACCGCAAAACAAAGCCAAGCCTCAGCCAAATAGTTAATATTTTCTTCACGATCCGGGCCAGCAAACCATTGTAGACGTTAATGGTATGCCCACTGGAGACAACAAACGAGCCCTGCTAGACCTAAATTGAGCAGAGAACTCATAGGTCGGTATCCAGGAGAGTGCACACCCTGGAAAGCCCACCTGTATCTGGCTTGGAATAATTATATTGCTGAGCAACATCCAAATCAGAACCAATCAAAATTAATTGCTACAGAGATAGTAAGAACTGCCGATGCTGGAGAATCTGAGATAACAAGGTGTAGAGCTGGATGAACACAGCAGGCCAAGCAGCATCAGAGGAGCAGGAAAGCTGACATTTCGGGTCTAGACCCTTCTTCAGAAATGATTTCATTTCTGGTTCATACCATCCTAGTACCCTTACATTTATTGAAAAATGTCAGCCTTGGAAATCGTCTTGTAGCCAAGACGTGGCCGTTAGGGAAGTGAAGAAGCAGCTATCATTGTTCAAAGTGTTGGCACACTGTAATCCCAAGCAAGATCTGGTGCTGACATGCGATACCACCCCGTAGCATATCAAGGTAGTGTTGGTTCACAGATGGCCCAATAGCGTATGCTTACCGGACTTTGGCTGATGCAAATACGCACAGATAGAGAAGGAAGGTTTGGCGATCATCTTTAGTGTGGGAAAGTTCCACCAATACCTTTACGGATGTAAACAGCTAGTGGTGATGGGGGAAACAAAAGGGCCATCACATCCAGAATTGAAACCTTTTCAGACCCAATGAGACCAGATCGCTGTAGAGGACGGCATTTTATTATGGGCAGCAAGAGTGATTGTCCCAAGTCAAGTAAGGTGCTGGACTTTGGCTGAACTCCACCAGGGTCATCCAGGGGTTTAACCAATGCCCCTTGGCCCACATCTCCTTTTGAGCCATGAGCTATGCATATCTTGGACACAGGCCCTTATCTGTTCCACATTCCTCCTCTTGTATCTTCTCATTCCCTATTTGGGCCCCCTTAGTCAATGAAAAGTTAAGGAGCAACCTTCACTCAAGCATTGACCACGAAAGCTTTGATGAAGTTGTTTGAAGTCACTGATAGTCCACATTAGAAGGTGGACAGTGGGCAAGAGATGCAAAGGTACTGTGTTTCACTAAGTAAGCTCTGCTTAACTTGGCCACACAAGCTACACCTTGTAGAGAGTCTTTTCTTGGAGCCATGAAAACCTGATCAAATCTGGAGCCCAAGAAGTCAGTTCCTATTGTTGCACTTAAAGTGATTGTCCAAGACAAATGGCAGGGTTTTTTCAATTTTCATTTTTTGAAAAAAAAATTCCAGTTAATGTAAACTTTCAAGCATCCTCTGTCCATGGTGCTGGATCAGAATAATTTTGTGAAAAATTTGAAAGGGCGAGATTGTGGAAATTGGGTCAGTAATCCCTAGGGTTTGGGAAAACAAGGGATGATCTTATTGAAACAAACACAAAAATGTTTTAACATGCAAAACAAAGGACTCAACAGGGTCGAAACAGAAAGGATGAATCTTCTGGCTGGGGAAACCAGCCCCCAGGAGACACAATGTCAAATAAGGGGGAGTCAATTTAGGATTGAGAATTGGAGGAATGTCTTCTATCAGAGGGTACAGAATCTTTGGAATTCTCTATCCCAAAGGGCTGTGGAAACCCAGCTATTGAGGATGTGGAAGACAGAGATTGCTGGACACCTAGATACTAAATGACATCGACAGATATGAAAATAACATGGGAAAATGGAATTGAGGTAGATTATCATAGCCAGGATCTAGAGCAGGCTGGATGGGCTGAATGGTACACACTGCCTCTGTTCCAATTATAATCTCCTATTTTCTGACTCACCTGAGATTGAGAACCTTGTAGCTAGACTCAAGTTGGGACTTAATGGTTTGTATGACTAAGTACCAGAACAGGGAGTTTACTTATCATTGAGCAATCAGAAGATCATGAAATGTTTTTTTCCCACTTGAACCTGCTCTCATGATCTGAATTTTTTTACATATATTTGAGATCTTGCTTAAAAATAAAATAATAATAACAATAACTTCAGCATCCACTCAGGGGAATGCAAAATGATTTTTTGTCTTTAGGATGCAAAAAAAAAAGATTGTGTTCTAGTATAACATTGGTGTGGGTGCTATTTTGTTGAATAAATTTATGGAAAGTTTTGAACAAGGCAATTTCAGATTCAGCTTAAACTCTCCATTTCTCTGCTGAATGACTGTAAATTTTTCATGTAGCAACTGTAAACCGGTAGAAACACACTGCTCTGCAGACCATTAATGAATCCAGATGTTTCCCAAGCAAACTAAAGTAAAATTCTTAATAAGCCATATTATTTATTTCAAGGCTAGAATCCTCCCTGAACACTCTGAATGCAAGATGTCTTTGCTTGTCAACTGGAATGCATTTTGAATCCCTTGTCGTATATAATTAACCTTCTGCTTTCTCAGGCAGCTATAATACTTTTTGTACAAAGTGGGCTGGTGAATAAGACTAGGCAAACTGCTGGCTACCACACTGACTCTGTGCTGCACTTGATAATTTACAATGCAGACAGATCATGAAGGATCCTGTTTCTACAGCAACACATCTCACCTCAACATTCTAAATTATAACAGATAGGAAATGGGATGAAATGTTTGAGCTGGTGACTTTGCCATAAACTGCACTAAAAAGCACCGTCCCATTCTCATTGCTCCAATCACGTTTACCAAGCATTGGGCTGGATGTATTTTATGCAAATGGACTTCACCTGAGCCTCACTATCAACAATGACAGGGGACATGTAACTGGATTTATCAGAGCAGCTGTCCATCCACCTTCCCTCTCCAATTAGCCACAGTGTTCAATGGCGATCCAACCAGCAATGAATTCACAGAGAATTCATGGAGGACAGGACAGTCAGACTTGTCAGAGGATATAAAGGTGGGTGCAGGAGGTCACCTGCCCCTTACAGCCCCCCAACCTGATCCTCCTGGCAATTGGCATTGCAGGAAAATAAAATCAGGCACAGTGTACAACAAGCTGCTGACCCACTAGTGCCAGTTTGACACTCCTCGCAGAATTGGCTGTACCACCTACAGTCTTGGAAGATCGAATTTCACACGACCTTAAGGTTGCACTCCCAGTGAGATTCTGTCAAATCCCAATGAGGAATGGACTGGAGGAGCATATTAAAACTTAGCAAAACATCTCAAGTGTGAAACATTCAGTACAAATCACAATTACCGACAAGTGAGAAAATATCAATGCTGGAGGAGGGGAGTAATGACCTACGTGTATTTGTGTGTGGGTGTGTAACTATCTTCCTCCTCCATTGGCTAGCTTAATTACAGGCTCTATCCCTCATTGTAAACCCTGTGTATTCAGCATCTCGCAAGATTTTTATTATAAGCAATAGTATAGATATGATGTTCTATCTTGAAGATTGTGGCAGAAGGATATGCCATGCATTACTTTCCCATCTGAAGTATCACTTTTCATGCATCATTTATAAACAATCTAACCTGAAAATAAAGTCAATTATCTCCATCTGATTTTTTTAAAATTGCTACTTTCCTACTTAAAGCTAACCTATATTCTGCAGCATGCATCCAGTAACAGTGGATTTTATTTTAACCAAGCTCAGGTAGACAAGAGGTCACTCGTCAGCCAAATCTGAAAATACAGAATTGAGATGAAAATGACAAGGCCTTAAGAATAGAAATAGTGTAGTTTTAACACAAATAATTTGTAGAATGATGGATTCGAGCGTATAAGCGAAATTTGCTTTGCCATATTTAGCAACAGCCACCCTTTACAGGTTGGGGGAAGGAGATTCATTGGAGAAAAGAAAAATGACCTCTCGACTTTGATATATTTTGACACAGTGTGATATTTGGCAGTATATTTTTGATGGGTTTCGATGTGAAGCAATGTGTATTGCAATGCATTTCTTTTCCATAAGGAGAGCATTATCTGATACTGCTAGGCATGACAATAAATCAGTATTGCTTCACACTCCAGTAGTTCCACATTCAAGGACCTGGAAAGAAACAGTCTCAAGGACAGTGGACATGAAGAAAGTGACCAGACTGACAGCGAGCATGATACGCATCGGGGCCTCTATTGCGACACAGCTATCAATGAAGTGCTAAATACAACTCACAATTCCACTGGTTCTCAGGTACCTGATCAAGGTAAGATGATTAAAGCAATGTTGCTACAGTCTCTAAAGAATTGGTGGGTGCAATGCATTTCTTCTTTTGAGAACACTGTTACCAGTCAAGATGTGTTCTATATTTGTTTATTTACCTTTGATTTATTGAGAGGTATTTCTTGCTCAACAAAACTTTGTTCAAATTAAATAATGTATGAGGTGCCCTTTGCACTATTTTAATTTGAATTCACCGATAATTTAAATTAAGTAATTTAGCATTTCGACTAGAGGTTCAATTTCCTGGGCTAATATGTGAAATGTTTTCATTAAATTCAAATAAAAATATTTATTGTGAATATTTTAAAATATATACTTTATACATTAACACTTGTAAAGCAGATTGGTAATTCACTTGCCATTGTTAAAATGATAGTTTTTACAAGATTTGCATCAAGCTATTGTTCCAGTATTCAAGGCTTTGTGTTTTCCCTTCGATCAAATGATTTGTCATCAAAATTCACTTTTCATTTTGTCACACTGCTTCAGGCTATTTCAGTGTTGTTTGATAGTTTTTTTTGTTCACTGAAACTGTACCTTTAATTATAGTTTTCATTTGTTCTTGGGATATGGGTGACACCCACAAGACTCCATTTATTGCCGGTCTCTTTTTGCTACTGAGAGCGGAATGGCCCTTCTCTATGAACTGCTGCACTGTTTGTGGAGCTCATGCTCCCACAATAGAGTTAGAAAGTAACATCCAGGATATTGTTCCAGCAAATGGAAAGAGCGACACATGTCAAAGTCAGGATTGTGAGTGGCTTGAACATGGAGATGTTGATATCCCCAAGACATGTTGCTGTTGCCCTTGGTGGAACAAGTCACAGAGAAGGAAATGCTATAGAAGTATTTTATTTTTGTTAATATGAATTGAGAATTTGTAAGCTGATTGCTTTTATGAGACCAACATGCACAAGAGTAATGTAGATAATTTAGCGGAGGTTACTCGGGAGTAAAGATTATGATTTTTTTTGTTAAAATACAATATTAAGCAGACTGTAGAAATTTTAGCCTTTGGATCATTTTTGTTTGAGTATTATCTGATACATATGGTGAAGTTAAATTAAGAAAGCTCATTTTCCTAGCTATCTCAATGAAAAAAGAGAAAACTCATCTGATTTTGACATGTCTGCATCAATGTGCTTCTATAGTATATCACTGTTCTCACTTAATTTATCAACAACGATATCAGTGTGAGTCCTGCAAAATCTAGCAGGCCAGATGTAAATGTGTCATTTCAGACATGTAGATATCTAATACTTAAGGATGAATATCAAAGCCTTGGAAATGATATTGAGATTACATGAATAATACCAAGAATGAGGAACTTCAGCAATCAGGAAACACCAGGGAAGCAGCTTTGTCTTCCTGAGAACAGAGAGGCTCAGGGCAGGTTTACTACAATGTCAACTCGTTTATATGGTGTCATTTTAACAATGTCCTAAGGTCCTTCTCAGGTGTGTAAATGGATTAGCATTTCATGCTGGGCCACATAAGAAAGTATTCGGAAAATAACCAAAAGCTTGACCAAAGATTTTAAGGATTGCTTAAAAGGTGGAAAGGTAAACAGAGAGGGTTTCAGAGTGAATTCTGGAGTTTAGGAACTTGACAACTGAAAGCACACTCATCTGGAGAGGAGAGCTGAAAACTGAGGATGTTCAAAAGACTCAAGTTAGAGAGACATTGAAATCTCAGGGTGCTTTATAGTTAGAACGGATTGCAGAGATATAAAAGACTGTGCCACTGGAGCGATTTGAAAAGAAGGCTGAAAATTTAAAAATTAAGACGATGCATAACTTGGAGTCAGTAATGTTTAAGGTTATGAGTTAGGAGGCGGACATCAGAACCTTTAATGAGTTAGGTTTATTGAGGCGAGAATGGCAAAAGCTGGCCTGGCCTGCACTGGAAGAGCCCAGTCTAGAGGTAACAAAGGCATGGATGAACATTTCAGAATGGGATGAACTGAGTCGAGATAAGTGTGTGATGTTATAGAAGTGGAGGTAAGCAGTCTTGGTAATGGGGCAGATATGTGGTTAGAAGTTCAACTCAGGTTCAAATATGACTGTTGTGAAGAGTCTAATTCAGCCTCAGACTTGGAGGAGGATGGAGTCAAAAACAAAATATTGTGGATGCTGGAGACCTGAGATAAAAGCAAAAGAGTGTTGAAGAAACTCAGTAGGTCTGGCAGCATCTGTAGAGAAATAAAATTAGCATTTCTAGTCTTTGAAACTGGTGACTTCACACTTGCCAAAGATGATTAAGGTGGAATTGAAATGTTAATTGTTCAATGCTGTCTCCACAGATGCTAATAGTTCAGCTGAGTTTCTCCAGCACTTTCTGTTCCTATTTAAAAGGATGGATTGATAGGGAGTGGAATTTTTAAGGAGGCGTTTTCACAATTATATGATTTTTGCTACAGTATTTAAAAAGAAACTGTTATCACTGATGAATTCCATGGTGACTAGAGGGTACAGATTTAAGTCAGTTACCCAAAGAGGAGAGTAGACAATTCTTTACACTAAGAATTGTTATGGTCTTGATTGGGTGACAGGAACAGATTCAGTAGTAACTTCCGAAATGAATTGGATGTACACTGGCAGGGCTGTGGAGAAAGAGCAGGGCAACAGGATCAGTTGATTAACACTTTTAGACAAAAGATGCAATGGGTCAATTGGTCTTTCTCTGTGTTGTAAGACTCTATGATATGATTGGTTATCTATTGTCTCACCGTGTCATTGGTCTGCTGCAGTGCGCTGTCGATCTGTCTGTAATTAAAACTGACATGTCTGACATCAGGTAACGTTTTATGATGATCACATTCTTGAATCTCCCCTGAATTCGCAGTATTCAGCCAAGATATCAGCTCTGTTTCATTGTCTTATTGCTTCCATACTTCATTAAATTTGAGTTCAAATTAAGCAAAGGAATGTACTTTCCCTAGATCCAGACAATGTTTTAAAACTACATTTTTCACCTTATTTGATTGCATTTCCCTTTGAAGAATGGTTATTTTAAGACCTAGCTTGCAGAAGATGTCAATTAGTGTATATCAAACATTGGACCAACCGGGAATGATTCCACTGAAGTTCCCACGGCAAATGTACAGTTGTCCATGGAAATGTCCACATCAGGAAATTACAAATAAAACAAATTCCTGCCTCTGTGCTTCTATATAATCAGGAGCAGCTCAGGAGTATCTTACATAGTTGAAATTTTCCTTACTCTCAGCTCATCTGCAATCACAACGAACAGGTGGGTCAAACCCAGACTCTCTTGCTATCATTGGCTTACCCCACAATATACAATGCACAGACTAAATCAGTCATTGAGACCAATTATTAGAGATAAGAGAAGGTGGTTTGCTCAGTTGACTGGGTAGCTAGATGTGAATTGCATTCAAGCCAACAGCTTGGAGGTTGGGATAACAAGGTGCAGGGCTGGATGAACACAGCAGGCCAAGCAGCATCATAGGAGCAAAAAGGCTGACGTTCCGGGCCTAGACCCTTCATCAGAAATGGGGGAGGGGAAGGGGGTTCTGAAATAAATAGGGAGAGAGGGGGAGACGGATAGAAGATGGATAGAGGAGAGGATAGGTGGAGAGGAAACAGACAGGTCGAAGAGGCGGGGATGGAGCCAGTAAAGGTGAGTGTAGGTGGGGAGTTAGGGAGACGATAGGTCAGTCCAGGGAGGACGGACAGGTCAAGGGGACAGGATGAGGTTAGTAGGTAGGAGATGGGGGTGCGGCTTGAGGAGGGGATAGGTGGGAGGAAGAACAGGTTAGGGAGGCGGGGACGAGCTGGGCTCGTTTTGGGATGCGGTGGGGGGAGGGGAGATTTTGAAGCTTGTGAAATCCACATTGATACCATTGGGCTGCAGGGTTCCCAAGGGAATATGAGTTGCTGTTCCTGCAACCTTTGGGTGGCATCGTTGTGGCACTGCAGGAGGCCCAGGATGGACATGTCGTCTGAGGAATGGGAGGGGGAGTTGAAATGGTTCGCGACTGGGAGGTGCAGTTGTTTATTGCGAACCGAGTGTAGGTGTTCTGCAAAGCGGTCCCCGAGCCTCCGCTTGGTTTCCCCGATGTAGAGGAGGCCACAACGGGTACAGCGGATGCAGTATACCACATTGGCAGATGTGCAGGTGAACATCTGCTTGATGTGGAAAGTCTTCT
>NC_063345.1:55612532-55755789 GCF_021869965.1 Rhincodon typus | reverse complement strand
CCCAGCACTTTTCCCTGCAACCGCAGGAAGTGCTGGGTGTGGTGGGGCTGGAGGGGAGTGTGGAGCGGACAAGGGAGTCACGGAGAGAGTGGCCCCTCCGGAAAGCAGATAAGGGTGGGGAGGGAAAGATGTCTTTGGTGGTGGGGTCGGATTGCAGATGGCGGAAGTGTCGGAGGATTATGCGTTGGATCCGGAGGTTGGTGGGGTGGTACGTGAGGACGAGGGGGATTCTTTTTTGGTTGTTATTGTGGGGACGGGGTGTGAGGGATGAGTTGCGGGAAATGTGGGAGACACAGTTGAGGGCGTTCTCGACCACTGAGGGGGTGAAGTTGCGGTCCTTGAAAAACGAGGACATCTGAGATGTACGGGAGTGGAATGCCTCATCCTGGGAGCAGATGCGGCAGAAGCGAAGGAATTGGGAATAGGGGATGGCATTTTTGCAGGAAGGTGGGTGGGAGGAGGTGTATTCTCGGTAGCTGTGGGAGTCGGTGGGCTTGAAATGGATATCAGTTTCTAGGTGGTTGCCAGAGATGGAGACAGAGAGGTCCAGGAAGGAGAGAGAGGTATTAGAGATGGTCCAGGTGAACTTAGGGTTGGGGTGGAAGGTGTTGGTGATGTGGATGAACTGTTCGAGTTCCTCGTGGGAGCACGAGGTGGCGCCGATACAGTCATCAATGTAACGGAGGAAGAGGTGGGGTTTAGGGCCGGTGTAGGTACGGAAGAGGGATTGTTCCACGTAACCTACAAAGAGGCAGGCATAGCTTGGGCCCATGCGGGTACCCATAGCCACCCCCTTTGTCTGTAGGAAATGGGAGGAATTGAAAGAGAAGTTGTTGAGGGTGAGGACGAGTTCAGCTAAGCGGATGAGGGTGTCAGTGGAGGGGGACTGGTCGGGCCTGCGGGACAGGAAGAAGCGGAGGGCTTTTAGGCCATCTGTATGGGGAATGCAGGTGTATAGGGACTGGACGTCCATGGTGAAGATGAGGTGTTGGGGCCCGGGGAATTGGAACTTCTGGAGGAGGTGGAGGGCGTGCGTGGTGTCACGGATGTAGGTAGGGAGTTCCTGGACCAAGGGGGAGAAAATGGAGTCCAGATGGTTGGAGATAAGTTCGGTGGGGCAGGAGCAGGCGGAGACAATGGGTCGACCAGGGCATTCAGGTTTGTGGATTTTGGGAAGGAGATAGAAGCGGGCGGTGCGGGGTTGGGGAATGATGAGGTTGGAGGCCGTGGGGTGGGAGGTCACCTGAGGTGCTGAGATTGTGGATGGTTTGGGAGATGATGGTTTGGTGCTCAGGGATGGGGTCATGATCAAGAGGGCGGTAGCAGGAGGTGTCGGAGAGTTGGCGTCTGGCCTCAGCGATGTAGAGGTCAGTGCGCCATACTACAACTGCGCCTCCCTTGTCCGCGGGTTTTATGGTGAAGTTGGGATTGGAGCGGAGGGCTGCACGTTCTGCGGGGGAGAGGTTGGAGTGGATGAGAGGGGTGGAGAGGTTGAGGCGATTGATGTCTCGACGGCAGTTGGAGATGAAGAGTTCAAGGGAGGGTAGGAGGCCTTGGGGTGGTGTCCAGGAGGAGGGGGTGTGTTGGAGGCGGGAGAAGGGGTTAGTAGAGGGAGGGTCAGGAGGTTGGTCCCTGTTCCAGCTGAGATAGGCTTGGGGTTTGGCTCCCTATCCACCTGTAGTACAAAATGATGATTCAGCAAACAATCGCCAAAGACCTGTCTTTAAACATGGAATTAAAGATGACAAGAAATAACTCATTTTATATGGCAAATATCTGAAAGTGATTTCCCGTGTGCTATAACATCTCCTTTGGCTGATCCATGGATACTTTCTTAGCAAGCTCACAGCTAACAGCAAACAAAAACACTCTGGAATTTGACCTGAAAAGCACATTTGCAGTGCTTTCACACTATGCTGACAAGCTGAAATTTTCATGGTAGGTTCAGCCCATTTTCCAGAGCAAAAGTAAAAATATTCACTAAGAAACACTTGTAGGAAAACATAGTAATGATGAGAAATTGGAAATGACACAGCTATTGTTGAGATGCAGTGAATATCTTCCTAATGAGCCAAAGTATCAAAGCCTTGAGGTCAACAGCACACGTCCTATAGGAACCATGATATGCATTTTACACAAAATATGGGAAATAAGGGTTTTTTTAAGCTCATCTAAATGTGATAGGTTAAGTGAGTGAATCCACGGGAATACCAAATTAACTACAATTATTTCCAGTTTGAATTTCCTCTGACCATAGATCATAGAATCCCTACAGTGTGGAAACAGGCCCTTCAGCCCAACAAGTCCACACTGACCCGTGGAGCATCCCACCCAGACCCATCCCCATGTAACCCACCTAATCTACACATCCCTGAACACTACGGGCAATTTAGCATCGCCAATCCAACTAACCTGCACATCTTCAGTGGAGGTATATTGAATCTCTTGAAAGCAATAAACAATAACAGCAATAGTCTGCAACCACATAGGACCCTTAACCTAATAAAGCATTGTTCACATACACAGAAACAAAATTGACAGTAAACCAAAAAAGAACACATTTAACTCAGGTGTCCAAAAGCTTTTTTGGAGAGCTCAGTTTTAACAAGTGCCTTAAAAGGAGGAAGGAGAGACAGAAAGATTTTAGAAAAGAATACCAAAACTTAGGGCTCAGAGCGAAGAAGCTGAAAGCACTACCATTAATGTATTGGAGCAAAGAGGGTGAGGGATGCACAGGAGGTTAGTCTTGGTGAAAAGCTGAGTTCTCGGAAACACCAGAAAGAGCTTGGAGCCGAGCCAGGCTTCCTCTTGTACTATCGATTCAGATAGTGATTTTTGTGGTTCAGGTTTGGCTTCAGGCTCAACAGCCTTGGAATGAGTTCAGAATGAATCAAATATCTGCATCAAGGTTGCTTTGTTCAATGCTGATTAGCGCTGCACTAACGTGGAAGGACATACAGTTGTGTGTTGTACAAAATACAAAAAAAAACATTTCTGAGGTTGCCCAGTTTCTACACATTACCAGTCAGAGCTAATGGGAAACTGTGTACAGCCTGTGGCAGAGTTTTACCTGTCAGCGTGTCGCTGACGAGTACAAGTAATAACTCTCAGAAAGGCATGCTGAGACTGCACCAACCTAAATGTGCCAGATGTCTGACATTAATCTAGTGGGTAGTATTTTGTAACAAGTTGCTCACTCGAAAAAAAAATAAAAAAGGTATATTTTCCATACAGGAACACAGCAATTTTCCCGGTAGCTTTATCAATCGGTTTATTACACCTTTCTGCCCATGAGTCTTTTGGAGATGGGCAATTGAGCACATTGTTAATATGGGTGATGAACATTTTTCACCTGCTGTGTGAGCTGAGAATGCATGGATAAACTGAGGGCTTTCGCTGGACTTGTGCAAGCAGCTGTAAGGAGCACCAGTATAGTTTTGACCACTATTAGAACTAAAAGATTTATTTAAAAACCAAAAGAACTGCGGATGCTGTTAATCAATTCTGAGGAAGGGTCACTTGATCCAAAACGTTAACTCTGACTTCTCTCCACAGATGCAGTCAGACCTGCTGAGCTTTTCCAGCAATTTCTGTTTTTGTAAAAGATTTAGTTGCTACCTTCCTCCCTTTCACCCAAATCTGAAGTCACCGGGATTATTTTTAACCATCCATGCAGTGGATAACTGTCTATTTAAACCTTTTGCAATGAATGGAAATGGAAAAGAGACAGGATGAAAAGTGGGAAGTCTAGTCCACTGCCACCCAAATGGGACCAGTTGAAAATAATCCCTTTGAACCTTAAATCCAAGTGCTTTAGTGTAACATTATTGACACAAAAACACTGAGACAGATACAAGGAAGTCTTGGATATGTTTTTATTTCTGAATAGTGCTGTATAAGCCCAAGTAATACTTTGTGTTGTGGTTGCCTTCCAGAAATTTGATCTAGTTCCATGACTGTCCAGTAAAGTGGTACCAAAACCAGAAATTGCTGGAAGAGCTCAACAGGTCTAGCAGCATCTGTGGAGAGAGAAGAGAGTCAATATTTTGGATCCAGTGACTCTTCTTCAGAATATCTTCTTCTCTGAACCTGAAATTTAAATTTGCTTTCTCCACAGATGCTGCCAGACCTGCTGAGTTTCTCCAGCAATTTCTGTTTTTGTTTCAGATTTCCAGCATCCACAGTTCTTTGTGTTTTGTTGATTTATCCTAATGTTTTCAGTTGAAAGCCTTGATTTCAATGTTTAAATTTCTCCTCGTTCTCTCTAAAATTCAATCAATGCAAAGTATAAAAATTACATTGGTATAGAATCTTTAAATATAAAACACAAGAAAAATCAGGAGCAAAAAAAGGCCATTTGACCTTTTAAAACTTATAATTTATTACAACAAATGTCTGCATCTTAACATCCACCAATACTTTGAACACTCCTAGTGTTCGTTTCCTCTATTCTACAAAACAGATTGTACCAAATACTTAGTATTGAATAAAGAGGTTCTTCCTGATATTTATACTTAAATCTGTGTTTGAGTAATTTTCAGCCATGTCCTCTGGCATTACATTGAAATACTATTTCGGTTTTACTATATCAACACCATTTAGTATACATTTTTTCTGATTACTCTACCCTGCTCCTTGACAGTTTTCTTTCCAGACTGTAAACATCGGATTTCTATCATCTCTCCTCAGATCTCATCTCTCGAAGTTCCAACTTTCTGTGATCTGGTATCTTTTGCAATAAGTGTGGTCTGACTAGTATCTCAAAATACTTCAAAGTAGCCCCTGTAACCTTGTCCTGATCTAGTTACATGTTCTGACATTACATTCAGTTTTTTTTAAAAGTGGTTTTGCTATGCTTATCCATTCCTTAACTTAACGATATTAATGTTTGTTTGTTATTTTGGCTGTGCAGTGTAAGTGTTCTGTAAACCTTTTTCTGCATCCTGTGTCTCGATTGTTCAATCGGTTTGAGCATTGTTAGCAAATCTGGTTTGGTTGGAGTCAGGGAGCTGAGACTATGCTGTGTCTATGACTCAGCTGTAGCAGAATGAGTGAGTGGGTTGGAGCAGAGCTCGATGACATAACTCAGCCATTTTAAAATCATATAATCTGTCTTTACACCTCCATCATTAATTACTACGTTCACATTTCCAAAGCAAACTGGATTTTCTCCGATCAGTTCAGTGGCACCCATTTAAGTTATTGCTGTTCAGTAATTTCCCTGGCTTAATTCTTATAATAGCTCCCATTCATTTCGTTAGAATTGATTGCACTCTAATGAAATGTAATTGTCAGAATCAGACTTGTCACCAAACACCACCCCCCCACCCCTCGAACGTTGCTGCTGTTTGCATGCTTGACTTTTCCTGTGAAATTTCACCGATGCTCTGCAATTTTTCTGCAAAGCTGACCAAATTTCTTGAAATACTCTTCGGCAGGCACAATATTGGAAAACCAGTGTAATGTTCCATTTAGCATTATCAGCTATACCCATTTCTAGGGATGTGTGTACATTCTATGTTAAGTAGACATTGTCTAATGCATTTGAAATAGATCCCAGATAAACTGTCACCTACACTATATCTGATTAAATAATGCAATCTGACCAGCACTCTTGTTCAATGTTATGTGTTTTATCGAGTTAATTATCTACAGTTTAAGGTGAATTATGTCGGAAATCATGGTCTAATGAGTAAATGCAGCTCTACAAATCCATTATTTATATATTTCACTTAAAGCACAAAATTTGGTCATTAACATTTTGCCCATCAGTTCGTGTGAGATAAATTTTTCTGCAGTGTTGCAACCATAAAAGACATCAGCTTCAGTTGAAAAAATGCACAAACCAGATGAAATGTACTCCAGGCTGTTCACTGAGACAAGGGAGGAAATAGCAGGGCCACTGGCAGTAATTTTCAATGCTTCTGGCCACAGGAGAGCTACCTGAGGACTGGAGGGCAGCCAATGTGGTACCGTTATTCAAGAAGGGGCAAGGGATAAACCAGGAAACCACAGGCCAGACAGTCTGTTTCTCAATGGTGGGGAAACTATTGGAACCAATTCTGAGGGACAAAATTAATCTGCATTTGAAGAGGCAGGGATTAATCAAGAACAGTTTCCTTAAGGGAAGGTCTGTCTGTACAGCTTGATTGAATTTTTCAAAGAGGTGACCAAGTGTGTAGATGAGGGCAATGCATTCGATGTAGTCTACTTGGAATTCAGCAAGCTTTTGGTAAGATCTCACATGGGCGACTCTTAGTGAAGATAAGAACCTACGGGATCCAAGGAAATCTGGCTAATTGGAAACAGAATTGGCTGAGTGACCGGAAGCAGAGCATGATGGTCAAGGAGTGTTTCTATGACTGGAAGCCTGTATCCAGTGGAGTTATTTAGTGATCGGTGTTGGGGTCCTTTAAGTTTGTGGTATTTATAAACAATTTAGACTTGAATGTAAGAGGGTTGATCAGTAAGTTCACTGCAAATATTAAAATTAATGAGGTTGGAAATAGTCATAGAATCATGGAATCTCTATTGTGTGGAAAGAAGCCATTTGGCCCATCGAGGGCACACCGATCCTCCAAAGAACATCTCACCCCCTACCCTATCCCCGTAACCCTGCATTTACTATGGCTAACCCACCCACCCTGCACATCCTGGGACACTATGGGACAAATTAGCATGGCCAGTTCACCTAATCTGCACATCTTCGGACTATTGGAGGAAACCAGAGTACCTGGCAGAAACCCATGTAGGCACTGGGAGAACACACAAATTCCACACAGTTAACACTGCTGCCTCACAGCACGAGAGACCTGGGTTCAATTCCAGCCTTGGGTGATTGTCTATGTGGAGTTTGCATCGTTCTGTCTGTACCTTTGTGGGTTCCTGCTGGGAGCTCCAGCTTCCAAAAATGTGCTAGTCAGGTGCATTGGTGATGCTAAATTGTCCCTGGTGACTGGGGATGTGCAGGCTAGGTGAGTTACCCATGGGAAATGGTGAAGGGGATAGCTTTAGATTTCATAACGATATAGATGGGCTGATCAGCGGCAAATGGAATTCAATACAAATAAATGAGGTGATGCACTTTTGCACGACAAACAAAGCAAGGGAATACATTATGAATGGTAGGATCCTGGGAATCACCAAGGATCAGAGAGACCTTGGCGTGCATGTTCGCTTGTCCACTAAGGTAGAGGGACAGGTAAAGTGTTTAGCAAGGCATATGGGGGGCAATGGCCCAGTGGTTTTATCGCTGGACTGTTATTGCAGACCCCAGTTAACGTTCTGGGGACCTGGGTTCAAATACCACCGCAGCAGATGGTGGAATTTGAATTCAATAAATATCTGGAATTAAGACTGTAATGATGACGATGAATCCATTGAATGTGAGGAAAAACCCACCTGGTTCACTAATGTCCTTACCTGGTCTGGCCTACATGTGACTCCAGACCCACAGCTCTTAACTTTTCGCTGGGCAATTAGGGATGGGTAATAAATGTTGGCCGAGCCAGCGACGCCCTCATCCTGTGAATGAATTAAAGAAAAACCTGTCTTTATTAGCTGAAGCTTAAGAGCAGGGGCTTATGCTGGAACTGTATAAAAGGGTGGTTAGGCCAAAGTTACAGTATTGTGTGCAATTATGGAATCAGTATTGGAAGAAAGCGATGCACTGGAGATGGTGCAGACGATATTAACCAGGGTATTGCCTTGGCTGGAGATTTTTATTTATGAAGAGAGATTGGAAGGACGGGGGTTGTTATTCTTGGAGCAGAGGAGACTAATTTGGGACATGATTGAGATGTATCCTGTTATGAACAGGAAAGACAAGATAGGCAGGAAGGAACTTTTCCTCTTGATGAAGGGATCAGTAGCTGAAGGACGTAGATTTAAGGTAGGGGGCAGGAGGTTTAGATGTGATGCGAGGAAAAATGTTTTCACCCAGAAGGAAGTGAGAATCTGTAACTCACTGCTTGTAGGGGTGGTAAAAGGCAGAAACCCTCATAACATTTAAGAAGTATTTAGATGTACACTTGTGATACTGAGGCATACAAGGCGATGGGCCAAGTGCTGGGAAATGGAATTATACTAGCTCAGTGACTGCTTTTGACCAGCGCAGACAGGGTAGCCAGAAGGGCCCTTTTCTACGCTGTAGACCTCTGACTCTCTCATCCCTTCATTTGACATGAAATTCGGAGCTACTGATGAGAATACACAAGCTCAAAAAAACTGCAATAGGGAAAAATGTAGGATGAATGAAGACATGCCTGCTGGTTCCAGATTGCTAGCCTTGGGTTGTTTACAGCATCCGCAGTTCTTTTGGTTTTTATTGGATTATTAACATGTGCCCACTGCAGCCCTCAATATGGATGAATGTTCAGTCATTAGCTGACTCTATATATATCCAGGGAAATTTATTTGGCATGGATAAATTGCCTTTCCTAGGTTAGCATTTGATATCTTTTTGATTGGTTCTTCCATTAGCTAATTTTCAGAGACACCCACCCATTTCAAAGTACAGTATAATCCTTAATTTGTGACAATGCATAAGAAAATTTTGCAATTTGAATGTTAGTCCACAGGCTGCATTTTATTACGTCCTGTGAATTTTTAAAAAAATTATAGAACTTTAGAGCTGAAATCTAAGACTCCATCATACATCGTATATCAATTGTTTTTTTTTAAGTACTTGAGGGTTTCTAATCCTTCAATCCTTTAATCAATGTAACAGATATTTCCATTTACAAATTATTCACGACTTTCCATTGAACAAGATTTGGAAGATAATTTTCTCACAGTTTATTTACCTTCAGTGGGTCAATGAACAGGGCACTGCTGTATTCACATTTACAGTAATCTTAAAGTTAATGATTAAATTGCATTTGAAGTTATTATTTTGATGCAAAAAAATTCTACTTTCAGAGTTTTAAGGTGGTGTATTACAATGGTAGCATGTTTTAATCTGATTGGCATAAAACATGTGGTCTTTCTAGATTATCCAAGACAACACATTTTTCCTTCACACAATAACTGTTGTGTGTAACTGGTGACTCACCAGGTTATTAGCAATTTCCAGAGCACTGTTGAAGATCAGACTGGTAATCAGGCAGTTCTAATACTTTTCAACAGCTTGGAATGGACAAAATGTCCGTAATCCTGATTGACAAAGCATTTTGGCCACTGCAGTCTGCTTGATCTGTCTGGAGGAGATTTCACAGGCAACCACATTCTTTTACAAAGGAACAATAGGCTGGATTTTATGTGTCCTCGCTGGATACATTTGGGTTGGGGTTTATACGTCCTGCTGGTTAGCTCATCACCTTCCCAATCAGCTCTGAACTCACCACCATAACCGGCTTGGGCGGGTGAGTGGGTGCCCAAATGGTTGCCCTCATATCGTATTAGCCTGAATATTATCACAGAATCCCTACAGTGTGGAAAAACAGGCCATTCAGCCCATCAAGTGCACACCGACCATCCGAACAGCATCCCACCCAGACCCATTCCATCCCTGTGACCCTGCATTTCCCACAGCCAATCCACCTAACCTGCACATCTTTGGACTGTGGGAGGAAACTGGCGCACCCGGAGGGAGCCCATGCAGACATGGGGAGAATGTGCAAACTCCACACAGACAGTCACCCAAGGGTGGAATGGAAGCTGGGTGCCTGGCGCTGTGAGGCATCAGTGCTAACCACTGATCTACCATATTACGTGGTAATACACTGGCTTAGGCAGTCTGGATGGAGTGGACAGACCATTTATAATGGCCTACGCAAAAAATAAGAAAGGATGGTGGGAGCAGTGCCATGTGGGCATAGAGGGCAACAACCCGCTCCAACCCCCACAAACAGGCTATCCAGCTTCCTTCCAGGGGTTCAAGTAAATAGTTCCTTGAAAGTTGCGTCACAGTAGACAGGTGGTAAAGAAGGTATTTGGTACGCCTGCCTTCATTGCTCAGATCATTGAGTATACGAATTGGGATGTCGTGTTGAAGTTGTACAAAACATTGGTTAGGCCACTTTTGGAGTATTGTGTATCCTGCTGTAGGAAGGATATTATTAAATTGGAGAGGGTACAGAAACGGTTTATTAGGATGTTACTGGGACTGAGGGTTTTGAGTTATAGGGAGAGGCTCGATAGGCTGGGACACTTTTCACTAGAGTATAGGAGGTTATAGAGTGTAAGACCCTGATAGATATTTATAAAATCGTGAGGGAGATAGATAAGCTGAATAGCAAAGGTCTTTTCCCTAGGGTAGGGTAGTTCAAAACTGGAGGCCATAATTTTAAGGTGAGAGGAGAAAGATTTTAGAGGGACCTGAGGGGCAACCTTTTCACACAGAGGGTGGTTTGTATGTCGAATGAACTGCCAGAGGAAGTGTAGATGCCGGTACAGTTACAAAATTTAAAAGACATTCAGACAGGTACATGATTAACAAAGATTTAGAAGGATATGGGCCAGGCACAGGCAAATGGGACTAGTTTAGTTTGGGGAAACCTGGTCAGCATGAATGAGTTGGACCGAAGGGTCTGTTTCTGTGCTGTGTGACTCTATGCCTTTCAGAATCTGGCCTCTCAACCTGTTCTGCTCTGTCCTGAGCTCTAGGATCTCTCCTCATCATAAAAACTCCAGGTCCCACCTTCTCAGGACAGCTGGGATCCACCTCGGCTCTTTACCCAAAATACCTGCAGCACCCTGACTGACCTCTGGCGTTGCCAGGAGTGGTCGAGCTGCCGTCCCAATCAGATTGGTCAGCAGCTCCTGAGGGTGAGACATCCTGCTAAGTGATAGGTGGAGGCCCCACTATTAACACTTCCCTCAGTGTTTCATGGTGGCAGGGTGGGCTTGCAAGAATCGAGTCAGCTTCCAGCCAACATTCCTTTGGGAGGGTGTGGCCTAATATGCAGCTGACTGTTTCCTCCATATCGTGCTTCTAAGTGGGTAAAAGTCCTTATAGAGTAAGTGTTAGTTTACTTGCAGCCTTCTGGTAACATTATAACATTCCTATAAAAGGCAGTATTTGGCTTTCTTTGATTTTCTCAAAATGATTACTCACGGTTTCTGCACAGTGGAGTCCCAAATTTGATCCACCTTTGTCAGATTAGCATACTGCTCAGAAGAGCAGGCGAGGTGACTAAAGGGAAGGAAGAATGCTGAGCAGGGAAAAGGAGGAGTGTGCTAAAGATGCTCAAGTGAGGAAGAGGTGTTTAAACAATGAAGGATATGTTGTGTGTTTGTCTTAGCGAGCAAGAGTTAAATTTCAGATGCGGCAGCAGAGGTCGTGTGAGAAAATTATACAGATGGGAGAAAAGAACCACCTTAAACTGCGACTAGTTGAAGTACTTGTGTGAATAACGAAAGTGGGCTTACTTAAATGGAAACTCTTAGCCTCCTGTTCACACAATCAATAAAAATAACTAATGAATAGGAAAACACAGAGACAGCTTGAAGGGAAACCTTGATCAGACCTCTGCCTTTTTTTCACTGAACAAAAAATATTTTCCTCTAGTTCCGTGGTTCATGTTGCAAAAGGTGAGAGATTGCAAGGAGGGGAATGTCATCATTTACTGTACTATCCAGTCACAGTACCTAGTGCTGCAAAGGCTTGCAATCACTGATGTTGCTGAATATATCAGAGAGACTTGTTTTGATTAATTGCCATGAACAATATTTCATATGGCGCAACATAGTGTAAAATTGGAATTTAACCATGCATGCTCCATATCGTCAGCGGATGTGAGAAGTATTTGGAGAAATATAGTTACGTGACACTGACAACTATTTTTCCAAAACAGCGGGACTGCTTCCAATCAGAAAAGTAGACTTGGCCCAGGATTGTGTCAACAAAGTGCCATTCCAAACATTCAAACCAGAAATCTGCACCACTTAATGCACTCTGTTTTATGTTCCTTATATAATTACATTGAAAATTTAAAGTGCCACCAACATGCATGGATACCACATACATTTCAGATGAAGCTGTTATTGGTGAAATCCAACAGTGCCGCTTTAAGAGAATTTTCTAATCAAACAGGGAGGTTCTTCATCATAGCCAGAACATCCATACATCATTATTATTTGTTGAGACTAGCTTAATCAGAGAGCCACATTTAATGGCATTTCTCATGGTTGCCTCAGATTGCTTTGTACGCAAGAATTAAGAACATAACAACAGTCAGATTTGGAGTAGGAGCAGAGCAGACCATTCAGCCCCTTAAGCCTGCTCCACTACTCATCAAGATCATGGCTGACCATAATCGCATCTCCACATCCTGCCTACCCTTGATAAGCTTTCATCCCCTTGCTTAACAAGAATCCGTCTATCTCTCCCTTAAAAATATTCAATCACTCTGCTACCACCAGCTTTTCAATATTTCATCTAACATCTGTTTTTAATGGGTGAGCCTTAATTTTTAAAGACACACGCAGTTCTAGATTCTCCCATAAGACTAATCACCCTCATTTACTTGTCAAACTCCCAAAGGATCTTAAATATTTCAAACCAATTACCTGTTACTGTTCTAAACTCCAGCAGATACAAGCCTATCTTTTTCTCCATTTCCTTGAAAGGCAGCCCTCCCTTTCTGATATTAGTTTGGTAAACATTCTCTGAACTGTCTCCAACTTACATCCTTCCTCAAATAGGAAGACCAATACTGTACACAGTCCTCCACATACAGTGTCCTACATAACTGAAACGCATCCTCTATTTTTGCTTTCAAATCTCCTATAAATAACATTACATTAGATTTCCCAATTACTGCAGTACTAGCACACTAACCTGCAATTCATGCACAAAGACACCCAGATCCCTTTGCAACTCAGAGCTCTGAAATTTCTAATCATGTGGATAATATACTTTTTATTTTTTGTGCCAAAATGAATAATTCCACATTTTCCCATATTGTAATCTATTTGTCATATCTTTACATACTCCCTTAACCTATTTATCTCCTTTACCAAATCTCCTTAATCCTCTTCACAAATTACTTTCCTGTCTTCATTTTCTTACATTGATTAACTGTCCCGTTTGCCTTGCACTACACCTCACCCAGGATGCCAGGCTCTTTATCTCACTTTTCCAGCCCCATCTTCTGTCCTCCCTATGCTCCTGCACTCTTCCATGTGCTGACCCACTTCTTCATTACTAACTTGCCCGTGGAGGTCCTGAGTCTTTGGGCAGAATGACATTCTCCCTCTTCCCTCCATTGTGCGGTACAGTTAAACAAGGAAATTGACTGATTTTATGCTCTATTGCACAAAGCTTGATTGACACTTATCACATTTTATGATTATGAACAAGTGTCACAAGATTCTCAAGCACTGCTGGCTTTATCCAAGAGCAGGACTTCATTAAAAACTGTTTCAGACTAATGTATATTCGTGGCAGGCCAGTGTGCCACAATTACCACAGGTGGTACAGTGCTCAACATGTCGCAAACACTCCATCTTAACCCATTGTGAAGAAATTGAAATTTTATATATCCTATCTAATTACGTGCTCTGGTAGGGTCCTTAAAATCTCTCCCTTGATATCAATGCAGATAAAACCTAAACAATGCAGGTCTAGGAGAAACAGACTTTGTGATTATACAACACTGTTGACAGCATCAGGAATTTGACAGCCAATTAAATATTTTTAAAATGATAGTCACTGCTATAAACTAGGAAATACTGCAGCTAATTGGCACAGACCACACTCCCATAAACAATGTGATAATGACTGGATAGTCATTGAGAGACACATATTTGGTAGCATACAAGGGAAATCTCCTCTTCTTCAAAGCGATGAACATGGGATGTATCACTAAACTGATCAGAGCTGGTTTAATACTCCATTTCATAGGCAGGAACTCTGAGAGTGAAACTTTCCCTGAGAATTGAACTAGAATCTCAGATTTTCTCCACAGGTTTCCTGAACCTACAAACCTCTGACTGAGTGACATGAGTGAATGTCATTGAACCACAGCTGACACCCACAGGTATTGGTGGGGCTTCAAAAAGTACAAGCAAATAGACACTTGGACCAAACACCAGATTCCAGTTTAAGCACAAGTGTAACCTTAAATCTCTGTCACCTGCTTTCCAGCTGGCATGTGTTAGCTGAGAAACTCTTACAGTATTTGCGATGAAACTTCTAACAATCATTTGAAAACCTTAATTTATTGAACGCAGATGTGGAACTCAGTTTTAGTCCTGGCTGCAAGCCGAACCAGCTAAGCATTTAAGCTTCTCTGCCTTTGCATCTCCAGTTATAATATACAACCCCAAAAAAATTGGTGACGTCATGTACACTTTACAGCAATGACCAGGTTTTGGCTGGCATTCAATGTCATTCATGATTTCGAAATTTGTTCTCAAGTTCCCACTGCCCCTTCTGACATCTCTGCATGCCTGCAGCAGGACATGTGATGGGCTTTCTGAGTTTCTGACGGAACTGATTAGTAAAGCATTCTAACCGCATTGGGAAGCAGGACATCAAAACCCCCATTTAAAACGCAGCCTCCAGTTCGGTTTCGTGGTGGGGTGTTTTTGTTTTACTTTCTTTCAGATGGTTCTTTCAGTGGGAGATGGTGTCAGAAGTTTCTGGGATAATAATGATGCATTTGTGGCACCCGTCATTATTTGTTTGTAAGCCAAATGCAGTAATTTTGCAGTGAACATTTCATGCAAAACGATTGGTTAAATGAAGTGTCCGATTAACGTTGGAAGCCATGCAAGGTGCACCATTTGAGCAATTTTTGGTCCTATCTCATTCTCCGTATTGGCGCTGTCAAAGTGTTTTGATGTCGCGGCTGCCCAATTTTTACAGGGTAAAAAGAATGGAAAATTGCACAGCGGCTACAGCATGCAGCTTTAAAACTCCATTTCTGCATCACGATAAATGTACAGCTTGGTAATAAGTTACTATGCATTTTATCTGGATTATGATTGAGTGAAGAATTCTATCAACTATGGCAAAAAAAAAGGTCAGTTTGCACATCTTTCTTGCCACAGCCCATTTAATCACTCATTCAACCATCTGAAGAAAATAGCAGGGGGAAAAGCATGTGTATTTATATACCAATGTGATTAGACTTCTGAATTCCTTCACACTTGAGTCAAAAATCTGCAAATTGCTGTTATTAGGTGAAATTTGACAGTGGGTTATTTATGTTGCTGAGCAGAACAAGATGAATGGCTGTACAAATGTTTTTTGTACTTTTGCATTTAAATGTTGCACTTGAAGAGGAATTCAGCATACTGGGCATAGTCTCCAAAAGGTGGATAAAGGTTTGGTAAGATAGATAGGGAAAATTGATTTCATCTGATGGATAACTTCAGTAAAGAGGAGCATAACCTTAAAAATAGAGCTAGGCCACTCAGCAGTGAAGTCACTCCTTCAGGCAAAGGGTGATGGAAATCTGGACCTACTCCCTCAAAAAGCTGTTGAGGCTAGATCAATTGAAAATATCAAAATGGAGGCTGACATTTTTTTGTTCATTAAAGACTTGACCTGATGTTGAACCAAGGAGAGTAACTGGAGTTAAGTTGTTTTAAATATTCTTTCATTGGATGTGGGCAACTCAGGCAAGGCCAACAATTGTTTCTGTTCCCTAATTGCCCTTGAAAATTAAATAGTTGAAGAAGTTAAATGGCTTACACACCTGCTCCTATGGCTGGAAATGTAAGAAGGTGTTTTCATGTGATTCACTTGCAACAGAATTGGCAAATGCATTCAGGCCGTTGAGAGATGGATTGATAAAGTGAGCATTCACTGTAGCGCGAAAAGAGGTTGCCTTCCTTAGGCTGCACTTTGTCTTAGCTAGGGAGCAAAGTAGAGAATCACGTATTTACTTATATATTCAGTGCTGTGCCTGAAGAGAGATTGCTTGATGCAAGATGCCAAAAGTCGAAAATGTGTTCCATTTTCTCGCACTGTTAGTATTGAGAAACACACAAATTTGTTAATAAAATAAATAAATTGCAGAATATGTCTGGGGTTGCCTAAATTGATTCAATGCATTTGAATTTTTATTTTTGATTTGAGATGGGATTCTGTACTCAAGTTAATCAGTGCTGGTAAACGAAGTCCTATGTTTTGTGTGCCTGTCAAGCATTTCCAGGTCAGATATTAAAAGAACACAGGCCTTTCAACTATACCGCAGCCATGCACCTTAACCCTAATCTTAAACTGCCTAGAGCAGCACTGTGGCTCATTTAATTTCACCGGTAACCCAATGGCACTGCTGAATAAAGCCATTAATCTATTGCTTATTGCTGAACTGTAGGCAGTTCTGTACTGTGTGGACTTGTACTGAATTAGAACCAGACCAATTGAACACATTGCAGGTTTAAGAACCTTATTTGTGTTGGTTGAGGAAGAGACTCCCTCTTTTCACTCTGAACTGAATGGAAACACAGCACTTTGGTGAAAGGACCATGTTGTAAATCTCAGCACTAGCCACTGTCCATTCAGTGAACATTTTACCCCTGGTGTTAGCAGCACAAACAATTGATTACCTGTTTCATTTGAGTGGTGAAGGTGACTTCTGTAAAGTACTCATCGTTTATCACACATGAATTGCAAAGCTGACCTAACTCCTGGAATAAAATATTCTGCTATTCCAATTGTGCCATCTTTTTACTCATTTTGAGTAAAATGTATAATTTGTAAATCTGGGAGATGCTTTCAATCTGACATCACTACAGGATTTAAGGAAACACAAGCTTGTCACCCAATGCCACTTTGAAACTGCAAATCAAAGTGATGTAGAAACAGCAAGCTATGATCTCCCATTGGTTTTCTGCCCCACTGCAAAGCACAGCATATGTATCAAGCTGTAGATTGATATTTCCTAACCACTGGACTCCTTTAAGGCCAAGATGCCGTTGCAGGTATTGGCAAAGATCGACTTCATTCTGGATCAGTAGACTCAAACTGAATTTGACCAGCCATGTAAATTAAGTTCCTGCCTGTCTCAGTCGCTGAGACCAGTGGAAAATATTTAGTTATTTCTTCCTAGGATGTTCTGATTGTTGGTTCTCCAAATTAGGCATTCGAATACAGTGTCACAAAGCCAGCAGTCCAAAGACTGGAATTGCCCAGAAACAGAACATTTTTCTCTCCTAATACCAACCCGCAACAGAGTAAATGCAGGAATGAAGAGGCCATTCTTGAGCTAGTCATATAGGACTTACATCGGATGGTATCAGCGATAGTTACCTGAGTCCGTTGCAGTGCATTAAAATCTGCACTCCCTCAATCCTCCCTATCCTTCAGACTCAAGGCTGCCCACTCCACTAGTCGGGAACATTCTTGTTGCTATCCCGGTTGCTTTTATTGGATATGATCAGAAATCAGCTGTTTTTCCCTGTCTGCCTTATTGAAGCCCAATGTGTGCTCTTTTCCTGCAAAAATCACTCTACTTTAATACTGATAGATCTTTTTAAAAATTGTACGACTTTTAAATCTTTAATGTTTCTGTCTATATCGATTGTAAGGATTTGTGCCATGCAAGCGTTCCCTATCCCATGATCCGAAACCCTGGTCATTTTTATGACGCTGGTGATCAATACGCAGTGTGTGACAGAGACAACTTGTGTAAAGGAGTTGATCACAAAATTGGCAAGGCCTCAGTCCTGAAGCTGGAAGATACGTACCTGTAGAGAAATTGCCAGACAGCAAACAAGACCAGGTTCGCTCTCTGCGTCGATAACTGCATTGATATAATTTTAGTGGGGTTGTTGACAAATCATAGCAATCAATTAGCCCACAACAGACTCAAACCGAAATTTATAATACAGAAGGAGGCCATTCAACTCATCAAAATCTCTTGTTTCAAACAATTCAAAACTGAATCCCTCTTCCATGCTTTCTTCCCCAGAGCAATGATTTTTTCTGTGCTTTAAAAATGTATTCAACATTTTCCTTAAATGTTAAAATTGTCTCTGCTGCCACAACTTTGTGGTAAAGCAGCCCATGCTTTAATTACCTTGTGTAAAACAATCTCCTAACCTCTCCCTTTCGTCTCGCTGTAAAGGCAGTTACCTTGCTTGCGAACGGGTTCTGTTCTTGAGTTTGTTCACAAGTCAATTTGTACACAAGTCGGAACACAGTGCAGGACAATATAAAACAGCTGTTCACAACTACGATCACTCATATGTCAGATCTTTAAAATTACACTCCTGTATGGGATTGTATTTATAAGTACGAGTGCTCATAAGTAGGTGTCTGGAAATCGGAGACTCCCTGTAATGATGTCAGGACATCCCCATTTGTGGATTGCTTTGAAATCCAGAGATAGCAAAGTCACCTGTTCCTCCCAAGCTTGCTGCATTTGATAGATGCCATATCTCCACTTACTCATAAGCTGTGTTCCAAAATGTTATTTTCAATGATGCCACAAGCCTACTAATTTTTCTGGGATCTACTGATACCATAGTGCATTCACCATTATAACAGCAATGCAGAATTGACATTGATGAGGATGACTCTGCAGTGCAGCACAGACAAAAAGTACCTGCCTGGGAAGAAGTGTATCTATAATTCAGACCTCTGTTCAGAAAGGTTATTAGCCTCCAGGATGGAATGTATTTTTAAAAAGATTGAACCTTGGAGGATCAATGGAAGAATCACTCCAAAATACAACAGGAGATGACTTAATTTTTATGACGTTGTTCATGATACATTCTCAAACCTTTACTTTGCATAATTAACATCATGATGTTGTCAGAAAAGTAAAAGCTGTCCAGCATTCCAACACTGAATGAGTGCAGGAACGAATTCAGAAAATACCTCTTATATTTTCATATAATCCTCTTACATCACTGACATCCACTTCCAGCAATACGGCTGGGCTACAAATAGGTCCTACAAATGCCACTGTGTAACCAATCAGTAGAGTGATATCTCAAGTTAACACTTAGATATTCTCACTATCTGAAAGGACAAAGGTCATTTCCATTCAGCAGCTCTCTGAAAGGCTATCATAGAAATTATAAATTAGCACATCATTTGTATACTTTATAGACTGTACACTTTACAGTCAGTGTCTGTTCACAATCACGTGTTTGAACAATCGGCAGCAAATAATGTTTTTCCTGTTAAACTCAAAAGGTGAGAGGCTAGAGTATAGTAAAGAGTTACATTAGGGGTGCAGGTTCAATCCCTTTCCCAGCTGTGCTAGTACATGGGGGCTGTCTATTTGTCTTATCCATGCTGGATGTGGAGTGGCGTTCCTCAAGTCATGCATAAAACCACTTGTCTCTTTAACAGAGCGAGATGCTTATGGCCCCTTGTGGACTATGGTTAATTACCTCACTTTGGTAAAAGAAAACATTATAATTTGATAGATTGTGTCACAGCAACGCTCAGTAACTGAATGTGTTTTGCCCAAATGAAGTAGTCTACCTTGTGCTGGGTCACTTGTAATGAGTTGTAATTGTTAAATCAATTATTCTGTTAATTATGTTGCAACTTCTTGGATATTTCAAGTGAACGTTGTTCAACAAAATATTTAGCGGGGGTTTTCAGTATCTAAACACTTGAACTCCAAGTATTACTTGCTTAAAAAATAAGGGCTAATCAAAATTCACACCTTTATATTAATGCTGATCAGTTTAATGTCACAACCATTTGGATGAATAGTTTCCAGTTTCCGTATGCTAATCACCAAACATTGAATTACTCTTTATAGATAAAAATTTCAATTAATAGTATATTTGCCAATGCATATATTTTGCTACCTGCATTCATGTAAGTGTTCATCATTGGATTATTAGACCAAATTTCTCTTTTAAACATTTAAACTGGTTATCCATTGATAATGAAGAGGAAGCTCTGATTTTAGTTCAAGATGGGAGTTGTGTGGCTATGTACATATTGCAGATCTCAGTGATGAGAAGCCTAGAAACTCCTAACTCTTGAGCTACCTCTATTATGGTCCAATTAGTGTCCTACCTAACCCAGTGAGAAACAGCAACAAAGTGGGTTCAGCATAGAATGATTAAACAGGAGAATTCACAGAACTTCCTGGGCCTCTTCTGGCCTGGCTTCTCTTCCTGTTAGGTTGCTGTGAAGGGAAAACCAGAATGATGGCATCATCAGGGTATGATCTGTATCTTTAACAAAGAACACAACTAGCTTCCAGTGGATGTCCTTCTCATCTGCTGTAGTTGCAGATAAGGCTCATGTGAGCAATTGGATGGATTTAATATTGACCCTCATTTGACAAATAGAGGTCTGCTTAGCATCCTCCCATGGGCTTACCTTTTTTAAATTTAAGATATTGGGCCGCGATAGGATATCCGTTGCATTGTCCAAAATGCTGGAACTACTAAACAATGTGGGTGCTACGTAAAATAGGAATGTTTGAAAAGCAACACTGTTGTTTCTTTTTTAATCGTGCTGGGATTTGAATGTTGATGAACTGTCTAACAGTAATTGTGCATCCCTTATTGACCTTGAGAAGGTGGTTGGAAGCTATTTCTTGAATCAGTGCAGTCCATGTTGTGTAGGTACACTCTTAGTTCTGTTAGGAAAGAAGTTCCAGGAATTTGAGCCAGTGAAGTTGGAAGAATCAATATATATTTTCAAGGCAGGATAGTATGCATCTTAGGAAGGAACTTGCAGATGGTGCCATTCCCTTGCGTCTGCTGCTCTTGTCCTTCTAGCTGGGAGAAGAAGTGAGTTTGGAATGCACTGTCAAAGAAGACTCGCTGAATTGCTGGTGTAGGTGGTACATGCTGCTGTCAGTATGTACTGATAATAGAGAGAATTAATGTTTAAGATAGTGGATGGGGTGCCAAACAAACAGATCACTTCATCTTAGGTGGTGTTGACCTTCTTGAGTGTTGTTGGAGCTGCACTCACCGAGGCAAGTCGGGAATGTTCCAACAAAGACCTGACATGGATCTTGTACATGGAGGCATAATATGGAAGACAGAGTTGAATTTATTCATTGCAGAATTACCAGCCTTGATCTACTCTTATAGCCACAGTACTCCTGTGGCTGCTATAGATTCTGGTCATCAGTAACTCCCACATGATGTTGTTGCTGCGGGATTTGTAATGGTATTGAATGTCAAGGGGATGGTTAGATTTTCTCCTGTAGGAGATGCCACCATCTAGCACTTGGTTTGATGTGGAAGTTACCTGCTAGTTTCAGCCCCAGCTTGAGCATTTCCCAGGTCTTTCTGGTTGTGAGCCTTAACTACTTCAGTATTTGAGGTACTGAATGCTGTATATTCACCAATGAATATCGCCCCTTCTAATCTCACGCTGGAAGGAAAGTGGTGCTCCCCTTGCTCGCTTCATGAGATTTTGAATGTGGCAGGAGTTGGAATGATGGGTAGCAGTAGCTCGTCGGAGCTTCTGCCTGCCCTTTGAAGGACTTATAGAAAGGTAACGGGCATGTAAGTCCCACTATGGTATTTAGTCATTTAGAGGCCAAAATAAAGCAATAGAAAATTGTTGCCATGGGACACTTCCTTGATGAAAACATGTAGTAATACCCTGGGGATTAGGGATGGGCAATTAATACTTGCCTAGCCAGGGATGCCCACATGTTGTGAGTGGACAAAAAAAAGAACTTAGGACCATATCTATAATGAGATCTGGATCCAAGTGACCCCTGGTGGAACTAAAATGATCATTTGTACGTAAGTTATTGATAGCACTCAGTGACATCTTTCATAATTTCACTGATGAGCAAGAGTAGACTAATAGGGTGGTTCGAATTTGCTCAGCTTTTTATGGGCAGGACAAACTTAAATAATTTTGAGCATTGCTGGCTAGATGCCAATGTACTAGCTACACCGGAACAGTGTCGCCAACAGCACAGCTAGTTCTTGAGCTCAAATCTTAGATACTTCAGCTACGGTGTTCTTAAGATGCAAAGCTTTTGTGATATCCAGTGCCACCAACCCCATCTTGATATTATGCGGACTGAATCAAATTAGTTGAAGACTGGCAACAGAAATCTCAAGGGGAGGTTGAGATGGATTATCATCTCTACACGTCTGTCTGATTTTGGTTCCAAATACTTCAGGCTTGTCTTTTGCTAGGTCTCTCCATCGTTGAGGATGGGGATACTTGTAGAGCACTCTTTCTTGGTCTTTTTATTGTTCACTATCACGCGTGACTGGATATGGCAAGGCTTAAATCAGGTCCATTGGTTGTGAAATCATCGGAGTCCTGCTTACAGCATGCAGCTTCCACTGTTATAGTCCTATGTTGTCACTTCACCAAGTTAGCATCTTATTTTTCAGAACGCCTGGCGCTGCTCACGCACACTCCTACACTTTCATCAAACCAGGGTTATCCACTGGCTTACTGATAATGATGCTATGAGGAATTTGCCGGACATGAGGATACAGATTTTTAGTTCAAAACAATTCACAGCACTGAATCTATCCTATTTAGCACAGTAGTGGCACACACAATATGAATACAGGAGTTTGTCTTCACAGGGACTATGTGGTCACCATTCATACCAATGCTACCACAAGCAGACGTGCTTTTGACAAGTAGATGAGGTCAACTAAATTTTCCCTACCTTATGATAGTTACATCTGTTTGGTAACTGTCTTTCTAAAACTGTCTTTCTACATAACTTCACATCTAAAAGAAGTTTAGCATGCCTTATTGCCATTTGTCACTACATCCTCATCATTCTGAAAACTCCAGAACAGCTTTTATTCATGTGTTGCTTCTACCTTGAAATGAGCCAGGATTAGTCCATGTATATATTTTAATGTCACTCCCCGTACTTACTTCATGAGATTTTGGCAGTATCTCAGGATTTGAAATGATGGAAAGCAGTAGATAGTAAGAGCTCCTTTAAAGGACTTAAGGAAAAGTAACAGGCATGTGAGTCCCAGTGCAGTATTTTTTTCATTTAGAGGCCAAAACAAGAACGAAAGGAATAAGGAGCAATTTACCTAAGAAGGAGCAACCCACAGAATTCTTAACACACTGATCCTCGTTCTCAACTCAGCCTCTCCTGTGACCTCCCATGTAGTGCCTGTTCCAAATGGTCAAACCACATTGTCCAGAAGCTCATAATTTAAATAAAATTCAGGGTCCTGATAAGCCAAATGCACTGTTTATCCTCACAATCACAGAATTGTTGAATTAGCAATAAATATTTTGAGCTTTTATCAAAAAGCATTTTATGCTTTATAATCTTTTCCGAGCAGTACAGTTGTGAAGTATTTTGGCTTTAGGCAAGTGTATTCGTAATTTGTCAATATAATACATCTCTGAGATCTTTCTAAGGGATTTTAAAGTATTAAATGGTAACCAAGAGTGACCATTTTTGCATATTAATGTAATATCCAGGAGCAGTAGCTCTATGAATATTCTTGACAGCTGCTAAATAAGCAAAATATTTGCATCATTCAGCTAATTATTCTGCTTGGACTTACTGTCAAGCGAATCAGAAGAAATGTTTGCTGAAACTTTTACCTCTTTTCAGGGCTGTCTTGCATGTTCTTGCATCAAAAATACTTCTAGTGTAATATTTTTTTAAATTAGATATGCCCTATGACTAACTGATAGTTACAGGATTATTCTAATACAATAAAAACTGGCTTCACCTAGCACTTCCTAATGAGTCAACATCACGTTTTCCTTAGACATAGCAAGAACTGCAGATGCTGGAGTCAGAGACAACACAGTGTGGAGGTGGAGGAACACAGCAGGTCAAGCAGCATCTGAGGAGCAGGAAAGCTGACATTTCAGGCCGAAACCCTTCTTCAGAACTCATTAGGAAATGCTGGGTGAAGACAATTTTTATTGTATTAGAATAATCCCGTAACTATCAGTTAGCCGTAGGGCATGTCTAATTTAAAAAAAAAACATTTACACTGGAATAAAAGTATTTTTGATGCAAGAATGTGCAATACAGCCCTGAAAAGAGGTAAAGGTTTTCTGAAGAAAGGTCCTGGCTCGAAACGTCAACTTTCCTGTTCCTCTGCTGCTGCCTGACCTGCTGTGTTCCTCCATCATATTTTGTTTACCAGTTTTTAAAGTAATGAATCTCCAGTTTATGATAGGTTAGGTATTTCTGTTATGGAAAAGCAAGAATGCATTTAGAGAGCGTCGAGATTTTGTTTACAAGAATGCAGCATCTTTGTGTGATCTAAATGATAAGGCAAAAAACCTTGCATTTTGCTTTTCTGCTCAATAACCTTAAAAGTACAACACACTGGGCTGGATTTTTCCTCCCCATGAGGTGTGTTTTAGTGGGAGAAATGCAAAATATTATCTTCCCAACCACCTCTAAATTTACCCACCATAATGTGGCCTGCCCACCAAAGTTTAGTGACTAATTACAGGACAGTTGAGCTTATTACCAAGCCAATTTCACTCTAAAAAGCCCCTTTGTTTTTTTGCAACAATTTAAAAGTTATTTTTCGACAGTTGTTCGCTGGCTTTTGCTTCCCTTTTAATATTATGGGGGTAATTTCATTTTCCTGGTGGAGATCCTTGCCTGGATAGAACACGTGCTAACGCGAAATAATATGTTTGGTTTAATTTCAATATGATCATAAAATGGCATGCAGCCAATGCTCCAATCCACTATTGCCCATATGAGTTAGCAAGGTCAGAACATGCCTTCAGTAATGTGCACATAGTGCACAGAGAGCTATACAGTAAGTCACTATTGAGTATTTTGTCCCTCAACCCCAGGTAAAACAGCTACTCTATCTTGTTTCCTTGACATACCATGCCAAGGAATGCAATAAGCACTGAATTATCTTAATGGTGTTCATTGTTATTGAATATCCATGACAGAAATGCCATGTCAATCAGTATTCCCATCTCAGTGAATCTCTGGGGCCCATTCCAAACAGAAAACAGTTTGTTCTGTGCACTCAACCAATTCATCTGGCCACTGGGGAGGAAGACTTAATAAAACATCACAGGAAGCATTAAAGCCTGCTCTCCCCTAAATTCTTTAACAGTTTGCTCCTGCGGGAAAGGGATCGTTTTTACCTTAATGGAATACTGACTGATAAAAGTTTTGAATGTTTTTTTTGTGCAACAGAACCTATTCCAGAAGTAAATAGAAGTCTTATAATTGACAAATTTATATTGACACTAAAATGCTTAAGGGCAATAGATAGTAGGTTAATGCATAGATGAGTGCAAAGCTGTTTATAAGTCCCTGTAACAGGACCAAGAGCATAGTGTTGAACCTTATAGATGGAAACATGACTGGTCATGGATTTGTGTACATACAATAATGTATATATAAAATATATATTCACATATATTCAAATATAATACTGCAATTAAGCAAAATGGGTGGCCCTAGCTTGCTGATGAACATCATTCTTTGTGAAACACAATTATTGTACAATTAAACATGAGGAGGATTTAAATTCTAGCCCGAGAAAGATTTTAAATTCTCTTTGCTTATATAATTAGTTGACTTGTGAGCCAAATCCAGGGTAGTTTGGGGATACATGTACTGAAGGCGATGGTAGATGCCAGAATCAGTTCATTAATTGGCATCAGTGGGAGATGTGCTCGAAGTCACTCTCTTGGGTAAATTAGTCCAGTTGTGAGCGGCATTTTCTGAAATCAGTGATCTCTAGCCAGCACTGCTGAGCAGCTGCCTATTGAAAGTGTGTTGTCAAAGTTGCTCTAATATAAAGGCCAGCATGTGCACCATAGCAGGAATCGTCTGGTTTGTCTACTACTCACCTACTACGTGCACATTTAACTCCACAAATCTGCATACTAGTGTCCCAATGCTAATCGGCATAATGGCACAAGTAGTTGTGAACAACTGTCCACACATCGATTCCAAGAACCAGTTGGCCTCCTCACAAATTTCGCTGAAAGCAACTGAGCATTTAATCTCAAAAATAAGCATTTTAAGACAATGACCAAGCAAAATAATCAGGATCCTTGGTGGGACAGGGGTACGGTTTGCACTGTGATACTCATCATGACGTGCAAGTGCCGATGTTGAACTGCAATGGACAAAGTCAGTGGTCACAGTACACCAGGTTAGAGTCCAACAGGTTCATTTGAAATCACAAGCTTTCAGAGCATAGCCCCTTTGTTAGGTGAAGTGAGAGAGAAGAGTACACAAAACACAAAATTTATAGGCAGAGAAATCAAGGGTGGACAGATCAAAAGATCATACAAATGGTGTGACTGGAGTGTCGAGTAGTAAGTCTCTGCTGGTGACCAAGAGTATCAGAGTGTGTGTAAAGTGTCAACAGCTGAATAACAAGTGAAGGGATGACCTATAATCTGATTAAATGAGGCAGTGAGATAATTACAAAGAATTAAAAATAAGGTGGTGCTGGAGACAAACTGAATGACTGGAATAACATGATAGGTATAAGAGTCGCATGTCGAGGGTCTAACCAAAGTAATAAATAATCCAAAACTGTACAAACTGATTAAGGTAGAGAGATCATAAAAATTTATCCAGGTGATGCTGTCAAAACAGATCAGTAAGGAAGGTTTTACAGATACAGAACACTGTGGTGAGATCAGTTGTAGTGCGACATGAACTCAAGATCATGGTTGAGGCTATCTTCATGGCTACTGAACGTGGGCTATCAGTTTCTGCTCGGTGATTCTGTGTTGTTATATATCTCAAAGGCCGCCTTGCAGGACACTTACCCAGTGATCGGAAGCTGAATGTCATTGACCGCTGAAGAGTTCCCCGACTGGGAGGGAGCATCCCTGTCTGGTGATTGTTACACAGTGTCCATTCGTCTGTTGCCGTAGCATCTGAATGGTCTTCGCCAATATACCATGCTTCAGGGCATCCTTGCCTGCAGCGTATGAGGTAGACAACATTGGCCGAGTCACATGAGTATCTGCCATGTGCATGGTGGGTGGTGTTCCCATGTGTGACAGTAGTAACTGCAACAACCTTCTCCTCCTCAACCTCATCAGAAGACAGACACAGACTACGACCAATAGAGTACCCTTGGTCGTCCAGTACTTGCCCAGAGTGGAGAGACTACACCATGTTCTTTGCAGCCTTCGACATGTCATCAATGATAATGAGCATCTCGCCAAGATCATCCCCACACCTCCATTTCTCACCTTCAGACAACCGCCAAACCTTAAACAGACCATTGATTGCAGCAAACCTCCCAGCCTTCAGCAAAACATCGTCTGCAGCACCACACAACCCTGCCATGGCAGCTTCTGCAAGAAATGTCAGATCGTCAACATGGATACTACCGTCGCACGTGGGAAATACCACCCACCACGTGCACGGCAGATAGTCACATGACTCGGCCAATGTTGTCGACCTCATACGCTGCAGGCAAGGATGTCCCGAGGCATGGTGTATTGGCGAGATCGTGCAGACGCTACAACAGTGGATGAATGGACACCATGCAACAACGCCAGACAGGGATGTTCCCTCCCAGTCGGGGAACACTTCAGCGGTCAAGGACATTCAGTCTCCGATCTTCGGGTAAGCGTCCTCCAAGGCAGGCATCGAGATACACAACAATGCAGAATCGCTGAACAGAAACTGACAACTAAGTTCCATACCCATGAAGACAGCCTCAACTGTGATCTTGAGTTCATGTTGCATTACATGTGAACCCACCACACTGTTCTGTATCTGTAAAACCTTCCTTACTGTCCTGTTTTGACACCATCACCTTGGTAAATTGCTATGATCTCTCTACCTTAATTAGTTTGTTGTAGTTTTGGATTACTAGCTACTTTGGTTAGACCCTCAGCATGCAACTCTTGTATCTATCATGTTATCCCAGTCATTTAGTTTGTCACCTGCACCACCTTATTTTTAATTCTTTGTAATTATCTCACTGCCTCATTTAATCAGATTATTGGTCATCCCTTCGCTTGCTATTCAGCTGTTGACACTTTACTCACACCATCTGATACTCTTGGTCAACTGCAGAGACTTACTATTCGACACTCCAATCACACCAATTGTATGATCTTTTGATCTCTCCGCCCTCGATCTCTCTGCCTATAAATTCTGTGTCTGTGCGCTCTTCTGTCTCACTTCACATGACGAAGGGCCTACGCTCAGAAAGCTTGTGATTTCAAATAAACCTTTCGGACCATAGCCCTGGTGTCGTGTGACTTCTATGAGACTGATCAGTTTTCACATTCACGGGCACTGACACTGTAAGACCTTCAAATGTGTGTGTCACTGTCTTTGGGAGCAACAGCAAGTAGGAAAGAGTAGTGCAGGTTATTAACCAAGTCTTTTTTTGACCAGGTCTTGGAACATAAAGATAAAATTACCTGTGTTATTCAAAATAATAATGTTGTTTCATTATCTTGCTACCTCCCCAGATCAGAACGAACATTTTACCTGCATAGAGGAATGCCGGATTTTAGGTCACTCAGACAGATGTTGGATGCCACGGGTCACCATAGCAAGCCGTGCCAAATCACCTGAACGTGGAAAAAATGTTATTGCACTGTCGATAGAGACCACCACTGTGGACTCTGAACCCTATGAGAACGGCAGCTCAAAGAGAACTTTTGCAACTTTTGGCAAAGACCCCAGGGATCGCATTACTGAGAATGATAAAACAGATTTAAAAGGAAAGAGGACATTTGATCTACCCATCTGTAGCCCGAAAGTGAACGGCTCAGTCTCCAGCAGCCAGGAAACCAGTAACGGTATTGACATTTCAAGCCCCGCCAGCACACCTGTGCATTTGGGCAGCCCCTTGTCTAACAGGCCTGCAGTCACGTACTCTGTGATGCACTGCCCAGTAACATGTGATCTCGACCGACCTGTCAATCCGGCCTCCTCACATCTGTCAGAGCCAGGATCCAGGGAAGCAGACTCAGAGCATGTCCAAGAGATCAACCACCTCCTGCATGATTGCAGGGAAAAGGACTCACCAGGCATTAAACGAATACAGGACATTGTGCTGTGATCAGTGGGCACCACCCATAATGCAGATAAATATTAACACCTTGACAGTTTGTTTTTCACCATCCTTCAATTTCATATATGGCTGTATTTAAATGCTTTTTTTTTCTAAGTGTACTTTTTACTCCCAATATTTTATGACATTTTTCATTGGCATAGACAGAGTGGGGAAACTCTTAGCATTTGAGCTCCCATGCAATTGCAAAATTAAATTCACCAAAATTGGATCAGATTAGATCAAACTACGTCATCCAAATGAAGTTGTTTCAGATGCATTGAAGGGCATTCTGTGCAGGCCAGTATAAGTTATAGCAAGCTTCAAATTGTAAGTGTGGCAGATGTGGCTTACATCTTCAGAAGCTGCACTGAGAGGACTGGTCAACGTAAAGTTAATTTTCAAAAATATGGAAAGTAAAACCAGAATTCAAAGTCTTCTAACTACATTTCATGACTTATTGCTTATTCCAGTTTTGTAAGGCAAGCCATCGTAAGCTTACATCCCACAAAAGTACTATAGCTTCAGCTGTACTAATGGCATTATACGGTTTTTGTTAAGTGCATTCTCTTCCATAGTTTTCCCGTATGAAGTGAGTGACAGTCATTGTGTAACTTGTAAAAGCACAATAGAACTGACTCAAGTACCCAATACCACCTCCAACCGCACCCAACACCCCCACCACTCATCCTGACATGTAACTCAAAGGTCTGAGATGAAATGTTCTGTAACAGAACGCTATTCCTTCTCAATAGAGGGATACCCCTCTAGCTTGCAGTATGAGATATTATATATGTGGAACTGACGACACCGCACATGAATGGCAAATTGTGTTCCATTCAATCAGGTGCCTATGTCTTATAAATATCCTCTGACTCTGCTAGCTATAATTACACTCATGATACAAGGGGCATGCTGAGAAATATCAGCACTCTCACTTTATAAATAAGAATTTTATATTGATGTATTAATAAATGTAAAATGTTGATTATTAGCATGGGTAGAGACAAAACAGTACCCATTCCAGTGAAGCAGTCTGATATATACTGTTGGTGTGGCACGTTGCTGAGCTTCTTTTTGTGTTGAAGTACATGGCATCATACCAGTTGCAGGGCTGAACTTATTCCAGAAATTAAAAGCAGGAAAAGAAAACATTATTTATTGGAATAATTATTGAGGTGGAATTGATCATCATGGAAATAGTCCATGTACTATTTAAATGCTATAAAACTCTTCAAAATATTTATTAAAATTTTAAAGTCATCTAGCCTCTTTTGTCAAAAAGCAATTCCCTTTAATTAAGCTGATAGTGTATCTTACGGCCAAAGCATCTACAGAATACTCATACACAGTGTTCAGAGGAGGTGAATCTTCATTTCAATCCATTTTTTTCACTTTTGTTATGAATTTCCTGTTTTCTAAATTAAAGTTCAATTCCCACCCAGTGAATGAGGCACAGTGCCATACAAGGCTGACACACCCATTTTGAAAACTTTTCTGAGCTTGTCAATGGTCGTAAATCTGAAATTATAAACAAAAAGCCGCACTAATTGGTTTATTTTTTAAATATTCGTCAAAATTGAAGTATTCTAGGTCCAGTTTTTTATATGTGTTCAGTCGTTCACTGAGATAACAACCTAAAGATGACTTTTACAGGACAAGCTTTTTGCCACAAATTGACCTGTTGATATTTGGGATGTTAATTAATTAGGATCAACAGGTTATATAATTAGAAAAATAGGCCTTATGATCACAACAGCTATTAGTTGTGCCTTCAAGTTGTATGACTTTGTACTATCCAGTGATGAGTAGATCACTAATGTATGTTCTGAGGTGTATAGTTGACAGATCATGATTTTTTGGGTGGTGGGGATAAGGGGAGGTGTTAATAAGAGGCAAATTGTAAATAAAGAAATCTGAGGAACTAGCAGCTGCCATCCCTCAATTTGTGCCTGTTGTTACAACTTTGATAATGGTTAAATCTCTAGAACAAGTCCCAAGTTTTAAAGGTTTGTTCCTTTGACACTGTCTGCTGTTGACGTCTGAACTGTCATAGTGTTAATATTTGTAAATTTGAGTACATTTTCAGGGTGGCCATTCATTGCTAATGCATTTAATTAAAATGTTCTGCAAGACTGATCCCCATGTTTGCGATCAGTTGTAAATCTTGAATGAACTCAAAAACCTGCAGCAAGAGAACAACAACAAAATAAACCACAGAGACTAGAGCAGCACAGTAGAGTCCCATTGGCTGCCTTCGTGTTTTTAGTCCAAAACTCCCAACAGAGACGAACAATCAAAAACCCACTTTCCAGTGTGTACAAGAAGGTTTATCAGTTTAGAGGCAGGTCACTTGGATTCCCAGCAACCATCATCAACGTCAATCAATTGCGATTCTTCACACAGCGCTTTGCAGAGGAGTGAACTGCTGTACCATTTCTGCCTTTGCGAGCATGTCCAACTCAACCTGCCACTGACTGTAGTACTCAACTTTCAAAATGCAACGTTTAGTACCAATCAGAAAAGAATGGCGGTGGCAGTGGCTCGTAAGCCAGGCAAAATGGAGCAACACAAAAACCTGGCGATAAAGAAATCACCGAGCATCAGAGTCCAAGTTGAGAGGGAGGAGTCAGCTGTTGGAGGTCGACCTGCCCTGATGGTTTTATGAATGACATATCATGTTGACCAACTGCAGAAGAATGATCATGGAAAACTAAGGAAGGAGCAGTTAAATTTTGGGAAACTTCTACAGCTTGCCTACTGCTTGCAAAACTCTAATTAATATAATTCCTACATTGCTTTGAGTAGTTCATTTTTTTAATAAGTGCAATGTCCGCCAAACTCAATGTCTGTTGATCTGTGTCTCTCCAGTTTATCTGTCAAGTTTCACGCTATTTCCATCCATATGATAGTCCATTCTGTAGCAGTGCTAACTAATTCACAACATGCAACTCTTTGCCTTTGTTAGTTTCAATCTGAAGGTCTTTTGCATAAAGACGTGTAGTTTGATGAGTGGGGCTGTTTCTATCATTTTAAAGGAGGGCCAACATCCTTTTATTGAAATATACATTTCTATACTAAAGATCCTGGCAGGCATAATGTAGATGGGGAGGGCTTAAGTGCGAAAATGAATGATGTGAGAACAGTTTTCCTGGTTAACCCTTTGAGGACTAAGGTAACTATATGTTGCATTAGTGATGGTGGTGGGTTTGGGGCAATTTTTAAAGAAAACAAATATAGTATTAGATTATACTGCTTTTCCAGAGAATATTGTTCATAAAGAAATGTTCTTGTGTTTGTGAAGTTATTGTAACTCACCTGTACGAACATAGCTATATTCCTCCAAATTAAATTCAGTGTTATAGATGTGGGAACAAAAGTTTGTCAGTGCTTTGCAAAAGTATAAAAGGAAGCCCAGTTCTCAGAGGGTTACACTTATATCATTCCCTAGTACTACCCCTCCCTCCACCCCCCAACCTCCCAGTTGTCTTGGTGTCATTTCACAAATTAACATCTGTTATGCGATGATTGCTTTATGACTGGCAAAACAAGCTATTTCAGTAAAGAGGCTATTGTCAGAGATTTAAACATGTTCAAATTGCTCTCACAAAACAAAAACTTAATTAAAGAATGGAACCACAGTCAGCTATCATCAAAAGCAGACAGATGTGCCGCTAAAGTTGAAGCACAGAGAAAGATAACAATCTCTCACCTAAGTTCACAGAGTTGCCATTCAGAAGCATCTGATAACACCACACACACTGGTCATTTGCCAAAAAAAGCTCAATGGGAGCTTACAGCACGGACTGTTTTACCAGATTATCTGTCAAAGATTGTGTGAAATGATAAGATAATGCTGTATATGCATATATGTTATGTACATTTTCACAGTGAATGGTTCATTGTAAAATAAGAACCACATTTCTGTATATTTTATGATAATATAAAGCAGCTTTATTAAATTATTATAATGTTTCAAATGATGGACTGTCAGCATTGTTTCACCGGTTCCTATGTTGATCTGTGGGCTTTTGACCCTTTATGCCAGCAACAAGTTGAAAAGCATTTAATCTTGACAATCTTTTGTGCACTTCTGACCCAAGAATAAAGTGTTTAGGCTCTTCATTCCCAGTCTCGGAAGTAGTATTTAACTGTCATGATCCAGTTAACAGAGACGCTGGGTTCCTAGACAATTTATTATTAAACCAGGAGTGTGGTTTCTTTGAAATGAGTGCTACCACATTCTGTTTACCCAGAATGCTATCTGGTTTGTGCAGATCACTGCTGCAAATGTAATTACGAGACATGATCTAGTCGTCCTGTTTTGCATAACAGACAATAGCTACTCACTTAATGGTTCGTGACTCTCCTGCACGCATCTGACTTTCGTCAGCACAGACTCTGTTGTTTCTCTTGCACCATCTTTCTGTCCTCAGTCTTAATTTGTCTGCACTGGTTTCCACTTGGTATTTTTCTTTAATGAAGGTCTTTGATGTGAACAGTCATAAGCATTAACACGAGGTGATCCCTCAGCAGCTCTGAACACATTCAGTGAAAACTGCACAACAGAACACAATAGAGGCAAAAATGATCAGATTGATCTCAATACTGTTCTGATGACACAAGTACCCATTGGAATGAAACAACGCAAGGTGGAGTAACACGTTCAAATTATGAACCCTTTTGATTTGCAATGTCAGATTGGCCATACTGTCAGGCAGGACACTCACACAGTGTTCTTATAGTACCCACTTCACATGGAAGAATGTAAGTAAATGGGAAGAATCTACACAATGTAAACTATGCATGGTCCATTGGAAGGACCATTCTGTTCTTACACTCTTGCCTTTAAAATAAAAGAGAAACTGCATCATACATCTCCTGCATCCGTAGTAGTTTGCTTTCAGTATATGGTATACCAAGAATCTTCTGAAACTATAAACATATTCTGCCTCAATTATGCATCCCTGAGCCAATGATTTTCCAGATTCTGGATTATTTAAATTCTTCACACAGTCTTCATTTGGAACAAAAACAGAAGTTTGCTGGAAAAGCACAGCAGGTCTGGCAGCATCAGTGGAGAGAAATCAGAGTTAATGCTTCGGGCTGAGTGACCCTTCCTCAGAACTCAGAATCGTGACCCTTCCTCAGAACTCAGAAGGGTGACTGGACCTGAAACATTAACTGATTTCTCTACACAGATGCTGCCAGACCTGCTGAGCTTTCCCAGCAATTTCTGTTTAGGTTTCTGATTTACAGCATCTGCAGTTCTTTCGGCCTTTACAAGGAAGTGCTTTTTGGAGAACTGGGGTCTGGCTGAAGCAGATTTCAGAATTATGCTGTGTAATGGACCAACAATAACCTATAGGCTGCCTGCTAAAGTTTTAAAAACAACTTTTCTCGTTTAAACTTATCTCTTAAGCCTAGGTAATCCGTCAAACTCCAGTAGATTACATTGGCCCTTGGCTTATTTAAACTTTAAAGGACATTCTGCAACATACCATATAATATGCTATATGTTAGGAACAGCCAAAACGTTCATACAAGGGCAAAATACTGCAGATGCAGAAATGTAAATTTTGAACAGAAAATGCTGGAAATACACAGCAGTTTAGGCCGCATCTCTGGGGGAACAGCTAATGTTTCTGATTGATGATCCTTCATGAAAACTAACTGAATACGACTAACCTGAAACATTAACTCTGTTTCTCTCTTCAGTCTATGTGACTGATGAGTAGTTTAAGCAGTTTTCTATTTTTATTCTGCCTAACTTTATGCTTAATCATGCTGATATTTTGCCATAACCTGATTGTTATTTCAATGTGCTTACCTATATATTGATGGATATATTGTACATGCAAAGCTCCCCATTTCCAATCAACACCAGCAGAAAATTCCAGAAGTTGGAAAGGTGAGTGGAGAGATACTGGATCGTCTCCAAATGCACTTTCTGCCCACATCCAGTTCAGGTCTTCAAGTGGACCCAAGGGTCTTAAAGCAGAAATCAGGATTTCAGGAATGAACAGGATGCATGCCAAGGTAGGAGAATATTGCACCAATTATAATATTGACTAACTAAGGGTCCTGTCTGAAACATGAACACAACTTTGTCACTCAGAATCAACGGTTATGTGATTGCAGTAATCTCTGTTCCTTAAATCATTTGTAAACCATGCTATTGTAATGTGGACCTCCAAATCAAATGAGTGAACCATGAGGATTTGAATCCAATGAAAATTTTCATTACGTCTTCTTGCCAAATCAAATTTGTTCAGTTAGCTTCAATGCAATGCACTCCCTGGAGCCAATTTAATTCCTCATCTCCTTGACATTGCTCCACTCCCCGTCTGTCGAACCAGCAGTGAAAGGGAACTATGATCGATGGTGTAAATAAGCAGTTCAATTCAGCATCAAGACCTCAATCTAGTTCTCAGCTCCAGTCACAGCAGTGAATAGGACAGGCCACCCATCAAAGAAAACTTCAGAGTTAACAACAAATTAAATTGGCTCCAAAGTAAGTGCAGAGTTCATTGTGAACCTAGCGTTGGCTATAGCCGGGATTCTGTTCTCTCACCACAATCTGACTTGCTGTCTTTAATAGTGTGGTATTTTTTTAATGGTAATCTGATTTTAAATTGACTTTTTAAGAGGTTAACTGATGGATTTATATACTTTATGACAATACAGCTTTTGACTATATGGTGAAAACAAATTTGGATTAAAATAAGTTGTAGAAATACAAGATAAATGAATGCAGTAGCACAACTCCCTCCCCTAAAGTGAACAATGTAAAATAATGGCACTGAATGCTGCTTTTAATGATGGATTTGTTCTAAGTTGTGCCTTTTAGAATTATAAAATAGCTACAGCAGTGAAGGGCGTCATTCAGCCCACAATGTCTATCCTAGGTCTCGAAAAGGACAACTTACCTGTCCCACTGTCCGGCCATTATCCAGTAGCCTGAAAATTCTTTTGCTTCGGATATTTATCCAAGTTACCTTTAGTAGGCCCCCATTGGTACAACTTCTTCCAGACTCCAGATAAAGCATATCAGAATTTACTTAGTTTCATCATTTCTCTTTTTGGCAATCATCTTAATCTGTGTCCTCTGGTTCTTGACTATTCCACCAACAGGAACTTTTTAACAATCTGCTCCTGTCAGGAGGGCTCCTTATTTCAAAAATGTCAAATAGGTAGACTCTTGACCTTCTCCAATTAAGACGGCCTTACCATCTCCAAACTACCTCTTTAACTCAAGTTCCTCATAAATCTTTTCTGCACTCCCTCTACTCCCTTCGCAAAGTGTGGTGCACAGAATTGAACACAATATCCCAGATGAGATGGAATGAGGTTTTTAAACAGGTTCAGTGGACTTCCTTGGTTTTCATTTCATGCCCTATTTATAAAATCTAGGCCCCAATATGCTTTCTTAACTGTTTTCTCAACCTGTCATGCCATTATCAATGACTTGTGTGCATATAGCCTAGGTTCCTGCCCTGCTGCACTCCTTTTACTATTATAGTGTCCTTTTACTTGCTTTGTTCTTCAACAAGATATATATCTTCACATTTACTACATTAGATTTCGTTTTCCACTTGTCCATGCACTCTGCCAGCCTGTCAGTGTTCTTTTGAAGTTTACCAGTATCTTACTTAAGTCTTCATGGTACTTCCAGGATCTGTGCCATGTGTAAATTTTGAAACTGCGTGCTGTAAATCATTAATATAGTTCAAGGAAAGCATTAGTCCTAATACTAATGGAACCCATGAAGCTCACGTCTAAACTGTGATCTACCATCTCTCTCCATTTCCAGTCACACAACCTATTATATCCAAGCTGCTGCTGTTACCTGCCATGTGCTTCCACTTTGTTGACATAACTGTTAAGAGTCACTTTATCAAATGTCTTCTGGGAAGTCCCATGTACACCACAGTCATCAACTGTCACTCTCACCACATCAAAATCTTCAAGCAAGTTAATTGAAGAGAACCTTTAACAAATTTGTACTTGTTTTTCTTGATTAATCTGTATTTGTCCATCTGACAGCTATATTTGTCCTGAATTATCATTTCTTAAACTTTTTTCCACATCTGAGGTTAAACTCACTGACCCGTAGTTGCTCGATGTATCCTTGTAACCTTTTTGTTGAGCAAAGGCTGAACATGTTCAATCTAGCAGACCTCCACCATTGCCTTTTGAATGCCAGTGCCTTTGCACTTCCTGCCCTTATTCCTTCATTATCTCTGGATGCATCTCAGCCAGCTCTGGCGCTTTATGAAAAATAAGCAAAGCCAGCTAATCCAATAATTCTTCTTTATCAACTTTTAGCCCATTCAATGTGTCAACTATCTTTTACTTTTCCAAAGTAAAATTGGATGCAAAGTACTTGTTAGTATTGCAGCAATGCTCCCTGACTCCGTGTCTAAATTTAATTTATTGGCCTCACTCTTCCCTTTTGCCACCCATTTCCTATTTATATGCCTATAGAATACTTCTTGATTTCCTTCTTTGTTATTTGCCAGTCTCTTTCCATATCCCTCCTATTTTCTTTTCTATTTTACCTCTGAACATTCTATATTTAGGTTGGTTTTCAACTGTATTGTGCACAGTAGATCTGTAATGTGCAAGGTTTTTACCTGACTATCACTGTAGTTATCCAGGGAGCATTGGATTTGTCTGTCATAGATTCCTCTGATGGGCATGTCCCTGGATTATACACACACAATTTGATGTTTGAAGACAGCCCATTGTTCCATTGTAGTTTTGCCAGGAAATCTTTGTTCTAATTTACGAGGCCCAAATATATTCTCATACCACTGAATTTGGACTTTTTTTTTTCACAACTCACCCCTATCCATAGCCAACATAATGATACAATGATTCTGTCCCTTAAACATCCCATACAGACATTTAACCCACTTGATCCAGCAGATTCCCAGGACCAGATCCCACATGCTTCCTTTCTCATTGAGCCAAAAGTGTATTGATGTATAAATCCTCCTCAATATAGTTAACAAGGTCTTTGCTAGAATGCATGTTCACCAGTATTCAGAATTGTAGAGTGTGTACATTTTTGCACTGGTTTCCACAACAAGATTTTCTGATTGATTTCTTATAACAACGCCTTAATCATTCAAAGTCAACCCTGTTTTGTTTAAAATATTTTTTAAAACTTAGCAGTTAACTGCCAGTCATCATTAACCCATGCATTATCCATGCCAATATTTGTGCCAATCGGATCTCACTTGCCAACCAAACAGCAATCACCTCTCCACAGCACAGGTATTGTCTTCTCTTTGGTATTTCTTGCAAATTGTCGTGATGACAACTCGATGAAAAGCTTTGACAAAATACCTTTTTCAGCAGTACTAAAGTTCCGTACTATCAAACAATTAACTTATTATGTAAAATCCTTCGATTTTCGTTTCCTGAAAGATTCAGGACCTTCAGTGTTACTGTTTCTTCTTACATAGTTTAAATTTATCCCCTAAACTGTGTGCTAATTATAATTAGATGATAAATTATCAAATTGGCTTTAGTTTTTTTTGTGTATTTCTGCTAATTAATCAATCAATCATCAAAAACAAAATGCTATGAATACTGGCAATCTGAAATACCAGCAAAAAAAGGCTATAAGTGCTTAGCAGGCCAGGTTGTACCTACGGAGAGAAACAGATGTTTCAAGTCAATGATTGTTATCAGAGTTGCAAGTTATGATGGAAGGTCATTGACTTGTAGTTGTTAACTCATTATAGACGCTGCCTGACCTGCTGAATTAATCAATCTAGCTTTACTTTATAGTTGATTAATTTAGATTAAATAAAATACTTATCAGAAAAGTCACTTCAACTTGACTTCCTGATCTGTGGCAACATTTAACTTCTGGGACAACTTAGTCTGTTCTCACTCTCAACTCCTGCTCTTTATAAATCTCAGCTCCTTTTCCACTTTGTTAAATCTCCACTTTGACCTGCAGCTCCTATCCCTTTAAGCCTCTGTGAATGCTGGGGGTTCCTTATAAATAGGTTCAAAAGCTCAAGCAGCTTTTTCACATTATTATGCTCAGGCTGAAAATCACAGGTATGCAGTTTCAGGACATTTTAGTGGTGTTCATGTCACCCTTTTTGAGGGCTTAAGTGGTATCTCCATGCCAATGAACGCTGTTGTTAGAACGACAAACCATGCAGCCACAAAAATATATGTTACAAAGTCAACATTTTTGACCATAATGCTGAGATAGCTTCAGTTATATTTTTGTTTGATCTCTTCACCCTCCCCAGACCAGAAATTATAGAAAGCAGCTACAGGATATAGAATTATATTAGAAAAATTTAAAAACAGAATATTGGCCCTGACCTATACATTTAATGTTGCATGTTTTTTTCCACTGAGCTGTGTGGTACTGCCAGTTACAGGCTTCCACTGTGTAAATGGGATCTTTACTCTATTAAGAAGCTGACTCAGACCCAATCGCTCCAAATCAGCAATCTAAAAGAGCTCATATCGTAAAATGAATGCTGGTGAATATCTATGGCGCATCTCTGGAAACAAACTATACTGAAGCTTTTTGCCATTTATTGGTGCCTCTTCCTATCGGAGATAGCGGGAAAACAAATATTGGTTCCTCTTTCCATCAGCACAAATAATGGGTTCTTCTGTTTTTGAGTAATGAGCTCCATTCCTTTACTGTGCAACTTACCAAGCTGACATTATACAAGAAAATATGGCTCTCAAATCATTACATTGAGGAACCTGAATCAAACCAGGTAATTGGGAATTGTTACACTTTTGTCTGTTCTCAGACTCAACTGTCCCACCCTGAGTCATAAATTCCAACTGAAACACCTGAGCACATGATTCAGGCTGAACCTTCAGTGTAATACACTTGTTCGTTCATTGAGGGCATGGCTGGCACGGCCAACATTTATTGCTCATCCCTAATTGCCCTTGACAGGGTGCTTGTGAGCCATCTTCTTGGGGTGCTGCAGTACATATGGTGTAAGAACTCCTATAGTTTTGTTACAAAGCACATTGCAGAATTTTGACACAGGAAAGGTGATATAGTTTCAAGCCTTTTTGGTGTGTGGCTTGGAGGGGGGAGTTTTCAGGTTGTGTTCCCATGCATCTGCTGCCCTTGAAGCTTTAGGTGGTAGAAGTCACAGGATTGGAAAGAGCTACTGAAAGAGTCTTGCTGAATTGCTGCAGTGAATCTCGTAGATGCTACACACTACTGCCACTGTGCATTGGTGGTGAAGGAGTGAACATTGAACATTGAAGGCAGTGGATGTACTGAAAGGGTCATATCCTGGATCGTACAGAGCAGGCAAGTGAAGATTCATACTCCTGACTGGTAACACGTAGATGGTGAACAAACTCGAGGGAGTCAGGAGATGATACAATCACCAGGGAATTCCAGTCCACAAGCTGTTTATGTATGTAAAGTATTTATACGGCTGCTTGAGATCAGTTTCTGGTCAACTCACTTCCTTAAAACGTTCATTGAGTAAGAAACCCTTGTTTATTGAAGCAGCATTTAGATATTAATTTGCATTGTCATAGTCCTCCGAGCTATGGGCCAAAAGCTGGGAAGTGGGATTAGTTAGTCAGATCTTTGTAGACAAGTGCAACATGATGGACCAAATGGACTCCTTCTGTGCTGCAAACATCTATGAATCTACGTTGGTAAATCCCATCATGATTAGTGTGCAGGCGTCAATAATGATATTACTGTTGTGATGGTCAGGGTCTCTCTTATTAGAAATAGTTCAATGCATGTGTGATGTGAATGTTATTTTCTACTTATCACATAAATTTGAATCTTAGACTTGCTGCTTCAATGAATTGCTTCAATATCTTAGAATGATACTGGGTATTGTGCAATCATCGGTGAACATCCCCATTCTGACCTTATGATGAAGGGCAGGTTGAAGCAACTAAACGGAGTTAGGCCTAGGACACTAGAACAATGAGGAACTGTTGTAGTGATGTCCTGGGATTGAGATGTTTGTTCTCCAATAACCACAACCATAGAATCATAGAATCCCTACAGTGTGGAAACAGGACCTTCGGCCCAACAAGTCCACACCGACGCTCAGAGCATCCCACCCAGACCCATCCACCTATAACCCACCTAATCTACACATCCCTGAGCATTATGGGCAATTTAGTATGACCAATCCACCTACCCTGCACATCTTTGGACTGTGGGAGGAAACTGGAGCACCCGGTGGGGACCCACGCAGACATGGGGAGAATGTGCAAACTCCACACAGACAGTCGCCCAAGGGTGGAATCGAACCTGGATCCCTGGTGCTGTGAGCCACTGTGCTGCCCCATATTTCTTTGTACTGGGTATGACTTCAATAGCGGAGAGTTTCCCCTGATTACTACTTACTCCAGTTTTGTTAGATCTCCCCGAAGCCACATTTGGCCAAATGCTGCTTTGGCAGTTACTCATACATTATCTCTGTATGTTGTCTATTTTGATATCAAAGCTATCCAAACCTGAGCTGAATGTCTCTGGTGATAACTAAACTGAACATTGACCAGTATTGTGGTGTTAGCATTTCTACATAGTACTCTCAACAATACTTTCCACAACTTTGTTGATGATTGACGGGACTATAACTGGTCAGGTTGGATTTATTCTGCTATTTATGGACAGGATATGTCTGGGCAATTTTCCACTTTGCCAGGTAGATGTCACTGTTTTAGCAGTACTGAAACAGCTGAATAAGGGGCATGGCTAGCTCTGGGGATGACTCATCAGCATTAGAGCCAAATGTTCTTAGGGCCCACATCCTTTGCTGTTACTAAGGCATTAAGTTATTTCTTGCAATTGCACAGACTGAATCAAATTGTCTAAAGACTAGCTTCTGTGATGCTAGGGATCTCATGAGCAGTTTGAGATGTGTCGTTCACTATGTTTGCAAATGCCCCAGACTTGTCTTTTACGCTGATGAACTAGGTTCCCTCATCATTGAGATTGATGATATTTGTGGAGTCTCCATTTCTAGATAGTTGATTAATTGCCCACCCTGATTCATAACTAGATGAGGGATTGCTTACCTCTATCTTTCCAGTGTTCAGCATTCAAGTAGCCCTGTGCTATGGTGCCACTAGGTTGGCAGCTCAGTTTTAGATATCTTTGGCGCTTTTGGTGTGCTGTGCATGAGGCAGGAACCCCCAAGACATTTAAGAAGTTTTCAGACGAGCACTTGAAATGCCATAACATACAGGTTATGGGCCAAGTGCTGGAAAATGGCATTAGCATAGATAGATGTTTGATGACTGGCATGGAGATAATGAGCTGAAGGATCCCTTTCCATGCTGTGAAAATTCTGTGTCCCTATGACATATTGAACATTTCATTAGCAGTTTGATACAACTGAAGGAATCCTGGGCCGTTTCAGAGGGCTGCTAAGAGTCAACCAAATTGCTGCAGGTGAGAGTCACATGTTGGGCTTACCATATCAGCAGGCAGTTTTCCTTTCCTGAAGGACATTAATGTACCGTGTATAAAGCCAACAAAAACACTGATGGGAGTATAAGAAGAGCATAGTGTTCTGGGCAATGTCTGCTTTCAACGTCAGATGCTCTGTCCATGTATTCTCTCATTGCTTGTGGGATCTCATTGTGCAGAAATTGACTGCCATGTCTCAATAAAACAGGGGGTGTGGATAAATGATGGAAGTCAGGTTCTGAAGGCTATGTGGGGAAGCATAAAGTTATCCCCTGTTTCCTTCCCACCTTCTAGTCCAGGTTGGTGAGTAAGCAGAATGGCCTCCTTCATTCCAATTACACATAGCAAAACAAGATGATTGGCTAGTTAAGGGCCTCAATTTCTCCAAGGACAGTTGAACTGACTGCCCATATTTTATGGGGAGCAGTTAAGGGGGCACTAGGAATGTGGTGGAGAAGCGACCATTCTATTTTATATGCAACATCCTCCCCCATTCCACCACCACCACCACCACCCCCCCAAACCTCCCCACTAACATACACACACACACACACACACACACACACACACACACACACACACACACACTCCTGCGAATATACTGGTCAGGATCCAGAGTGGGCAAAATTTATCGGACTTCATTGTACCATGATTCATCATTTTCTGGAGCAGAAATATGAGGAAAAAGTGAAAGGGGAAATTGAAGATTAGTGGAAAAATCAATGAAATGTATCAAGACCTATCAAAGTGTAAGCAAATGAAACAGGGAATATGCCAGAATCAAATAATTGACCTGAGTTCTAAGAACAAACACAGCATGGGCAGCATCCCAAACTATTGCTAGTAGGCACAGCTACAAAAGCAGATATTTTTCAAACATTACGGTCCCTGTCCGAAGACTTAATGCTATAATCGGGAGGATGGTACTCCATGTCGCACTGAGGAATGCTCCACAGTCTGGATGAGTTCAGCTCCAACAACACTCACAAATCTCAACACCATCCACTATCTTCAATGTTCAATTCCTCCACCACTGATGCACAATGGCAGCAGTATGCATCATCTACAAGATGTACTGCACAAACCCACCAAGGCTTCTTCCAAACCTGTAACCTCTACAGCATCAAAGACAGCAGGCATGTGGCAGGACACGCAACCTGCAAGTGCCCATGTACACCAAACACCATCTTTACTTGGAGCTATATTACCATTCCTTTACTGTTGCTGGTTAAATCCTAGGAATGTGTCTCTACAACACTTTAGATGTGTCTGTACTTCATTGACTGGAGTGTTCAAGAAAGCAACTAACCATCACCTTCTCAAAGACCTGAGATAGGAAATAAATGTTGGCCTAACCAGCCACATCCCATGAAGAATTAAAACGAAAAGGGTCTGGATTGGCCTTGGGGTGTGATATGCATTCATATGAATGCATATGTACTGCAGTGATGCAAAACCATCCAAACCCAATATGATACCAGCCACAGATGTAAGTAGTGAACTCTTCTTGCTCAGCAGTGATTTAGAATAGAATCATAGAATCCCTATAATATGGAAAGAGGCCATTTGGCTCATCAAATCTGCACTGACCTGACAAAGAACATCCTATTCAGACCCAACCCCCACCCTGTCCGTGTCACCCTGCATTTCTCAGGACTAATCTACCTAACCTGTACATTCCTAGACAATATGGGGCAATTTAGCATGGCCAATGCATCTAAGCTGCACATCTTTGGACTGTGGGAGGAAACCAGAGTGTCCAGATGAAATCCACGCAGACACAGGGAAAACATGCAAACTCCACATAAGTGTTTACCTCAGGCTGATTTGTGTACATTTCTGAACACCTTTTCTAGTGAATGCGCATCCTTTCATTCTCTTCTTTGAAAGTTGATCCTTCTGAGATCTGAATTCTGAAGCTTCTGAGCCATGTTCCCATTAAATTGCGCAGCCAATTGGAATAGCCACACATATCAATCAATGTGAGGATGCATTGATCTCCAGTTCAGGAAGCCGTTGCTGCAAATAGACCTGGAAGGTCCACGCAGAGACAGGAAAAATGAGAGGGAATGTACCTTCTGAGCCCAGGGCACACACCTCCTAATGTGTATCCATGACCATCTGCATTTTCATTCTTCTGCCATTGTTCTTCCCGTTATCAATTAATGTTCTGTGGACTGAAGAAGGGTCACTGGACTTGAAATATCGATTCTGCTTTATCCACAGATGCGGCCAGACCTGCTGAGTTTCTCCAACAATATCTGTCTGTGTACACCCCACCCAGCTCACTTGGTTGCTTCTGGTCCTGTGCTCGGTGGAGAGATTCATGGTATGGTATGCATTGTCAATAGTGCTTTGGTCAAAGAGACCAGAACTTTTTTTCCTCGGTATCTTATTCATATGGTGCGTTCAAGCAGAGGTTACTGAGGGTTAGAATTCACATGATGCCTAATGCAAGGAGCAATATGAGAGGATTCACAGTATGGTTTGCTGACAGATTGTGTATGCTGCAACAGCAGGAACAAACGGAAAAGGAACACATTATGACAAGCTCGACACTCTACTATAGAGATAACTGTTCTGAGTTGGATGTCTAATGACTGTCTGAAATTTTACACATGCCCCATTCACAGGAGAGGGCAGAGAGGAGCAGTGATGAGGGCAGGGCCCTCTAAAGGTGTGGGTTTTGGTATTTGCCCATGGGTTTCTGGCCCCTGTTGGTATTTTTCCAGTGGTGGGTAGATGTTGTTCTCTTCTTCTGCTGTGTTCGGCAATCTAGCTTCACTTTACTTAACAAACGTATTGTTACTTTGCAGTTTCAGAGTAGCATGTATATACTTCATTGCTAGAATAATGCTGCTATTTGCTGCATGTGGTGTCATCCAAGTCTTTGGCTATTTAGCTACTCAGTTCTTAAAGCAGCAACATAAGAGATGTCAACCAGTTTGACTGCTCTTGGGTGAATTGAGACTCTTAAATAGCCTATTAATGGCCAATAGTTTCAGTTCTGCTTGAGCAACTCCAGTGAGGCCATTCCTCCTAATTTTATTTGGATCAATGGGATTCTACTTTTTCTGAAGAAGGGTCTAGGCCCGAAACGTCAGCTTTCCTGCTCCTCTGATGCTGCTTGGCCTGCTGTGTTCATCCAGCTCTACACCTTGTTATCTAGGATTCTACCTGATGAGTTTTGTCTTTATTCTTCCATGAGCTGTGAAAGTTGCTTGCAAGACCAATATTTGTTGACCATCAGCTTTGCTCATGAGAAGGTGTGCTGTGCTGCCTTCTTGAATTACTGCAGTCTGCCTGGTGTGGTTACACCCACAGTGTTGACAAAAAGAAAGTTAAAGGCTTAAGACCCATGCACAGCAAAAGAATGGTGATATCTTTGCAAGTCAGGATGATGGAATTTGAAGGGAAACTTGCAGGTGGTAATATTCCCCTTCATCTGCTGCCCTTATCATTTTAGATGGTAAAGATCACATATTTTGAAGGAGTTGTTTAGAAATAGGCTTAGCAATTTGCCACTATGTATCTTATGTTTAGTGCAGACATTGGAACTTTATGCTGGTGATGAATTGGATACTGAGCAAAACTGCTTTGTTCTGGGTGGCATTGGGCTTTCGGAGTGCATTGGAGCTGCATTATCTTGGTAAATGGAGCATATTCCATTACACACCTGACTTCCATCTAGTAGATGATGGGTAGGTATTGGGAAGTCTGTGAATTAATTGCCTCTGACCTGCCCTTGTAGCTCCAGTATTTACTGTGGTTGCTCCAGTTATTTTCCTAGTCAATGGTAGTTAATGGTGGGGGATTCAGCAATGGTAAAGTCTTTGATCGTCAAGGGGAGATGATCGGATACTCTCTTGTTGAGAATAGACATGGTCTGGCACTGATGAATGTCAGACGTAACTTCATAAAATCACAGAATGGTTGCAGCACAGAAGGAGGCTATACAGCCTCTCACATCTTTGCTGCCTTTTTGCAAGAACAACTCATTCAGTTCCACTCCCCTGCTTTTCCCCCGAGCCAAGTAAAGTTTTTTTTCTTTTCAGATATTCATCCAATTCTCAAATGAAAGCCACAATTGAATCAGCTTCCAGCACTTTCTCAGGCAGATCCTAACCACTGACTGAATAAATAGATTTCTCCACAGTTCGCTTCTTTTGTCATTCTCCTTAGCTTGGTAATCCTGGTTTTCAATCTTTTTTCTTTATAATCTTTCACAAGATGTGGACATTGCAGGCTAGGCCAGCATTTATTGCTCATCTCTAATTTTCCTAGAGACTGTGGTAGTGACATACCTTCTCGAATGCCTGTATGGTGTTGTGGTGTTAAGAGAGATCTCAGATTTTGAACCAGCAACAGTAAAGGAGCAACATTATAATCTCGGCTCAGGTTAGTGTGTGGCTTGGGGATAACTTGTAGTAGTGGTGTACCTCTGCATTGTTTGCATCTGTTTTTTCTGGGTAGTAGAGGGCACAGCTTTTGAAAATGCTGTTCAAGGAGACTTGACAAGTTGCTGTACTGAACTTTGTAAATAGTACACACAGCAGCCTCTGTGCAATTGTGGTGGAGGAAGTGAACGTTTAATGTGGTAGCTGGAACTCCAATCAAACAGGTTGTTTTGTTTCAGATGCTACTGAAATTCTTGTGTTGTTGAAGCAGCACTCATCCCAGCAAGTGGAAAGCATTCCATCACAGTCCTCATTTGTGCTTTATAGATGGTGGACAAGGCTTTGGGAGTCAAGAGCTGAGTTACTTGCTGCAGAATTCCAATCTCTGACATGCTCTTATAGCCACAGTACTAATGTGATTGGTCCAGTTCAGTTTCTGGTCAAAGTAATCCACAGAATTTAGATAATGGAGGATTCAGTGAGGTTAATACCCATTGAACACCAAGACCAGATGGTTTAATTTTCTCTGGAAATGGTCATTTCCAAGCACTTTCTAAGTGCAGATGTCACTTTCCATTTAACAGCCCAAGCCTGAATGTTATCCTGGTTTTGCTGCATGCAGACATGGACTGCTTCACTATCTGAAGAGCTAAAAATGGTTCTGAACACGGTGCAAAGATCTGCAAACATACCCAATTCATTCCCCCTGTTGAAAGAGCGAAGGTCATTGATGAAGTTGCCAAAGATAATTGGGCCTAAGATACTTCCTTGAGAAACTCACCATGAAATTGGGATGGTTGATCTCCAGCAACCACAACCAGCTTCCTATGCGCTAAGGAAGACTCCAACCAATGGATAGTTTTCTGGTTGTTCCCATTGATTCCATGTTTGCAAGGTTTGTTGTTGTCACACCCACTTAAATGATGCTTTGATGACACGGGTGTTCACCTTCACCTCACTTCATCTCCTTTCACCAATGAGAACAGTGTCTCCCTGTGAACTCCAGATCTGTTATGGTTTAAAACACCTCAATCAAATCTCCTCCTAACTTACTCGTCTCCAATAAGAACAACCCCAGCTTCTCTAGTCTGTCCAGGTCACTGGAGTTTCACATCCCATGAACCATTCACAGGATTATTTTTAGTATCCACTCTAATGTCTTCACAAGTTTCCTAAAGTATGGTGATTAGAACTGGATACAATGCTCACAGTTTTATCTAGGTTTAGCATAATTTCTTTGGAAAGTCTTCTGTCCCTACAATAATTTGTTGACATGTATCCCAGGTCCTTTGCTCCAACACCCCTTAAAAGGCCCTTGTAGTGGTAATATTTCTACTTCTGTGCCAGGAGACCTAGGTTCAAGTCCAACATGCTCCAGAGATATGTAATAACATCTCTGAACAGATTGATTAGAAAATGTACAGAACTGTACCTTTTATTTCAAGTTGCTTATGCTTCCAACCAAAATGAATGTCTTCACTCATCTCTGCATTAAATTTCCAGTTTACCTGTCGATTTCTCTTGGAAGTTTATTGCTTTCCATGTAGCTCACAATGCAAGTTTGTTTCACCTGCAACTTTTGAAATTGTGTCCAATGCACTCAAATCTAGGTGATTGTTCTGTATTAAGAAAAAGCAAGGGTTGTAGCACTGATCCCTGGAGAACTTGATGATAAGCCTCGCTCCAGTCTGAAAAACTAATCAGCTGAGGCCTGAGGTTTGTCCAGGTCTTGCTGTAGACAGACTTCACAGTTTTATTATCTAACAAGTTGCAAATAGTAAAGATCACAGTGATATCATCAGCATATATAGGGAGACAGAACAAAAAACAGAATGGGAAATAAGAAACATGATAGGCAGAGAATTCAAGGGCTAGATTCAAGCAAGGCCACAGTGAATGGGACTAAGAACGCTTAAAAAAAAACCCATAAGGCCTTGTGTCTTAATGTGTGAAGCATTTGCAATAAATTGGATGAATTAGTCACACAGGTAGTTCTGAACAGATATGGCATAGTGGGGAGCACAAAAATGTGGCTGCATGGTGACCAGGAATAAGAACTGAATATCCAGAGGGTTTTAATTTTTAGAAAGGACAGAACAAGAGACAAAGGAGGTGGAATAGCACTGCCGATTGCACAGGAAATTAATGCAATTGTGAGGAAGGATATTAGCTCCGGTGAAGTATAATCTCTATCGGTTGAGCTTAGAAGCACCAAAGAACAGAAAATGATTTTAGGAGTTGTGTATAGACCCCCAAGCAGTAGTATTAGGAAAGGCACTGAAAAGGAAATTAGAGATGCTAGTCATAAAGGTGCATCTGTAATTATGGGCAACTTCAACCTACAAAGAGATTGGCAAATCAAATCAGTAACAATACCAAAGAGGATGAATTCTTGGAGCATATATGTTATGTGGATCGATGCATTGAGGAACCAACTGGAGAAAATATCATCTTTGACTAGATATTGTGTAATGAGAAAGGAATAATTGATAATGTAGTTATGCGTGGGCCATTAGGGAAAGATGAAGGCAGCAGGGTAGAAATTTTCATTTAGATACAGAGTTTGTGAGATTAGGGTTCCTCAATTTAAATAAAGGAAATTATAATGGTATGAGGTGCGAGCTGACCATGATAAATTGGAGAATGTTATTTAAAGGGGTGATGGTAGATAAGTAATGTCGAACATGTAAAGAGTGCATGGATGAACTGTAAAAGTTATTCATCCCAGTCTTGCATGAAAATAAAATGGGAAACATGGTCACACCAAGGCTAACAGGAAAATTAAGGATAGTGTTGAATCCCAAGGAAGAGACACACAAATTGACCAGAACAAGAGACAAATCTGAGGATTAGGAATAGATCATATTTCAGCAAAGGGATACAATGAGATTGATTAAGAGGAGGAAAATAAAGTATGAAAGTAAACTCGCAGCAAACATACAAATTGATAGTCAAAGCTTCAATAAGCATGTGAAGAGAAGAAGATTAGTAAAGATGAATATAGGTCCCCTACAGTCATAAGCCAGGAAATTTACAACGGGGAACGAACAGCTGGCAGACCACTTAAATGCACATTTTAGTTCTGTCTTAACAAAGGAAGACATAAACAACATTCCAAAAATGTGGGGTAACACAGGACCTATGAGACGGAGGAGTTGAAAGAAATTAATATTGGAAAGGAAATGGTGTTGGGGAAACTAATAGGATTAAAGTCAAATAAATTTCCAGGGCCTGATAGCCTTCATCCCAGAGTATGTGAGAATGTGGCCCTAGAAACAGCAGATGCACTCATTGTTATCTTCCAAAATTCTGTGGACTGTAGAACAGTTCCTATAGATTGGAGGGCAGCTAATGTAACCCTATTATTTAAGAAGGAAGGCAGAGAGAAAACAGTGAATTATAGACTGATTAACTTGACATCGGTGGTGGGTAAAATGCTAGAGTCCATTACAAAAGATGTAGTAGCAGAGCACTTGGAAGACAATGTTGAGATCAGACAGAGTCAACATGGATTTACTTGCCAAATTTATTGGAATTTTTTGAGGATGTAACTAATAGAGTGGATAATGGGGAGCCATTACTCATACGTCATATTTACAGTAACAGTCATCCTGTGATATTCCTGAGAGATATTGCTAATTTAGGATTAATCATTGAACTATCCATTCTGAATGTTGTGCCTATACGTACGACGAACTGGGCTGAGACTCCCCACGCTCATTTCACATAAAGCCCGACAGCCAAAAGACGCAGGGAGGCCTTCATCCCCATCTGTCTTCCTTGGATAGTTGTACAGTTCCTGGGAAAAAAAAATGCATCCTGAAAACCTCAGGAACACAAAATGCTCAGTTAAAATACCTTACAACCAAGTACATAAAAGGTCACTGCTCAATCAACTTGGCAAAATATTCCAAAGAATGAAGTCTATTCCCCTTGTGAATTCATGGAGCACATTTTGAGATGTGAGGTGACCGGGTAGCCTGTTCAAATCCAGCTGGCATGCAACTTCAGACAGGCCAATAATCCTTACATCCACTACTGAAAATTAACTAGTGTGTCCGTGCAGAGTGGTCAGCAACCTTCATTTGCAAACCTGAAATGCAATGTTTGGGTTGTTAGATCTTTTTCAATGTCCTTTGTAACAGTGCAAAATTTGCTTCCAATATTATTATATATTTTTTTGAATTCCATTTGGTTCTATGCAGTTAATAAACTGTTGGAGTAATAAAATGATTTGGGTGTGAACAAGAAACTCTTAATTATTGATTCAAAAGATGAGACCAATGGCAAATCCCTCAGTGTGTGCATTGTATCTGCAAACTCTCAGCTGAAAAAGGGTTACTCAGGATTAGTGCAGTTTGGGGTCTGTGAGCCTTTTATGTGTGTGGTGAGAGGGCTCAGTTTCTTGTGTACTAAATATAAAAATTCATTTAGATTCCTTGCACACCTATTGAGTCTTCAGTGCAGCTGTAGTGACTTGTGATTTGTGGCAGCTCATTGAAAGGAAGCAATTGGCTTATGTGGATGTTTACTGGCAAACATTATTGACTAACAAACATTAATGACAGCTATGGAGTTGTACACTGTTTGTTCCATGAGAGTTGGACTCTTAACTGTCAGTCTCTAAAGATGAAGCCAACCATTATGTCCATACATTTCTCCTTCAATGCATTGTAGGATTGTTTTTAATGTATTTATTTGTCCTAATAGTCCTAATAGACCATTATCTAAACTGTGCGTTGGTAATGTCTGGAAGCACCACAACAATCAATTAATGCATTTGAAGATCCTGACAGGGAGACATTTGGAGGGTTGTTTTAGAAATGCATCCTTAGCTTTAAACGATGTTTCTTTTTAATAAGCAGGACATGGCTTGGGCTGATTAATACATGTTATGGCTGGTTGTCTTTATCCCGTTTTATAAAATGAAATCTCAAGTCAACAATTTATCCAATTTGCAACCAAAAAAACAATTAGCAAGACATTCTTAAGGAGTTCCCCTCAATATTTCGCAGTTTTGTTTTATTTCTTTACAAAGCAATTTAATGTGAGCTTTATTTATTTTTCTACCTCATCTAAATGGATTGTACGTGACTCGCATGTTTGGAGGCTTGTTTATGAATAGCTGGCTTGTATGTGGTCGTTTGAAACTAAACTCCAGATCACTGCTGGAATCACCAAATATCAAATTGTCAGAGCAGAAATACCATGATCATTCCACATCTTTCATTGAGATAATTTCCAATCTGTTAATGCAATTTTGTGGCAGAAGTCAGGCCAAATAAACAGACTGAGGTAAAGCCACCATAACCACAGAGGACCATGTGGCTGTTCTCATTACAGAAAGAGGGAGAGATGACTGTTAGTGAGTTTAACCTGAGGGTCACTATGCCTCATGCAAGGGGTTGAGGTTGAGAGAGCAGGACCTTCACTGGAACCTCAACCAGTACAGCATCGTTCTGTATTGCAAATCAGCCATCCAGCTAACTGAGTTAACCAGCCTGCTAGCTGAGCCCCTAAGAGAAACCTTAGCAATTGAACTAAATCACTGATCCTGTCACAAACATTGCCATGACTTCAAGGTTTAAGTGAAGATTTGCAGCTCAGTTGCAGGTTGTAGATACCATGGACAGGCCAAATGTGGTCTGCAAAATACCACGTGGAGACTGCACAAAACACTACGTGGGACAAACAGGCAGACAACTAGCAACCCGCATCGACGAACACCAGCTAGTAACTAGACAACATGACCAGATGTCCTTGGTTAAAATACACACTGACAAGAAAAATCACACTTTCAACTGGGACAACACTACTATCATAGGACAAGTCAAATAGAGGATAGCTGGGGAATTCTAGGAGGTTTTGCATTCATCTGTGGACTCCATCAACAAACAGATTGAATTAGACCCGATATACTGATCATTACAGTGCACAGCCAGAACCAGCACTTACCGGAAGCAGCAAAAACCAGACTACATAAATTCGAACTCACTGCACTGAGGATGTCACTTAGTAAGGGGTCGAAACATCTGCTATCAAACTTCCCAACACACCAGCATCTATTGCCATGACTGTTAAGACTAGGTAAACTTTCTGAGACATTGGCTATATTCGGGGAGATACGTTCCCTGTGCTATGCTGGAAGCTATACTACTTACTGTACTCTCCTGTGGAAACTGACCATCAGGAATAAGCAAGCTGTAAGAGAGGAGAAATTGCCAGAGTTAGACTGTATTGTTGTGCAATAGTTATACCTTCACCTTGGCAAGTAGGCTGATAGGACAAGGAGGCGCGATTTACTGTGTCACTGCTGATCAGTACAAAGCCAATTGGAGAGAGAACCACTGCAGAGCAATGTGATCCATCCCTCAAAGATATTTATTTCTAATGTGATATGGCCATGTTCAAGACCTTGGTGACTTCCCAGGTTTTTGCAGAATTTCAGTTTGTATTAAATGTTCTGAGGCAACAGACTAAAGGGACTGGGAACAAGGTTATACTGTATTCTACAGACAGGAAACAATATCAAGTCCTGTTATATGAAGCTAGTGAATAAGCGACCTGATGACCTTACACTTACTTTAATGTATTCCTGTATTTGTCCTTTATTTCTGCAACAGCATTCTCCAATAAATTCATTGTTTTGTTTTGATTCACAAATTCAATCTTTTAAAAAAAGCAATGAAGAAAATAATTGAATATATCACATTGAACCTCAGGACAGGAAAAAAACTTTTCAACCCTCAGGTCTATTCAGGAATTCAGTGAGATAATAACTTTTCAATACTTTACTCTATCCATTTGTCTTGAAGTCATGACCTTTTTGCCTTTACAAAGCAAGAGGTCATTAAATGGGCAAACTCTTAATGTGCAGTATTCGCTGGGCAGAATGCTGATTCAGCATGACATTTAATTTCTTTTCATAATTTCTGAAATTCTTGTGCCATGGCAGTTATCAGTTTACCTGTATGAACAACTGTCATTTATTTTTTCACTTCTATTTATCTGTATCTATTACTTCTGCCAGTCAGTCTATTTTCCTTCACTTCCTCACTGCAAATAGAATTTTAGCATGTATTGGTAAGGGAATAAAGTACAAAGGCAGGCAAGTGTAGCTGCAAACATACAAGTGCAGTATAGTGTACAATTTTGGTCCCCTTGAGGAGGGATGTAGTTATATTGGAAGCAGTTCAGAGGATGTTCATCAGATTGATTCCAGAGGTGAGGGGTTTGTCTTTTGAAGAGCGATTGAGCAGATTAGGCCTATACTCTAGAGTTTAGAAGAATCAGAGAAGATCTAATTGAGGTATATAAGATGCCAAAAGGATTGACAAAGTAGATGTAAAAAGGATGTTTCCTCATGTGGGGAAACCCAGAACAAGATTCATGGTTTTAGGATATAGTCAACAGACTTTAAACAGAGATGAGGAGAAATTACTTATTTCTAAGTGTCTTGAATCTGTGGAATTCGCTACCCAAATAGCTGTGGATGCTGGGACATTTGGCAAATGTAAGGAGGAAATGAATAGAATTTTAATTAGTAATGAGTTGAACAGTTTTGGAGAAAGGGCTGGAAAGTAGAGCGAGGCTAAGATAAGATCAGCCATAATTGTATTGAATGGCAGAGCAAGCTCAAAGTGTTGAATCACTTCTGCGGGCTCCTGGTTCTTAGGTTTTTATGTTCACTGTTTTTCTGCCTTCTCTTTCACTGTGCAAGAAAGGAAATAAAGGGAAAAATAAGACTTATTTTATAAAACATGTTTCACAGCCTCAGGACATCTCAAATCAATTGATAACCAATTAAACCAAAATAACTTTTTTAGTATATCGTCACTGTAATGTAGGAAATTGTGTGCAGTGAGACTCTACAACAAGCAATTCAATTTTGACTGTCCCTTCTCGGGTAAAATGGATCAGAATGTGCTATTTGCATAGATGACCACTACTCGCATCTTGTGGTATTTTCCAACTGTATCAGTATGTACTACTGGTGGAGATGTTGTTTGAATAGTTTGTTGCTACCAATCCTCCTTTGCCTTAGCTTTGTCTTTGACGAATCTAATTATTATTGGTTGGGAATATACAACTGTAGAGTGTCTACAGAAGGTGCATTATTCTTGGACTACAAGAAGGTTAATTGCATAGACCAATAAGTACAATTGAAATATCTCATCAAATACAACGATCGATTCTAATGGTGCTGAATGTTGTACTGTGCAGCCCTCGCTTCCTGTGTGACCACTAGTATTTCCATTGTTCTGAAATAGTGTCTTACTTCATCTGGAAGTGACCAGCAGCCATGTAATTGAATCCAGTCTGGCTTGTAGTACCCAATGCAACCGAGCTCTGACATGGACAAGGAAAGCGTCCTCCTCCCCAGCGTCCTCATCTTTCTTACAGACTCCTCCATCCCATTTATCTTCCTGAACAATCAACAGACCAATTTCCAGGACTGTAATCGCCCTAGAGCTTTGACTGACCTTGATGAGCAGTCCCTAGACATGGCTGACCAGGCTCTGACTGCTGCTTTTGCAGTTCTCTGACTGACAATATGCGATTCCCCTGACTGTTGCTGCTGGCTCTACAGGACTGATCATTGCCCACCTGACTGTGGGCTGTTCAAGAGGGTGACTGATTGTGGCCAAGACCCTGGACTGAGTGTGGGTTGTGCTTATGACTGATGGTACTCGGACCCCCTAAAAGACAGTGTCCCTCCCCCAGCTTGGGAATTCACTGCCTCCCCTTCGCAGTTTCCAACATAACCATGTGGTTAAACGAATATGCGGTGCATTTGTCAGGTAGGGAGCTGAAACAGTCTGCTGGTTTTACATCGGCAACACTGTGTGCCACAAAGCAAGATGTCCTCCCCACACCTCTGTACAATAGCAGCCTGGTTGTGTGTCTACCCTAAAGAGCACATCAATACAGCATTACTGATAGCTTTCGGGCTCTGGCTGAAGCACCAATGTGCTAACAGGCATGACATGGCAAAGCAAGGCAAGGCATGAATGCTGTGATCGTGCAGGTAGGCACTGAGTGAATGCTAAGAATGCATGCAAGGAGCCCTGTGATGTAGTCTGGTCTGCTCCGTGAGCTGAGTGCTTATCGCTGCTTGCAAAGTGTCCTTGCATCAGCCTTTCAGTGCCAGTTGCCATTGAGTTCTTGGCTTCTGTGCTTCCTAAGTGGCCTGCAAGTGGATTGAAGAGGTGCCATGGTAATGGTGAGGGGTTGGCAAATATTAGATACCAATGTTCATGGATGAGAGGTGCGTTCAGCTGGTGATAAGTACCCACTCTGACCACCATGTCAAGAATCTTGACACCTAGCTTGTTTGGTGCATTTGATAAGATAGGAAGCTGAATGTTAATGAATTTGTTGGATGGTTACTAAGGCTTTAACATGCTATAATCCCTCTTAATTGGTATCTTGCTGCTGTCTGGTAAAAAATGCATCTCAAAGTTCCTCAAAAGCGTAAATGCTGCAGTGAGTTGCTTTCAACCTCAAGATAGGCCTCACCAGGCTTCACAGCTGATTCTGCCACAAATCTCGTCTTAACCCACTATGCTCAAACCCCTCTCAGATTCTCCCCATAGTATTAATACTTTCCTTGCTTGATCACTGTACATAACAAAACTGTAGATGAATTGTTGAAAACTAATTTCAATCCTACAACAGCCAATTAAGAAGACATCTCCAGTGCCACCTTCTAATGAAGAAATAAAGCCCGCCCTGAAGATTTTGCATCACTAACAGTGATCACTGATGATGCTGCAGCTCCAGCTCCTCAATGCTCAAAATCAGGAATGTTGGGTAAGTCTCAATGGCCACACAAGCAAGCTTAATGATTTGCAGAAGATTGGGGTTGTTGCTAAGAGAGTGGCTATTGTCACCGGAGAACGGTTCCTGCATTGGTCATGTCCTCTCATAGAGGAGGCTGCACACCTTGGAATCCCCTGGAAGGTCACCACATTTCACCTGGCAGTTTCTGCATGGACCATTATGTCCTTCTGACATGGACAAAATGCCTGCAGAGGTTGGGAAGGGCCCTGAACTGTTGTCCTTCTGGTGAGCAGCCAACACGCTAATGTTGTTGCCACTGGCAACATGACATGACAACTGAAGATTTTGGGCTTCCCTCACCATTTTACCGGTTCTCTCATCCTCACTAGACTGGGAAAGTTAGCTCTATCTCTTGATTTGAAGCACTGTAGGGAAAATCCCAGGTTCCCTTTTGGATGCGATTTATATCCATTCTGATCATTTCAGTGAACGATCTTGGCCAGGTGAATACAAAATCCAATCTTTGAAATATTGTAGAGGTTAATTATCTGAATTATGTGAAAGATCATAACCCAGAGCAGCAAAACTTCAAAGCCTTAAAGCAAGCTTCCATGTTCCTGTCAGAAACAGAATTAATGCTACACCTACATTTTTAACATTTCGCATCAATATAAACATTTGTTTGGATTATCAGAAGTGAATTCAATTTCAAGTCTTCCTGGATTGTCCTGAAGCTACAAACATTAGGGATTAATCTCAAGATGCTGCTACCAGGAACCCAAGCAAATTATCGCTGGGGCATTAGAATATGATTAGAGATTAGGGTGAACTGGTGGTGATCACTGTCGGGACAGAAGGGGAGTTTGGTTGCAGGCAAGAGATCACAACATGGTACCTACATTCAACCCAAGCTGACAAACCGAGAAATGAAAACTGACACAATGGGCTAAATTGTGGATATCTCTGCAGACCGAATCACACAAGATATTTAAGAGCGGGCACTGAAATGTAGAGGTTATCATCTGGAGAAAAGCATAGTGACTTATTCCTTGAACCAATGAGATGGCCTGCCACTGTACCTTTGCTCCCTGTATAACTTCTACTTCCCTTGATTTAGGTAAAGGTTGACGTGTCAATAGTTATAGTTGCCTCCAGCTGCAATTTATTCTCACACCACATAATAAAGAGAAAGAAAACATGTCCATGCAGAATAAGTAATGTTACATTAAGATTTTGAGCCTGGAGGCGAGGATTAAGGAGGGGTCACAATGACAATGATACCAGAGAAGATGAGCATTAAGGCACAATCATCATTATGTATATTGTTTCTTCATAAAAGGGTTTATCTAATAATGACATGTTATGAATGTTTGATATTTTTGATAATTAATGCATAATTAGTTCTTTGAAGTAATGTGGTAATCAAAGATTTAAATGACTGTCATGGTACGAACTGGTTTAACATACAGAAATTCGACATTATCACTGCAATGTATATATAGATATTTGTGCAGCATTTAGAATCCTCTAAAATACATATATTTGTTTCATATATCATGTTCTTTCTGGTATTTGATACAGATGATGTCACAACTCAGAGCAAAAAGCTGAATGCAAGGTATTGGGATTACATGACATTGCCAGGGGCAATCTGTATCTGTGTATCAATATAGTTTGCATTTTAAATGTGTCTAACCTGTAATTTACTTGCTCACCATGAGGTATAATGAAATCCACAATGAGGATCCTTGGGCTTGTGGCACTGGTTATGATCCATTCATTACTCAGCAGGTCAACCTATTGGGGAGATATAAATTGTATCCCATGGTTCCTCAACCCATCTTCTCTATTACTGGAAACGACGGTTGTAAAGTAGAAATGTGAATTTTATTGCGATTTCTCTTCCAAATTAGTTTTGGCAAACGTTCCCTGGCAATAATAAGCACTGCATTAAAAACTAATTATTTTCTTTAATTGCAACTTCAAGTCAAAGGAAAATAATAGCCTGGAAGTAATTCTTGTTGCACTATACAAGGGTTAACTGAGTACTGATTAAACCTTTTTGAACAGTGACCCATAGTTTGCAGATTTAAGCTTGTGGGATAACAATATTTTTTACTGGGCACACATATTTAAATAAGACAGTAGAATCTTACTTAGGGATATTAAATAGATGAAACAGACATTTAAAAGTGATCTGGAATAGCACAGGGGAGCCTAGGTTTGGTGCTGGCAGTCATTTTCCAAGTAATGAGAAAACAAGGTTTATTAACCAGGTGCTAGGAAGAAACAGGAAAGAATGGACTGGTCACCAACGATTAATGATCATGGAAGCTCTTTTCTAAAAGAAACTGGAACACGAGCTGGAAGGAGAGAGCCAGGGAAAGGGAATTGTGCATGCAGAATCCAGTAGGATACCAAGAGTAAGAATGTGAGACAGGAAATCTGTGAATAAAAAAGACCCAACAAACCTGGTTCTGCATGAGCAACAGACACGCAAGGAAGTCACCTCTGCTAATATCTTAGTCTTGCACATGCCGCAAGATGCTAAACACACACAGATGTTTCTCAGGTGCAGTACTGGCAGAGTATGAACAGAGTGAGGAATTCCTTTCAGAATGGAGAGGTGAGGGATTCCGAGGTGGAAGACAACTTCGTGTGCAATGCAAGTCTGAGACGAGCTTCACAATGTCAGCCATACATCCTCAATGTTAGCAGCTAAGCCTAGGGAAAGGCAGAGACTCATAAAGAAAAAAAAACACAAATTTGATGAAGAAATCATAGGGATGTCTTATTTGGAGGTCTCGGGGAGATATGACCTGACTTTGGGGATGGGGGATAGCGGGGTAGAGGCAGCCTGGGCAATCTCCTGCCTAAAATGGCAGGTGGGCACCAGATTTTCTATTTATATAGGGCATGTGAGTGCCCCAGTTACACCCAGAATGGTGGTTAGATTCACTGGGCCTATGCAAATCCCATTGGGTTCAACACCCAAGGCCAACAGCATGCATTATCCTGGTACTACCACAGACTCACAATTGAAGGAATTCTGGTCTGATAGTTTATTTTCTTGGGGGAGTTGGGCGTGCCACCAGGGGATATTCATTTGTACATTTTCTGGCATTTTCAAGTGTATGAAGGTGCAGATAAAGTCTCAGAATTAATAGATCAGCCACAGTATATACAGTGTAAAGGTTCACTTTTAACGTGTCTTCTCTACTTCATGCTTAACATCATCATTGATTGAATTGCCCATTTAATGCGGAACAAGGAAACAGCAATAAGAAAATCATGACTTTTTCTACTGGCAGGCATTATAAATTGAATGGCTTGCTTGTAAAGTGGTTTCAGAACACTGGCAAATTCCTTCCAAGATGCGGGCAATGCTGCCATGACCAGCATTTATAATCCATAACTAGGTGCTTCTTCTAAGCCTTCTGTACATCTGTTCTATTCTTTGGTTCCTTTCTGCTGGTTTGGTAAAAGGAGTGACTCACTTAGCCATTTCAGAATGGCAGTTATGTGGCAACCACACAGGAGGGTCAGATCAGGAGAGGGCAGCAAGTTTATTTTGCTGAAGGATATCAAATTAACCAGGAATGTGCCCATCATCCTAACTTCTGTCTCCCAGCAATTTTAGATTGGGAGCAGCTTTACTTGTTTTAAGTAATCACCTCCCCCACTTTGGATGGAGGAAGTCTTGCCTTCGAGAGGCTGCTGGCCAATCAGATTGATCAGCAGCCCTGTTGTCTCAGCAGCACTGAGAGTAGTGCTGAGTGCTAGCAGTAGTGGCCCAGCTGCTGATGAGCCCTGGTAACTCCCGACCAGGGTTTTGGAGAGGGAATTGTGGAGGGAGGGGTCAGCAGATAGAGAGGGTGTGGAAACTCAGGTTCAAGAAGGCTGCAGGAAGATTAACGGGATAGAATGACCTCGGAGGGAGTGACAGTGCCTCCAATGGGTCGAGAGGAACCGCAGAGGAAAATCCTGAGGCGATGCCAACACAAAAGCAGCCAGGCTTCCAACATGATGTGGGCCTCCTCTTCCACCTCCACCCCACCATATACTATAGCCACATGTAAAATACTGATGGGGATCAGATGTGATCAGCTCCTTGAGTGGCCATTAATTGACAACATAAAGACGTCAACAGACCCAAGAGTGCTTAGGCAGGACACCCGGCACCTTCCCCACATACTCTCTTTTATATTTATTTATGGGATGTGGGTGTCGCTGGGCTAGCCAGCATTTATTGCCCATCCCTAGCAGCCCTTGAGAAGGTGGTGGTGAACTGCCTTCTAGAACCGTTGCAGTCCACCTGCTGTGGGTTGACCCACAAGGCTATTAGGGAGGGAATTCCAGGATTTTGACCCAGCGACAGTGAAGGAACAGCAATATATTTCCAAGTCACGATGGTAAATGGTTTGGAGGGCAACCTGAAGGTTGGGGTGTTCCCATGTATCTGCTGCCCTTGTTCTTCTAGATGGAAGTGGTTGCGGGTTTGGAAGGTGCTGTTTGAGGATCTTTGGTGAATTTCTGCAGTGCATCTTGTAGATAGTACACACTGCTGCTACTGAGCGTTGGTGGTGGAGGAAATGGATGCTTGTGGATGTAGTGCCACTCAAGTGGGCTGCTTTGTCCTGGATGGTGTCAAGTTTTTTGAGTGTTGTTGGAGCTGCACTCATCCAGGCAAGTGGGGAGTATTCCATCAAACTTCTGATTGTGCCTTGTAGATGGTGGACAGGCTTTGAGGAGTCAGGAGGTGAGTTACTCAACACAGTATTCCTAGCTTCTGACCTATTCTTTTAGCCACTGTGTTTATGTAGTGAGTTCAGTTGCTTTTCTGGACAATAATAACCCACAGGATGTTGATAGTGGGAGATTCAGTGATGGTAACATCATTGAATGTCAAGGCGCAGTGGTTAGATTGTCTCTTATAGGTCATGGTCATAGCCTGGCATATGTGTGGCGAAAATGTTACTTGCTACTTATCAGCTCAATCTTGGATATTATCCTTGTCTTGTTGCATTAGAACTTGGACTGCTTCAATATCTAAGGATTCCCAAATGGTGCTGAACATTCTGCAATCATCAGTGAACATCCGCACTTCTGACTTTTTGATGGAGGGAAGGTCATTGATAAAGCAGCTGAAGATGATTGGGCCCAAAACACTACCCAGAGGAACTCCTGCAGAGATGTCCTGGAGCTGAGAAGACTGACCTCCAACAATCACAACCATCTTCCTATTTGTCATGTATGACTCCAACCACCAGAGAGTTTGCCCCTGATACCCAATGATTCTAGTTTTGCTAGGGCTTCTTGATGCTGCACTCGGTCAAATGCAGCTTTGATGTCATGGACTGTCACTCTCACCTCACCTCTGGAATTCAGCTCTTTTGTCCATGTTTGAACTAAGGCTGTAATGAGATAAGGAGCTGAGTGGCCCTGGCGGAACCTAAACTTGGTGTCACTGAGCAGGTTGTTGCTGTGAAGGTGCTGCTTGTAGATGACACCTTCCGTCACTTTACTAATGATCGACAGTAGACTGATGGGACGGCTCTGTTTTGTCCTGCTTTTTTATGTACAGGACATACGTAGGTGATTTTCCACATTGTCAGATAAATGCCAGTGTTGTAACTGTACTGGAACAACTTGGCCAAGAAAACAGCAAGTTCTGGAACACAAGTCTTCAGTGCTATTTTCGGAATGTTGTTAGGACTCATAGCCTTTGCAGTATCCTGTGTCACCAATTATTTCTTGATATCACATGGAGTAAATCGAATTGGTTGAAGACTGGTATTTGTAATGCTGGGGACCACTGGAAGAGGCAGAGATGGATCATCCATTCGGCACTTCTGGTTGAAGATTACTGCAAATGCTTTAGCCTTATCTTTTGCACTGATGTGCTGGGATCTGCCATCATTGAAGATGGGGATATTAGTAGAGTGTCCTACCCCCAGTGAGTTGTATAATAGTCCACGACTATTCACAACTGGATGTGACAGGACTGCAGAGCTTAGATCTGATCCATTGGTTGTGGGATCATTTATCTCTACCTATCGCTTGCTGCATCTGCTGTTTGACATGGCTTCACAAGGTTGACACCTCATCTTCAGGTAAGTTGTGAAAGTTCAGTCAGGTCAGAGACTGGTAGGTATCCGGCAGAAGGCTATCCATTGAATTTTAGATGCTCTCACTTGCCTTACTGCACTTCAAACACAGTGTCAGGAGAGCGCAAAATTCAGTCCGCGTTCACTAAATATTGGTCCGGCTGTTCAGTTCATTCAAGCTGAAGTAATTGGATAGCTAAACTATCAGCAGCTGAGAGTGGAAGTGGCACTTTGTTGTAAACCTGGGCAGTTTCCAAAACATTTGCTCATCATACCACAGTTGGAAAAACTAGTCATATTACCTCAGAAGTGAAAGGCCATGATTATTGAAACACTGCACAGCAAAACCTGGAACCTTCTTTCACACTACATCTCACAGTGCAGTGTACTTAGTGATGAATTTTCTAACCAAGTTCCTATTCGAAAACAGTTGAAGTGAATACACCATATGTGAAAATGCCCTGCTTCTCAAAAAACTAGCATCAAGGCGAGCAAGACTTGGTGAGACATACTAATCTAAATGTAAAGCAGGTAAAAACTATTCTGCAAATGCATAGAAATATCTGTCACTTCTGTTGAAAAATGCTGCACCTTCAATCTTACAACAAAGCCTTTTCTCAAATATTTCATGGTCCTGAAGTGAGCAGTAGCCCATTTTTTAAAATTCACTCACAAAATGTGAGTGTCACTAGCTAAACTTGCATTGATTGCCCATCCCTAATTACCCAGATGGCAGTTAAGAGTCAACCACATTGCTGTGGGCCTGGAGCCACATGTAGGCTAGACCAGATGAGGATGGCAAATTTCCTTCCCTAAAGGATATTAATGAACTAGATGTGTTTTCCCCCAACAATTGGCAATGGATTCATGGTCATCATTAGACTCCTAATTCCAGGTTTTTATTGAATTCAAGTTCTACTGTCTGCTGTGGTAGGATTTGAACCTGGGTCCCAAGAACATGAGCTGGGTCTCTGAGTTAACAAACCAGTGATAATATCACTAGGCCACCACCTCCCCCATCTATGGCGTTCTAAGAATTGTACAATTTTACTGAGCTTCCAGTTGACATTATCAGGCTCAGAAATTCAATGCTTTTTACATTCCCCTGCAGTTGTAAACAGTGAAGCACATTAAGCTTTGTTTTAATAAAGTCAGGAGACAGGATCCCTTCTGGCTTGTAATCAATGAATCAATATTCTCTCTCACAATATTTGCTATTTTCTTAAACTCAGAGCTTGGTTTCAATGGACTCATTGTCAAAAAGTATCATCACAGCTTGAGAACTATATGTTCCTTTCTTATCCTTCATACGGCTTTTTGAAACTGTCATTGCAGAAGGAAATGTCTTCAAACTTGGAGTAGCTGAAGAATTACTGAGTGAAACCTGCTTCCCTAATTTACCCTCCTGTCTATTCAGAAGCCTTCTAAACCTCCCAGTTGTGAAATTATGCCAAATTGCACACATGAAAATGCTGACAATGCAGGCTGATGCCTCAAGTTTTACATGTGCCCGTGGTTGTGTGCAATCACACATAAATTGAAACTTCATTGATTCAGATAGATGTATAATGAAATGTCAAGCCACCCTAATATGATATGAAGCAGAAACATTTCAAGTTATAAACAACAACTGTTGCACTTAAACAGTAACTTACAGATAGAAAAATATCTTATAAATTTCTCTAAAGGAGTAAAACAAGACAAAAATTGACATAAAGCCACTAAAAGAAATATTAGCCAACTTGGCCAATAGCTTGATAAAAAAGGGAGGTTTTGAAGAATATCTTAAAGAAGGATAGAGCTGTGAAGAGATTTAGGAATGCAATTTCAGAGCTTAGGACCTTTCTAATGTGTCACACAGTTAGCATGCAATATATCTTTAAGAGGTAGTAGGAACTGCAGATGCTGGAGAATCTGAGATAACAAGGTGTGCCGAAATGTCAGCTTTCCTGCTCCTCTGATGCTGCTTGGTCTGCTGTGTTCATCCAGCTCTACACCTTGTTATCTTTAAGAGGCATGCTTATGGCATCATCACTGTATCATGGCATGATAGCTGAGGGTACTGGGTGTCAGATTCCATCTTAACTGGGGCCACTTGAAGAATGACACTCTGATGGAAGTGCATAGTTTAATATTAGCCCAGACACTAAAGTACCTATGATTGTAATTAATAAATACATCAGGAGCTGCAACAAGCCACTGTTGAAATTGTCAGATATCACATTACCCACAGCTATCTCTTATGTTACTGGACCTAATGTAAGAATTGTAGGCAAAGCCCACACCATGGCAGCAGATCAGGACCTAAGCAGATAAAGGAATATCTGCCATTCGTGGTGCAAAGGAAATCATGGATACACAAAATTGGTGGAGTGCAGAATCCTTAGAGCAGTAGAAGACATGGATGGATTTGAACACAAGGGTCAGAACTGTAAAATCCAGATATTGCTGGACAGATGGCCAATTTAGGTCAGTGAACTCAAAAATACTGACCTGTGAGGTCTGCTGTTAACATGTAAATCATTATCAAGGACTAGTGGTAGTTGACAGGCATGTGCATGTTCAAATTTTGAACACAGTCTGTCCCTGAAACTGTATGAAGTTGTCAATGCACTAAATCATTTCACTATCTATCTGTCCTCTTCTACCTGCAGGACTAAGTGTCCATTAAATTGGTAGATGTATCACGTAAATCAAAGCATTGGGTCATTGAGGTTGCACAGGAGAATGTTGAGCGAGTGGAGAGTGGTAATGTGAAAGCAATAACCATATTGCTCCTATCATGATATTCATGACATATGCTGCCTTTCTGAGGAAATGTCATGTAGAAATACACAACTTGATTATCAAAATACTGTCAAGTAATGAGATAGCATTAGATGCACTACTTTGCACTCTTCTTTGCCTCAAGAATGAAATATTTCAAGCTATGACTAATGTCCCCTAGAGTGATGCGACATCACTCTTAATTTTGTCAACAAATTGCAACACAAAATTGTAAAGTTCTTTAAATGTAAAGCAATGTCCCAAAGCACTTCAGAAGAGAGATAAGGCAACAGTTACAAGGTACAATGGGAGATATTAAGGGGGTGACTAAAAATCAAAAATGTAGGTTTTGACAAGCTCTTAATTGTGGGGAGTTCTGAAGGGTTGGAGCCATGTAACTGGGAGCCAACTCATCAATACTGAGTGAGGAAAGGAAAGGAAGGTGTGCAGAAGGATGGAATCAGTCGGATGAAGCAGCCAGGAAGGGAAATAGAATATACGAATTCACCGGGCTGCCCCTGTTGAGACTGTGATAGTTTTATATGAAAGCTAGCATGTGTAGTGCATGAGCTTTGTAATGTATTGTACGTTTCATTTAACTACTCATTATACTGGCAATAATCAGCTAAACCACCCTAAAGCACATCTTCAGTTTAATAGCTCTTTCCCCTAAGCAGCAATTTGGCAACGTGCAAAAGACAAGTGCGAGCCATGCACTTCACTACACTTGCAATATTATTGCATGGGAACCTTCCCCAAAGTATGTGCTTTCCAGCTGGTGCTAACAGTAAGTTTTAAGCTACTATTCCAAGCCATTAATTTTATAAGGGAAGAAGATTGACAGCCTGTCTTCTTTTTGAAAAAAAGGCAGAAGACAGGTCACATTCAAATTGGACAAGGTCAGTCATGGGCTTTTGTCTTACTGAAGCCTAGCTAAATATTCATTCAATTGTTTATCTGCTATGGTAAAAGTCTATGTGATAGATCAATCATGGCAAAAATAACCAAAGCCATTAAAATCATAAGCCATCACAGATATGTTTAGGGTTAATGAAGACTTTGTTTTGCAATATTTCTTATTATTTTTCTTCCACTGACATTTCTCATTTCCTTTCCTTTTTCTCCCTGCTGGTTTCCAATTTCTTTCTCATTCATTTTTACCCTTTTCTTATTTTCTCTCCTATTTGCCTCTGTAACAGATGTTTCTCCTGTTCGCTCCTTGCACTGTCCAAGCTGCCAGGCTATTCTTCGGCCATCATAGGAAATGCAGGCTGCAAGAAATCAACAGTGTAGGGTAATGGAAATTTAGAATTTGCCCCCCTAAAAGGCCGTGGATGTTGGATTGATTGAGTCTTTGAAAATTGAATATTTCTCAGAATTTGGCACTCTCCATTTTAGTGCCTCTGAAATAGAACAGAAGTTGACCATTTAGATCCTCTCAAGACTACTTGTCTATTTATTTAGGTGATAGTAGGCCGGCAACATCTCCATTGGCCCAACTTTGCTCTATATCCCTTCAGACATTTACCAACAAAAAAACTATTCATCAAAACAACAAGTTCTTTTTGAAGTGACAACTCATAGAATCCATAAAATACATAAAGGAACAGACAGCATATGTATGCTCCTCATGTCATAGTGTGGAAACTGCTATTGATGTGTGATTCAGGGATTAAAACAGGTCTATTGAAAGTTTTAAGAAGTTTGTCCCCCTCATTAATCATCCAGTATTGCTGCATTTAGTTGTAGGGATAAATCATTCTTATTAATATTAAATAATAAGTATTATTGGCATAAATGTGTTAAAACTATTCAAGGCAGACAACAGCTGCAATACTGCGAGCAGCTTTGGGCCCCTTATCTAGGGAAAGATAGATGGACATTGAGGGCAGTCGAGACAAGATTTGTTAAGCTGATACAAGGAAATGTCTTACAAGGACAAGTTGAGAACGTTGGGCTTGTACTCATTGGCACATCAAGGAATGAGAGACAATCTAATTGAAACATACAACATTTGGTACTTGGGTACATAAGTGTACTTGACAGGGTAGATGCAGAAAGGCTATTTCCCCTTGTGGGAGACTGTACAACCAGAGTGCATAATCTCAAAATAAAATGTTGCACATGTAAAACAGAGATGAAGAGGAACTTCTTCTCTCAATGGGTGCTGAGTCTATGGCATTCTTTACTACAGAGGGTTATTGAGGCCGGGTCATTAAGAATATTCAAGGCTGAGATAGACAGATTTTTAATCAGTAAGGGAATCAAAAGTTATGAGGGGGGCAGGAAAGTGGGGTTGAGAATTATCAGATCAACTTATTTAAAGGCAAAGCAGACATGACAGGCTGAATGGCCTACTTCTGCTCTGATAGCATATGGCCCTATGGTCTAATGTGCAATACTGTGAGATGCTGCACCATAGAAGGCACCTATAACATTGACTTTCCCAACCGTTGACTTCATCATGAAAGATAATCAAGCATGGTTTATAATGGGAAAGAATTCAATATCGCCATTTTACACTATTGAAATGCCCTCTTATATGTTTCTGTAATGTTAAATGATGTTTTGCGACACAGTGGTGTTATCCCAACTTCTAGGCAAGAAATTCCAGGCTCAAGTCCCCCGCTAGGACTCATTAGTCATGGAAGATGAGTTTACAACACAGCCAGCAGGTTAGTTATCAGCCTGCAGATCCCTCCAATTTGTCTGATGGAGGCGATAAGAAGGCAATGGAAAGCGATTACTATGGCTTTACTCAGCATTCGTATGCCCATGAGCTAATCCAGTGGAAATCCATGGCCCAACCATGGCAAACCAGAATGGGAGAAAAGACTGACAGGATTGGTGGTTATGTGCCACATTCCTGGATATCTAAACATTACGGCTGCTTACTGCTTTCAATAAAAGATGGCTTGGAATAAAACAGGACAAAATAGAACTCAAGTTGGCTAAGGATTCCTTATCTGGGCAGGCATCCTAGACATCATTATATCAAATAGGGTAAGGTGAAATATTCCTAAAAGTTCAGGGCAAATACAATCATTTCCTTATTGATAATTTAACATGTACAAATATACTGATTATCAAAACAATCAGACATAGAACATTGAAAGGCTGGTTAAATGGGATTCTTGAAACTTACATTTTGACACAGGTTAAATTTCTGTTTTAAGTAGGTTGGGAGGAACAGATTGATACCACAGCCGGAGACCCTGAACAAGCTAACACTCTGTCTCTCTCTTTCCCTTTGCCGAGCATCTGCACAGCTAGACACAACCTGCTAAACTGCACTGGAGGATGTAAATGGTGAGCTTGAGAAGATAGCACATGGTGTTTAGGTAAGAAGAGGCAAATGGTGCTGACAGATGACGAGCATTAATTTCCTACTCAGGAGGTTACAGAGGTAGCAGGACCATCCACGGGAGTCACTTGAGCTTTTGCATCGTATTGTGGAGAGGTCTAATACTGTGAGGAAATCGCCAGCTTGAATGGCCATAAATAAATAATTGGAACTACTCAGAAGGCCTGGCAGATTTTATGGAGGGGGTAACAGAGTTAATGTTTTGAATCAGATATAATTTCTTCAGAAATGTGTTTGGAACTGTATTTTGAAGAAGAGTCATATTTAACTTAAAATGCTAGCCCTATTTCCTTCTTTGCACTTGCTGCCAGACCTGCTGAGTATTTCTAGCACTTCCTGTTCTTATTTCAGATTTTTAGCGCTTGCAGCATTTTGAATTCTTTTGTGAATAAATTACAATGCGCATTGCTATTCACTACGCTGTCAATGGAAATTCAAAGGGCATGCTGGTGTCCTGGGTTTTGAGTGGAATTGGAATGTAACTTCATTGCTGCTATACAAGCCTTTATTGAAGTTTCAAAATGTTGGGTGACTGAATTATGAGAACGCCATGGCAGGGATTCAAGCTTCTCGTTGCTGTCAGTAGGTCTGCAGCTTGCAGTTCTTCTGCTCTTGCTCTTGCTTTGTCTTTTTTTTTCAGCATCGTACAACCAGACTAACATCCATATCCCACTAACTTTCATGTGGTTAGTGCTGGATAAAGCCACACATGACCTGCTGATAAGGTAACTGTGATAATGAACAAACATTTCAATGGAAATAACTTAAAGATGGGTCTTGAGAATTTCAAGTGATAGGGCTGTGATTATTTCCTTTGGCAGTTTATTCCACTGTCAGACAGTCTTTAACAAGAAAACTTGTTATAAAATATCTTGGAAACACTGTGTTTATACTTTGTGTGGATGTTGCTTTGTGCTTTGTCATTGCTGGAGGGCACAAGGTACTTGTTTCTGTCAATTACCATCAGTTCTTTCAAGATTTTGGAGAAAATGTCAAGTCCAATTTTCACCCTCCTTTGCTGTATTGATTCCCATTCCAGATCTTTGATCGAGGATATAACATTGATACATTTCCCAGATTGAATTATGCAGAATTGTTCAATATGTCTTTAGATTCCTTCAATTTTATTTATATTACTTGCAATATAAAGACACCAACCGCGTCTTGTGCACTTTAATGTTGGACACATAAATGTTTATCAAGCTTAAACTCTGGTATTTTTGGAACAGTGCCAAAGATTTCCCATCAGAAATCCAAAAGCCCTGTTTGCTTTGATGTTATCTGCTGTGTATGGAATTTCCATTGCAAATCATTGTTAAGACAGACTGAATGGCCAATTCCTTTTCCTATGTTCCTATAGGATGAATCCCTCAGTATGGTTATCCATTAGTTCCTTGGAGAATTTGATTACAAAACTTAAAGCTGTCTGTTTGGATTCTTACTATTGGTAGTACATAGGACATTTCGATTCTTGATATTAAAAACCATCTCCCATTGATTCTGCCAATTTTGCAATTTTTGATTTTCTTGCACTGAATTGATATGATCTGGAGATTTCCCTTGCCATGTAAACCACATATTTATCTATAAATTAATGCATCCTGTTTAGCTTGTTGGAAAGATGGTTTGTATATGTGAAGAAGAGTGAAGGCCCTGACACAGCTCCGTGCACACTTCAGAGATGACATCTTCATGAGGGGATAATTCCCTAGAGCACACTCCTCCGTGTCTTCTTTGGTTAGGCAGTGCTGCATCCAAATTAATAATGTCCCCTTGATTTCATAGTAAAAATCATGCTATGTCCCAGGAGACTGTGAGCTTCAAAGTGCTTCATTACCTGAGAATTAACAATATGCTCAAGTAATTTTCAAATAACACTGGTGAAAGATATTGGTTCTCTGGCTGACTTTTATTTCTTTTTTGGAATATGACACAGATGTTAGTTTGACTCCATTGGTCTGGTGAGTGGCCAGAATTGATTGACTTTTGAAAGAGGTTGTTCAATTTTAGAGCTCGTTCTTCAGCTGTTAACCTTAAGATCCAGGGAGATATTTCATCGGGATGCAGAGTTTTATTTGGACTTGTTTTTTGCAATGATTTCAAAACACTCTCTCACAATAATTTTTCATACAAGTTAAATGGTCACTGTCTAAGTTGAACATATGCGTTAAATCTTCTTTGGTAAATACACCAGAAAATTGATCAGTTAATGCTTTGCTTTACCTATTACCTTTACTGGAGTTCTTTCCAGTCCTCCTCCAGTCTGCTTATCCAAATTGAAAAGGTGCTGTTTCTCTTTGCAATGTCTTCAGTGTAATTTCCAGAACCATGGGAGGTCTCTCCTGTTCAGCAAAAGCTCGGATGCGACATATTTATCCATGGTGTCTGCTAAAGCATTTTTCAGTTTGTCCACTTTTTCTTTGGCCCTGAAATCAACGTTAAATTAATAAAGCAACAATTATTAAAATTGTGAGCATTTTGCTTATTCCTTTCTGGTCTTTTATTTTCTAGGCTTTCCTCGGCTTTTTTGATAGATTTACGTAAAAGATAAGATCAGATAATGACTCGGAAAAGAAAAGTCAATGTATTCTCGCGAAGCTTGTGGATGACACAAAAATGGCTCTGAGACAAGTGGTGAGAATGACACAAAGGGTCTGCAGAGGGACATAGACATGTTAAAGCAAGTGGACAAATTCTTGGCAGATGGAATATGACGTGGGAAACTGTGAGGTTATGGACTTTAGCAGGAAGAATAGAGGAGCTGAAAGTTATTTAAAAGAAGAATGACCACAGAATACTATAGAACAGAGGATTTGGGAGTCCTCATACATGAATCACTAAAAGCTAGCATTCAAGTTCAATGAGTAATAGGGAAAGCTAATGAAGTGTTGGTTTTTCTTTTAAGGGAATGGAATATAAATGTAGGGAGGTTTTGCTAAAACTATAGGAAGTACTAGTCAAACCACAGCCAGAATATAGTGAACAGTTTTAGGCCCCATATATAAGGAAAGATATACTGGCATTGAAGGCAGACCAGAGAAGTTTCATTCGACTGATACCAGGTATGGTGGGACTGTCTTATGAGGCAAGGTTGAGTAGGTTGAGCATACACATCTAAGACAGAGATGAAGAGGAATTTCTTCTTGCAGAGGGTGGTGAATCTGTGGCATTCTTTGCCGCAGAGCGTTGTTGAGGCTGGGTTGTAAGGCAAAGCTGAGATAGACAGATTTTTAATAAGGGAATCAAGTGTTATGGAGATAGCAGGAAAGGGGAGTTGAAGATGATCAGATCAGCCGTGATCACAATGAATAGCAAACAGACTCAATGGGCTGAATGGCCTACTTCTACTCTCACATCTTATGGTCATATATAATGATCATTAATGTCTGGTTTAGAGACTATGGTGAATAAACTTGTATTGTTGGTGAGCATGGGGTCCAGAAGATTATTCATCTTGTTGGGTTCTTCAGCCAACCGTTCAAATCCATTGTAAACAAATACCCTTATGAGACCTTTCTCAGTTCTGATGACAGTGTTATGGCTGAGATTGTGTTTCCTGTATTTCAGTTAACGTTGGGTTGATTAATCACTGCTCCTGTTATGATATCAGCAAGTAGAGTCTGGCTTTGGATGTTTTTCAAAGCTATGCTGTGTTCCTCAACAATGGACTGTTCAGTTTACATGTTGAGGGAATGCCCAGAATTAATGGCCTGGTTGAAATAAGTATACTGAGGCTGCTTTCTTTTTTGTTAATGCTAGAACTATAATACACATTGGTAGGCCACAGCTGGAGTTTTGTCTTCAGTTATGGTCACCACATTACAGGAAAGACATAACTGCTCCGGACAGAGTACAGAGGAGATTTACAAGGATATTAGCAAGACATGAAAACTGTACCTATGACGAAAGAATTTTCCTCAGAACAAAAGTGGTTAATTGAGGCAAACAGAACAGTGAGGGTCTTGCATGGAATGGACAGAGAAAACTTATTTCTCCCAGCAGAGAGGTCACAAACTGGAACGTGCAATTTTAAGGTGATTGGTAGAGCTTTATAAGGGACACAAAGAAAACCTTTTCATCCAGATTGTGGGGCAGTCAGGAATTTGTTGCCCAGTTTTGGTGGTTGCAACAGTAATCCTTAACTCAGTTAAAAGGAACCTGGATCTCCATTTGAAGCATTGTAATCTATAAAACTATGGACCCAAGTGCTGGTAAGTGGCGTTAGAATGGGTGACTAATTTATTCAGCAAGTGTGAATATGTTGGCTGAATTACCTCTTTCCAAGCTGTAAGTTTTCTATCATTCTATGTTTAGTATCCAAACTATCTTCAATCCTTGTATAAGTGGCTGTAGCTGTGCCAGAGAATGTTCCAATCATCTGCAGAAATAGCCGTCTGGCCTCTTAGTATAAAAATGTTATTGAGAAGTTGATAACAATTTTGAAGAGCTTGCTGGAAGTAACGTTGATTTCAATCCACTAATCTATGTGGACATTCAGAGTACTGCTTGAAAATACGAATATTGGCTCATTATTGAGCTTAATAGTTGCATGGGGCTTACATTTTTGCTCTGCTATGAGACATGACCATGGCAAGAGTTTCATTCTAAAGGGCACGTGGTCCCTCGGGAACTATTCTTGTCTGTTTGTCTCACTGTTTTATGCAAGGCTGGCACAGATCATTGCTTTAATATGACAGCATCACAGAAAGTGCCTGGGAACTGGTTAGTAACTCTCAGGTTATGGTGCTGGTGGACACCGAGCAGCTTCACATCGATGGTGCTGAATCCACTTTTTGTTTCTATAGGAAACCCACTGTTAGTCAATGGGAAAAGAAGTGAAAATATTGGAATTTCCCGCATAAAGAATCAATCACTCATTTAAGGAATGTATAGACAAGACCATGACCGACATGAGCTGATATCCCCAGTGCAGATAAGAAAGCATAAGAAGGCAGATGGTCAGCTTTACAGTAAATGGTGATGCTGACCACATGTGTAAATTTGAAACTGGGAGGTTAATTCTACGACTAGTTTTCTGTATACTGTCAGATTCTGGAAAGAACTGCCTTCATAGACATTGCCAAATGGTTGGGCCTCTGACTGAAATGTGTGGCAAAATCAATGTAGACTGTTCAGCTGTTGAGCTGATACCTTAAGCAACCTTCCTCTGCCCTGACTTATTTTTCTTAAAAAAAAAGAAAGCAATCCCCACCATAAAGAACTTGTTATCAGAAACTCAGTGATTATGAAAGTTCTTTCAGAATCTTGACGAGGTAGAACCAGTGTCAGCTGCAACATTCATATCCTATGGTCAGGAAGAATACAATGTAAGAGTGTAGCAAGAAGCCTGAAATCTGAAGAGTGACTTGTGTAAATGTCTGTCATCCATGAATCACCAGGCCAAATGCATGGATTAAACCTATAATGTGCAACACTGTTAAAGCTAACACAGGATTCTCAGGCCAGGCAGAGACCGAACAGGAATTGAGCTATCTGATGGCCCCCTATCTTCGCTGATCAGTGCTTATGAATTATTGCAGGCAGCCTGACAAGCAATTTGTGATCTAATTTGTAAGTTAGGTGGAACAGGAGCACATCCACACTAATTTATTCACAGCTTTCTACATCCTGATCACCCTGCACCAGATAGGTGGAAGCGAGATAAATTGTGCATGAAGTTTGCCGTAAAATCTTAAGGGGAAGATATGATTATGGGATTTAAAATGCATTAATGAAAAGTGCCAGTGCTTCAGGTCAGTAAAAATGATTAATAACCATAAACTTGAGTGAGTTATAATCAATGCTCAATTTTGCTGTAATTGTTGATCAGAATTCAAAGGAAAAGGCTCTAATATGCTTTGCCATTAGAGAAGTATTGGGGTGGAATATAACCTTATATAACACACTACATTATTCATTAGATGGAGAAATTGATTCTATACACACACCTACCTCACACACGCATTTGTATATAAATGTACATATATTAAATGTTATATATACCAACTAGATCCAATTTCTTAGTCTACCTAAGTTCTTCTCGAGATACCTAAATAAACTTTGCAATGATAATAGGAAATGAAACAAAGATTTGACAGATATTTGCCCTCTGCCTGACTTTCAGCAGCAAGCAAGTTAAAGCCCTTCAGTTCAGATTTAAAAACAAAATATTGCAAGGCAGACTTTAGATGCAAATACAAAAAGCTGTGCCTTTTCAAATCACACACCAAGATTGCAACATTATCATTGCGAATGCTGTCTCTTTGACAATGGGAGGGGTGACAAGACTTCACAGTTGAGCTTAAATAAGACTTTTGAGTTTTCAACATTATATAACAGGAAGCCAATGGATATTATAAATCATTGTGGAGCTGTTAACCAATCAAATCGCTCATTTTAGATCTCCAGAGACCTTGTAATACAACTGAGAGCAATCAGAAGGAAATTATAAGCTCTCTCATGTCTGAGCACTAACAAAAGGCTAGGACATATTGCTAATACTAATGTGTGGGAGCAAGGGATAGTGAGGCCTGTTGGAGCTTGCCAGGCCCCCACTCCCTTTGAATTCTGATCAACCATCACATGGAAATTCAGAATTGATTAAAGCTGACTCGAGGCATTATTCTTTATTTAAAATAAGCTTATTTATATTTACTCATAAATTTGTCATGGAGTTGCTGAGCTGTTTGCAGTTTATCAGAATAATCTGAATGAAAAGAATGTAAGGATCATTTATAAATCGTGAAATTTGATGTTTGAAGTGGTCAATTTGGTTTTGACAGAGAATTATGTCACATATTCACAGTCAGAAAAGAGTAGGGATTGCAAAGGGAAGGTAAGGAAGAAAGCAAGAAAGGATACAGAAATGTCACCGAATTTGCCTGTAGCATTTTATGACAGATTTATTTCAGGTTCAATTACATTATTTTTAGAGCTATGTCAGCCTCAAATAGAAAATCTTAAATGAAATCTCTCATAAAGAATGCGTATTATCCATTGTGATGCTTTTTAAACCAATAAAACAGAAACTGATGGTTACTGTTCAGAAGGGAAAATTCATTGAAAGTTCCCTTCGAGCTGGTCTGGAATAACAACAGGTCAGATACTGTGTGCTGCAGCTCTCACATACCAAATCATCATTCTGATGCTCATTCTCGGGCCCTGAGAATGCAGACACCAGCTTGAGGCTAGCAGCTGCTTTGAGAAGTGTAAGGTGGCAGCACTGAGTTATAACATCTTATATCACATTAAACAGCAGTGATTGGAAAGGCATTTAAGAAACAACAATGGAAATTATAATAGCGTTGAGTACTAAAGTTTCCACGCACATATTTAGCAATGATGTGAACCGAAAGAACTGCAGATGCTGTAAATCAGGAACAAAAACAGAAGTTGCTGAAAAAGCTCAGCAGGCCTGGTAACATCTGTGAAGAAAAAAAATCAGAGTTAACATTTTTGGTCTGGTGACCTTTCTGAAGTTTTCGTCAGAGATGCTGCCAGACCTGCTGAGCCTTTCAAGCAACTTCTGTTTTTGTTAACGATGATGTGATTTGAACACATTATTAATATCAATTGCCTTGACATGATGAAAAAAGGGTTTTGATCAGTCAGCTCCTGAGTGAACCTTGAAACAACATGTTGTTGATCCTTGTGCATTTACACAGACATTTCAACAGTCCACAGGCCACAGCACCTGTTACCCACTTGCCTACAAAGAAAGAGAGTCTAGCCTTCCAAAGCAGTTTACTGTGTGTAAAGGCTTTGGAGAATTGTTCAAAGATGTGATAGGTGCAATGTAAGAGCAACTTTTTTTTCATTTTAGTCAAATAACTTATTGTTGCTGATCCAAAAATAACATAGTTATGAAAGGCTGGGTGCTGAAGCATTCTGTCTTCACCCCTCTGGGAACTGGGCTTGAGTTCTGCTTGAGTCCACAGAACGAAGTCTCCATATCAACATTGATTAGTTTTGTCAGAAGACCACAGAGATTGTAGCTGTGAAATAAAGGGAATGTCACACTGGCACAATAGGAAGACCTTTTTGAGAATAAACTAACTTGAATTGCTGGATAATAGAGGAACTTAACACTGTATCACTACTTTAATTAGTGTAACAGCACTTGGTAAAGAAAATTGTAGATTGAGTAATAAAATATTTTATTCCCCAAACCTGATGATCCAACTTAAAAGTTAACAAATAATGAAATTACAGAGGAATTATATCCATCAAGTAATAACATTAATGTGAAGTGGAATCCCAAATCAACTTAGCACTATTCACTTGCCTTGAGAAAGTATTTGACCTGATGAATTCAGTTGGTTTCAAATTTGTATGGAGATTGAAAATGGTCTGTGTCCACAGCTTTGAGATACACAAGTCTCTACACAAAGGGGGAGCAAATGTTTCAAGTGTCTTCCTCATCCTAATGATCACTTTTATGTGGCGTTGCATCAAGCTGTGCAAAGGCCCTCAGTATACAAACACCAAGGCTTGGAATTTTGCAGGTTTGTGGAGTCTCCACACCTTACTCTAAATGTTGCTGGGACTCTGGATCCAGAAGTCCTACATCCATTTCTGACATTCTATTTCTGACAAGGTCAGGTGGGAGTGGGAGAGGACAAGTGGATGGAATGCGGTTCACACCTTGCAGAGTCCTGAAGGTAGCAGGGCCATTTAAAATCAGTGCTGAGTTCAACTAGATATCATTTCCACTACAGCAAGGTCTCTGTGTGATTTATAATAGATATGAAAGTGCACAAAAGGTGGATCTGATGTGTGGAACTGTCAAACTGTTACATTGTTTAAATCCCATTCCCTTTAAATTTTGAGAAATGTGTCGAATGAGCTTTTAATAATTAGTTATTTTATGAAGTCTACAATAGATGCTTAGAACTTCATTCTTTTTCAACTCAGCATTATCCTGACGGCTACACATGATGTATATTAGGTGAGTTGCCATGGATTGCTTTGGGGAAAAGACTGGTCACTGGAAGTCCGAGACAACAAGGTGCAGGGCTGGATGAACACAGCAGGCCAAGCAGCATCATAGGAGCAGAAAGACTGACGTTTCGGGCCTAGACCCTTCATCAGAAAAGGGTCACTGGAAGTCATAGGTTGATATGAGATGGCATTATATCAGCAGAAAGGCTATAAGGGAGCATGGGGGTGTGTGGTTGGGTGGAGGGGAGTAGATTAACATGGAGAATGCAGGGGCCATGGGGCATAGGTAGAGCATGGCATATGATGGACATGGGGTTTGAGAGGGAGATTGAATGAGTGTAGGGGCTAACTGTTTTAGTTACAACTCAGATGAAGAATGAGAGTACTCTGGAGAGCTTCTGTTTAGAAGATGATAATGATAATCGTACCATTAATATGATAACCTAATATATTAGATTATATGATTTAATATTAGATGGAGCATGAGATCTTTATACCCTCAAGTCGCATCCTATGATGCAGTGATGATATAACGACGACATATCTTAAAGGTATACCTGACAGATTGTTCGAGAAATATCAATATGAATTAAATTGATTATTTTCTCCTAACTTAATCAATTAAGTCAATAAAAATATCCTAGGCAGCTTTTCCTGTGAAGTAAAATGTAAAAATCTGAGACATTGGTGCATTATAATTCAACATTAATTGCTTTGAAATTAATTTGGAATTGTATTTGAATTCATAAAATGTTAATATATTTTCTCCAGTAAAATTCATCACTTTTGCCTCTGGGTAACAAACTTGTTTTTCAAAAAATACATTGTATTCATGAATATTATAGAAGTATATTACCTTAATCAAAATTAACATTAACTAAAATGCGAAACAAACTAAATTCATTCAATGCTGTATGTTACTCATTACATTTACAATAGCAGTTATTAACAACAATATGTGTAATATTTTAAACTTCAGTCTGAGTGGGTATTTATAGCCTCTGCCCTTTGGTGGTACTATGGCTGAAGAGACTTAAAATATAGCCTTTCCCATTAATCCTAATGGCACATATCCCTGGACTTGGAATGTGCCAGTCTGCACAATATTTTACATTGGAACACCAGCACTTTCCAGGCACACCTGCCATGATTAACAAACATATTCATAGAATCCCTACAGTGTGGAAATAGGCCCTTCGGCCCAACAAGGCCATACTGACCCTTAGACCATTCCACCCAGACCCATCTCCCTATAACCCACCTAATCTACACACCCCTGAACATTACAGGCAATTTAGCATGGCCAATCCACCTAGCCTGCTCATCTTTGGACTGTGGGAGGAAACCGGAGCACACCCACAAAGACACAGGGAGAACGTGCAAACTCCATGCAGACAGTCACCCAAGGGTGGAATTAAACCCGGGTCCCTGGTGCTGTGAGGCAGCAGTGCTAACCACTGAGGCTCTGTGCCACCCCAATAGTGCTGTGTATTCCCTGTGACCAATTGATAGAGCACAGAGGCTTGCAGCATCATGCTACCTGGAATGAAAGTGAACAAAAACAATTGCATTTGATTTACAAAGGTGTATTCTACAAAGAAGTGGACAAAGCTTTCTTTCCTGTTAGAGTTACTTCAAGGGTAACATGCAAAGGGAGTGAGGCTCCAGGCTGCAGGAAGGACCTGTCAGGGAGAATACTTCTCACTGCCAGCCAAGCTGCATTTTGGTGCTTTTATGTAAGTTCTAAAGATAAGGTAATCTAGAACATAAAAGCATAAGAACATGAAAACTAGTAGTCAATTCAACCTCTCGAGCCTGCTCTGCCATTTGATAAGATCATGGCTGATCCCATCCTGGTCTCAATTCCACTTTCCTGCCAACTCTTCGTAAGTATTCAACATATTTCTAATTAAATATCTGTCTATCTTCTCCTTAAATTTATTCAATGTCCCGGCATCCATCGCAATTTGAGGTAGTGAATTCCACATTTCACCATTCTATGAGAGAAATAATTTCTCCTCACCTCTGTTGTAAACCTGCTACCCCTATTCTAAAACTGTAACGCTTGTTCTAGACTACTCCACATGAAGAAGGGTCCCGACCCGAAACATCAGCTTTCCTGCTCCTCTGATGCTGCCTGGCCTGCTGTGTTCCTCCAGCTCCACATCTTGTTACCACATGAGGAAAAATCCTTTCTACATTTAATGTGTCAATCCCCTTTACTATCTTATGTACTTCAATTAAGTCACCTCTCGTTCTTCCAAACGCCTTGTAAACTGTTCAATCTCTCTTCATAAGACAAATTCCATATCTCTGGAATCAACTTAGTGGACCTACCAAAGCATTGCGACAATCTGCTCAGGGAACCATATGACATGATCCAAAATCTCTCCTCCATATCTGGCCCCGTGGAGGTCACATGAAGACCCCTGCCTGATGTACTTGCGGTCAAGAAGTTTTACTGAATAACCATTTCCACAATGGATGAGTGGCATGGCATGGAGCTTTCCATGATAGCATCCAGATCCACAACATTGGAGACAAATAGAACTTCAGCGTGTAGTGACAGAAGTCTGACTTTTTGTTTCAGAAATCAATGGGGAAATTTCCTGGCTTGTAGCATCCCTTTTGGGTCAAACACCCCTGAATGGCTGGATTTTAATTTTGGAGAAGGGTGGGTGTATGCCGGGTTTGAACCTATTGTCCTCAAAAATGGCTTAGAAGCAGTGACAGACCTGCCAACTGCCCATGCTACTGGAAGCATGCTGCTCAGTTTAAGGTAACAGCTTAATGTTAGTCCTGATACCAAAGTCCCTGTGAATCTAATGTTAGTGTATAATAGTTAGCACCACACCCAGTTTCTGAACTTATGAAAGACAACATGACCATTGGTGCATCAGGTATATCCCTGCAGGAGGCAAAGGCACATTAAATATAATATTGCACCCATCCTGGGGTGATTGTTAAGAGTGATAGTCTGTCATATTTGCCTAAGACAAAAATAATGACAGCATGTGTGGGTTAAATCAGCATAAGGGAATGACGTGATTTAATATACAATAGTGTAATCACTTATGCAAGTACAAACACATTAAATAACTAATCAAAAAGTATAATACAAGCTCATTGCAGTGACATGATTTTATGCATCTTTCTAATGAGTCAAATAGTCCAAGCTCCAATTATAAGCTTATCTTCATGTAATCTAATCATTATAAATGTCTGTTGACAACAAAATAATTATATTGATGATTAATTCAACTTTCAGGCTTTGCCCAATGGATCATAGAAGAATAAACTATAACTACAAAGCACTAAGCAAGTAGTCCAGTATTGAATTCTACCTTTGCTGCATCTGTAATGGCTATCCCTGGCTATCTTGTTGATTGGAAATAATAAAATCTTAACTTGGTTCGATATCTGGCATAATATCAGATTTTCAAGTAAAATCAACATGAATTATAAATTGATAGCTGTCCAGAGCTTAATCCTGGAGAATGCATCTTTTACTGCTTGGTCATGCTACTGTAAGTAAGATTAAGCCATAAGTAAGCGGTCAGGAAGGAGAGATCACATGTAGAGTGAGACACAGACCGACTGAATATATTGTTTTGGGACTTTAGAGGCAGCGTGGGAATTTGGTGCAGAGAGGAAGAGGTGCGTTTTGCTTGCTTTTTTAGCACATAGTTTGTAAGTTTTTTTAAAAGAATAAATTGAAGCCCAGGATCAGGGGCCCATCACAGAAGAGTGACATCATGGGAAAACCATAAGTTCATTGGCTGGTAATAGGTATTGATTTGACTGTCTATTATAGGTTACTTTCAGATTGAAGGTAAATGTGAGAAATATTTACAGATTACAAGCTAAAAGACTAGTAGGACATTATGAAAACAAATAAGGAACTAAGCAAGGAAAATAGAGATGCAATGTGTTGTACCCGCTGGTGAACTCCATTGTGGTTCATAGTGACCACACCTGTAACAAGTATTGGCTGTTTGAGGAACTCCACCTCAGAATTGATGAGCTGGTGTCTGAGCTTCGAAAATTGTGACACATCAGAGAGGAGGAGAGTTACCTGGAAGCTGTGTTTCAGGAGGCAGTCACACCCCTTGGATTAACTGTCTCAAATTCAGTCAGTAGTCATGGGCAGGGGATTATGACTAGAGCAAGGCAGGTAGAGAAATCCAAGAGGTAGTGCTGAAGGAGCCTCAACCTTTGATCTTACTTAATAGGTTTGAGATTCTTGCTCCCTGTGTGGATGAGAGAGTGGGCTGTTGGGCGGATGAGCAAAAATAGCACCATGGTACAGCGAGCCATTCAAGAGGGGCAAGAAAGGAGGTAGTATCATCAGGAACATGGACACTGTTCTCTGTGGCCAGGATCAAGACTCCTGAAGGCTGCATTGCCTGCCTGGTGCTCGGCTTCGGGATATCTCATCCAGGCTGTAGAGGAAACTGCCTTGGGAGAAGAAAGATCCAGTCAACGTGGTCCACCCACATAGGTACCAATGATATAGGGAGAAAGAGGAAAGAGGTTCTGCTGAGGAGATAGGAGCAGCTAGCAGCTAAATTAAAAAGCAGAATGGAAAAGCTAATCATCTCAGGATTACAACCTGAGATATGAGCTGATCAGCTTAGGGTCAATAAGTTTAAAGAGGTAAATGTATTGCTCAAAGATTGGAGTGGGAGAAATGCTTTCAAATTCATGGGACATTGGCGCCAGTACTGGGGAAGGAGAGAGCTGTTCTGATGAGATAGTTTCCACCTGCATCATTCTGGGACCAGAATCCTGGCGAATCACATTACTAGGGCTGTGGATAGAAATTTAAACTAAATTTTAAAGCATTACACCCAAATGAACATAGCAAAGGGGTCTAAAGCCTGTTCTGAGGTGCCCATGAGAGCTGAAAAACGGGCATGATAGATTTAGCAAGTGGTTCAGTCAGCATTCAAGTTGAGCACATGTCATCACGCTGGTAAACTGGTATACTTCGTATCTGTCTTATGTTTGAAAACAGAGAACACCACGTACCAGTTTCTGCTCATTGCCTATAAAACAAGTAATCGTCATTTGTATTTGGATCCTTCACCTATAATTCCTTTTTTTTCCCCTGTACTTTTCTTTCCTCACTAAATTTTCACCTTCCTCCCTCCTGCCTTTCTTTTATGTGAAAAAGAAATCCTGTTTCTGTTTGTTGCAGCCATTTTGTTTCTCACCTTCTTCCTTCCCTTGTGGCCATTTGCACTGCTGTGTGCTGTCATCACAGGACAAGGAACTTGTAAAGAAAAACAGATATTGCTGGAAAAAGATCTTAGCAGGTCTGGCAGCATCTGTGGTGAGAAAGCACTGATCCAAACTATTTCTGAAGAAGGGTCAATGGACTTGAAACGTTAGCTCTGCTTTCGCTCCACAGATGCCGCTGAGTTTTTCCATCAATTTCTGTTTTTGTTTTTGATTTTCATTATCTGCAGTTCTTTGTCATTTGTTCTTGATTCTTTCCGAATCCACAAAGTAGGTTGTTAGAAACAGGCAGCAATTGGCAGTGAAGATCTACCATCATTGGATCACATTCTCACCGAAGTGTCAGAGGATCGTGTTTCTACCCCACACCAGGACTTCAATCAACAGTTGTGTGTCGTAATGAGCCTGGCTGCATTGTCAGACATGTTGTGCTTTAAAAAGCGTGTAAAACCTATGCTCTAACTGTCTGTTCAGGTTAAGGTTGCCAACCTTCTAGGAATTCAAAACGAGTTGCCTGGGTACTCCCACGGCCATCTCAGAGAAACATGATAGGGGCATTAAAATTCAGATTACCTGGTATCCTTGCCAACACTTGCCTTTCAGCCAACATCAAAAGAAAAGGATTGTTTTGCTGTCTGTAGGCCTTGCTCTATTGAAACTGAATTCTACATATGGCCACAGAGCAACAGTGCACATCAACATTCAATGTGAATTCAATGAAATACCTCGGAAAGTTTCAATAATGAAATAAGATAGCATATGCCTGCGTGCAGTCTTTTTTTTTAAAGAGGAATAGAATTACTTCTTGCTTAGAATGGATACAAAAGGTAAAGTTCAGATTGCGAGCAATTAAGAACATAAGAACAGGAGTAGGAGTAGGCCATTAGATTCTTTTAGCCCGCTGCTCTACTCAATACAATCGTGGCTGATCTTCTATGTGAATTTCACTTCTTGGACTATCTTCATGTTCTTCAGTGTTCAAAGATCTTCAAAAGGATTGTCTTGAGCATATTCGAGAACATTCACAGCCGTCTGGGTTAGAAGATTCTAAGGTTTCATAATCCTTTCAGTGAAGTGAATCCTTTCTTCTCACCTTTGTCCTAAATAGTCATCCTTTCTGCTGAGATAGTGATACTTTGTTCTAGACACCTCATCCAGGGAAAACATCTTCCCACCATTTGCCCTACCAAGCCCCTAAAGTAATATGTTTGAATGAGATTACTTCTCATTTTTCTACATTCTAGGCAACATAGGCTAATTGCTCCTTGGAGGACAATCTACTCATCCCAGAAATCAGTTTTGTAACCCTCCATTTCACACTCTCTAAGCCAATTATATTCCTCCTTTGGTGAAGCAACAAAAAGTAAGTGTTGAAACTTCCCAGTCCCTGAACGATGTGGCCCATGGTAAGAAATTCTGGAAACCCAGGTGAGATATCCAACCTCCTCAACTTTGAGATCAAAAAATCCCATTTTCAAATGAAAAGTTGGGTAATGAGATGAGATTCTCGCTTCGGAGGGGCGAAAGGCCTATTTGCATGGATTATCATTCATTATTATTGAAATAACCGCACAGAGGCTCACATCCTGTCATCAAGCCACCCTTCATTTCATGTGCAAGGTGCATGGGCTCTGATCAGCCAGCTCAAAACCAGCCCTAGATTGAGAAGACCTTCTGAATCTCTTGTTTATATCTGTCATCCAGGGTTCCCTGATTGGTCCAGGTTAACAACCCCAATCAAGGATCTCATAGTTAATGAGTTTATCCTTATCACTACCTAATCTTGCCTCATTAATATTTAGCACCCTATTTTCTCACTGATTGGATAGACTCTAGTTGCTGGGATTTCCCAACATGAAAGTCAGAATGGCTGCCTGGTGAGTCCTCTGGCTAGAGTGAGGAAGTACAGAACTGTGAGTATATCCAGCAGACACTGGGTGTATTGCACCTGGCCCTCCAACGCAGCAGCCAGCCTGTTCCTGGAGGCTGCCAGAACTGCTGGCCATTCTCCCATTTTATGGAGATGGCACTAACCCAGGTCACGACCTCTGGCCAGGCTGCCAGGGTCTGGCACTCTGCCTTCCTCCACTAGTCCTCCAGGAACAGGACACCCTCCTTTGTATCATCACCCCGCACAGGACCTCCAGGTCCCTGTGGCAGAATTTGGTGCCATATGCCTCTTCTCTACCATTCTTAGATTCTGTCAACAAACAGGGAAGCTTCAGAATGCCAATGCCCATCCAGGTGCACAATGGCCTTTTAAAGATGATGCTGGCACAAGGGCTCAGTCTTTTGATTAAATGTGCCATTGTTCTGGGAATAGTACGTGGTAAAATGGGATTAGAATCAAATATGACGGAGCAGGGTATGTTATTAATGAGGTGAGTTTGGTAAGATATGTTTGGTATTGCAGTGTAAACCTCTCAAAACCAAGTCAACACAACCGAGGCTAAACCAGAAAAAGGTAAGATTCAGCCCTATATTCTCTATATGACTTGCTGTAGCTTTAAAGGTAATTTTCTGCAATTTGTATGAAAGGACAGCCAGTTGGCTCTACATTTTAAAAAGACTCTGTTTTTATGTTGATCTTCCAAAGTGCCTAATTTTACATCAGATCGTATAATATCTTTCATGTCCTTTGCCACCCACTTAACTTGCTTATGCCCCTTTCCAGCATTTTTACTTTCTCCCAAATGTTAACTTTTCTACTTTGTATCATTAGCAAACATACATGCATTGCATTTGATTGCCTCATCTAAATCATTGTTATTGACTAAGTATCCAAGGCTCAAGTGCTGATCCTTGTAGCACCCCGTTAATCACAGCTAGGGGTGGCAGAGTGGTTAGCACTGCTGCTTCACAACACCAGGGACCTGGTTCGATTCTGGCCTTGGATAACTGTCTGTGTGGAGTTTGCACATTCTCCCCAAGTCTGTGTGGGTTTTCTGTGGGTGCTCTGGTTTCGTCAAACAGTCCAGAGATGTGCAGGTTAGGTGGATTGGCCATGGTAAATTGCCCACAGTGTCAAGGGTGGAAAATGCAGTGAGAGGGTAGGGGGTGGGTCTGATTGGGATGCTCTTTCGAGGGTCAGTGTGAATCAATAGGCTGAATGGCCTGCTTCCACACTGTAGGGATTCTATGATTTTAAGTGGATAAAAGATTTTACAGTCAGTTTTTATATCTCTTGCTAGTTTGTTTCTTTTCTCTGCCTTCATCACTTTCTTAATCATCCTTTGTTTAATTCCAAAATCTCCCAACCTTTATGCTTATTGCACTTTTGGCAAGCCTATCCTTTTTAAATTTAATAATATCTTTAAATCCCATGTTGGCACAGTTGGACATGGAATTTTAGTCATTAAGGGAATGGATATTATGAATTAACTCTTTAAGAGTTCGCCATTATTTATCAGTATCATATCTTTTAATCTAGTTTCCCATCTCTAATCAGTTTACCTCTTACCTGCATGGTTTTCTTTGTTCAAATATGGGACCTTGGTTTTGGACATAAATAAATTACATTCTAAATCAACATAAAATTCCAACGTAATATAATTGTTATTTCCTAAACACTCCTTTACTAAAGATTTATTCATTAACCCTTTCTCCTTGCACAATACTTAGATCTATAGTGCAGTTTGGGTGAAAGGTTATAGACCTGAAACATAAGTCTGTTTCTCTGCAACTGCTGTCAAACATGCTGAGTATTTCCAGCATTTTCCATTTTTATTTCAGAGATCCAACATCCATGTTATTTTCCCTTTCCTTTTCCTGTTCCCTGATTAGGTCCTTAACTAAAATTTATACGCTGCATGGACTTTCCATGCGCAGTAGTCATGTAAGTTTGGTTTGCCCAGTTAATATGAACATTAAAGTCCCAAGTTATTGTTATATGCATCTTCGATTTCCTGATTTATGCTGATGTACTTGCTGTGAATTTTTAATTTATTCCAATCAAGATTTTCTGTCCTGTTTGCGTTTTAGCTTCACTCAAATTGATTCTACAACTTGATTTTCTGAGCTAAGATCCTGGACCTTTGCTGTTTTTAGCCCATCCTTTATTTTCAAATGTCTCCCTCCTCCTTTCCATGTTCCTATCATAAAAGTCAATTGTCCTGAAATATTTTGTTCCAAACACTTGTCACTATGCCACCATACTGTAATGGTTATTAAGTCAAACCCATTTAATTTCTACCGGTGTTAATAATTCACCTATTTTATTATAAATGCTTCAATCATTCAGGAATGAGACCTTCAGTTTGAATTTTTTTCTTATTTTCGCTCATGCCACATCATTGCTCTTTGAAGCTAAAGGTAACATACTGGTGGAAAGAATGGATTTTATATTAGGATTATCTATTTTTTTCATTACTGTCATTCCAGTTGATATGGAACCTTGTAACGTATGGAGTAGGTGCCAAATGTTTCACTGGAGCTTAGAGAAATCTGGCTTCACAGGCTGATTTTCACACAGTTTTGGATTGTTATATGCAATATTTACATAATACCTCCTAAATCCTTACTTCGATAAGTACAGGTTATTAAAATTAAAACTACTCTAACTGCATCTGCATCTGGAAGAAGGAAAGGATTTGTGGTATTAACCTTAAAAGCAAATATGTGGCTTCCAGCAAGATCATGTCCTTCAAATACAGAAAACACGACCTGGTCATATTCTTTTCCATTCCAAGTCCTCAGATCATTCTTCAATGTTCAAGAGGTTTATGTCAAACTGAAAAGAGGTTGTAAAATGGTGACAAGTTCTTAATTTTTTTTACCTGTGCTTGTTGTAACTATGGAATACTGACTTAAATATGGGTCAACGTGAACTGCAGTGTAGCAAAATTCAAGGATGCATTTTATAATACTTATGTGTGAAGGCATTTCTTTCCTTTGATGATTAAATGGAACATATCACAATCAGGTGAGGAGGGTTAATTCACCATTTTCACTTTAACCCCTTCTTGGTTAATAGCAACAAATATTCTTATTTATTTCTACCATGCAGCTTCATACTTCAATTAATATAATGAATCAAAATTAAGGAGCCAATTGCAATGCTTCTTGGGAAAAAATACAGATGAGTTTTATTACCTACAAACCCTGAAAAAAATGCAACAAAGACGTATCAACAAACACATAAATAAAGGTAATATGTTGAAAAAGCAAAAGTATGTCTGATAAAGGCTGGAAGAATAAAGTTTATGTAATTTTTAGAGTGCATGGGATTTTAGATTTTCTAAACCTGAGACCACAGTTTCATTGTAGACTCATATCATCAGTAGTTGCAAGGATTGTAGGTTTATTTGAGTTCTTGGTGAATTGCTGATTTCCCCATTTGCTTTTTCATCATGCATTGTCTTCTGGGAAACTTAGACAAGTAGAAGCCTTAGGGAAGGCGATGGATAATGGCAATGCCACTGGACTAGGAATCCAAAATAAAACTCAGGACAATGTTCTGAGGACATGGGTTCCAATCTCACTATGGCAGAGAGTGAAATGTGTCTTCAATAAAAGTAGGAATCAAAATAAAAACTAGCCTCATGACAACCATTAATTCGTTGATTCATTCATGTCTTTTAGGGAAGACATATGCCATCCTTATCTGATATGGCCTATGTGTGGCTCCAAATCCATAGCGACATAGTTGACACATAATTGGGCAAGGTAGTCTTCTGTATTCATTCACAATGAGGGCATCACTGGCTACGCCAACCTTTATTGACCATCCCTAACTGTGGAGAGGGCAGTTAAGAGTTAACCACATTGCTATGGATCTGGAGTAACATGTAGCCCAGAGCAAGGATGGCAGATTTCCTTCCCTTTTCCGACAATTGGCAATGGTTTCATTGTTATCATTGGACTCAATTTTTTTAAAATTGAATTCAAATTCCACCATCCGTCATGGCGGAATTCTAACCTGGTTCCCAGAACATTACTCAGGTCTTTGGATTAAAAGTCCAGCGATAATACTACTAGGTCATCACCTCCCCTAAGTGACGGTCATTATGTGGTGACCTAGCCAATGACACCCACATATTATGAATAAGTAAAAGAAACCGTTTTTCAAAGAAGACAACCAAAATTTGGTTTATTTGTATGTTCCCATGTCTGGCTCCATTGTGAAACTGAAGTGTTGTACACAATCCTCGAGGACAGCGTGCATGTGAATTCACCTGTATAAATTAAAACAGAAGATGCAAGTTTCTTGATGTTGTTTCAGTTGCCTGGTTTCATTTACTTTAGATAAAATGTTAATTTCAGCAGAGACAATTTCATCTATCCCACACTGGATCCCTGGACTTAGCTCAAACTGTAGTCAGGTGATTATGGAAGCAATTTTAGGTCAGTTATTGTCCTTTCTTTCAAAACATTTTTGTCCACAGAAAGTCTAAGGTATACAGCATGGTAAGGTATAAAATGATAAAAGTTAAAATTTGATAGTCTATATTTACCATGATTGTAACAAAGATTTACTACAGATACTAACATCCTGAAACACGTACTTCAATTCAATCTCATATATATAGTGGCAAGTCCCACAATGAGAAATGTGGAAGCACAAGCAATGAATGACGTGGGAAGAGAATGGAATAGAATGATGTGCAATGTTCCCTCTAATATGTGCGGCTGTGCATGTCCAATATTCTGAACATGGGGTGATCAGCGCGTCAAGGAGGATCACAGCATTGACTTCCGGTTCTGCAAGTCACTTCCATGTACAGCTCTCGGAGGTCTACGCAGAATAAAAAGAAAAAGAGGGAATACTGATGATGCGTGCCATTATCTGGGATGTAGATATATAGGAGGCCTGGAAACAGGCATATATATTCAATTCATGAACAGTCATATCAGGATGTGAGGCAATAGCTGAAACAAAAAAACAATTCATGAAGATTGAATGCAGCAGACATAAAGTAGAAAACACTTTAAAGATATGACAAAGATTCCAGAGTAAATGCATACTGAGGATCCATAAGCACACTCTCTAAAGCTGTACTTATAACTGCATTAAACAATAAAGATTTAATTACATAAAAGAAAATAACCTCTCTAGGAAGAAAGGTGAGAAGTACACTGTGATGACTATTGGCATCTACTGAAGCATGCAGGAGAATTGTTGAACCAAACATAGAATAAGCAGGAAAAGAAAATTACCACAGTTGTAGATCAAGGCTGTAAGAAATTCTAATCACTTTTGTAACAGTAAGAAAGCAATCAGATTAAAGCTGTTAACATGAATAGATGCAAACAAGATTGAATTTGAGGTTGAGCATTTGATTACTTCCTTCAAGTTAATATCTGTACAAGTACAGCTAGACCATGCTTGTGTCAAGATCTGCAGATGGGAAGGGAACAAAAATGAAACACATCCTCTTTAAATGGCATTGAAATAGATAGCTCGAAAAAGACTCAAAAATCTTTGCAAATTAATTGTTCAACATGTCTAAAAATCAAATGGTTTCTGCACATAACAATATCAAGGATCAATGGGAAAATTAGTGAACTCTGTTAGATGGATCGCTGGTATGCTTTAAAATATATTTGCCAGAAAATTTCGTCACCAGAGTTTTCAAACAAGAGTGAAAACATATCATGGGTGATAAAGACAGGGGCACTCCCCATCAAAATATTCCTGCATGCCTAGAATCTCAGCATTAGGTTTCAAGTTGTCCTTTAGATTGCTGCAGTGAGGAAAAGACCATTGCCCACCTCCTTCTCTAATGCACCTAAACAAAGCAAGTCAACAAAGAGATGAAGTTTGTTGAAGTTCATCATGATATGAAGAAACAGTTGAAGGCAATGGATACACGAAAGGCTAAGAACCCTGACAGCATTCCAGCAGGACTAATGAGGACTTAGTTGCCAGAATTATCCATTTCTCAAGCCAAGGCAGCTACAACACAGGCAACTTTCCAATAATATCAAAAATTGAAGACATCGCTTGTGCAAATAAAGCAGGACAAATGCAATTCAGCCAGCATGTGCCCCTTCAGTCAACTCTCAAACTTTAGCAAAATAATGAAGTATGACATTGACAGGACTATCAAACGACATAGATAGAGCAAAAACCTATTCATCATTGCTCATTTTAGTTCTGCTGGAGCTCCTCAGCTCCTGGACTCATTACACTCTTCAAACATGAACAAAAGATATGAACTCAAAAGATGGAGTGTAAGTGATCGCCCTTGATATCAAGGCAGCATTTAATCAAAATGAAGCATCAAGGGTCTTAACAAAATTGAAGTCAATGGAAATTGGAGGAGAAGTCTCCCCAGGCTGGAGCAGTTAACACAAAGGGAAATGGCTGTGGTTGTTAGCAGCGCATAATCTCAGTCTCAGAATATTTTACAGAAGTTCCTGAGGATCACATCCTATTTCTAACCATTTTCAGCTGCTTCATCAATGACCTACCTTCCATCATAAAGTCAAAAGCATGAGTTTACACAATGTTTACTACTATTCGTGAGTTTTTGGACACTGATGAAGTCTTTAGCTACATGCAGTAAAAGCAGATCATTCAAAGCTTGGACTGATAAGTGGCAAGTAACATTCATGCCACACAATAAGCTCTAATGAATTAGAATTAGGTTTTATTGTCACTTGTACTCGAGTATAGGGATATATGAGTACAGTGAAAAGTGTATAAAGTCGCCATTTCTGGCACCGTCTTGGGCACAAAGGTGCAAAACCTTAGGAATAAATGATAAAAGTAAAGAAATAAAGTTAAAAAGTCAGCCTTACAGTCTTTCTAAAGCAGAGAAAGAGAAAAAAAACGTAAAAACAGATGAGTTCATGCTGGGCTTCACCTCGAGGCTGGGAGTCCACGCTGGGCTTCACCGCGAAGCTGGGAGTCCACGTCGAGCCTCACCTCAAGGCTGGGATTCCGCGCTGAGCTTCGCATTGAGGCTGGGAGTCTGCGCTGAGCTTCACATTGAGGCTGGGAGTCCGCGCCGAGCCTCACCTCAAGGCTGGGATTCCGTGCTGAGCTTCGCATTGAGGCTGGGAGACCGTGCTGAGCTTCACATTGAGGCTGGGAGACCGTGCTGAGCTTCACATTGTGGCCAGAGGGCTTCAGATTGAGTCTGTGTTGGCTCAACTCACTGCCATAGATACCGTCCAAGGACAAGAGATAAGCAGAAAGAAAGGGAAATGATTGAGAATATAACCATTTCTCCTTGGTATTCTATGCAATCAATGAGATTCACATAATCACATGTTGGGGTTTGGCATTGACAGAAACGTAAGTGGACCAGTGAGTAACTCATCTCCTGACTCCCAAAGATGATTCCCTCTGTTCAACGACAAGTTAGGAGTGATGGAATCCTTTTCACTTGTCTGAATAGATACAGCTCCGACAACACCAATGCCACCCAGAAGAAGCAGCCTGCCTGATGGTCAACTCATCCAAACCCTTAAATCTTCACTCTTCCACCAACAATGCAGAGTGGCAGCAGTATGTAATATCTATAAGCAGGATTCCAGCAACTCACCCAACCTTCAACAACACCCATGAAATCTATCACCCTGAATGGCAATGGCAGCAAATACATGGTGACATGACCACCTGCAAGTTCCCCTCCAAGTCACACAGAACACCTTGACTTAGAAATATATCAATGTTCATTCACTGTCACTTGATCAAAATCCTAAAGCTCTCTTATACACAGCACTGTGGGTGTATCTACACCAGATGGACTGTAGAAGTCAAAGATGACAGCTCATGACCATCTTCTAGAGGGGCATGAGGGCAAACACTGGCCTTGTCATTAACACTCACAAACTTTGAAAGAACAAAGGAAAATCTTGAGCAGCTTCATAACACTGCACTCAATGCACCACAGTCTGTTCACAGGGACACACTGAAATATTTATATCAACCACTGTCCCTGTTAGTGTGAAGGGAAAATCTGACTGGTTGAGGGATCCCTGGCTAATGAGAGATACAGTCAGGCAAAAGAAGAAGGCATCCGTTAGGCTTAAGCTATCAGGCTCAAGTGAATCCCTAGATAACTATGAAAAGTGGAGGAGCACACTTAAGAGGGAAATCATAAGAGCAAAAAGAGTGTATGAGATGGATCTGGCAGGTAAGGTTAAGGATAATCCCAAGAGATTCTATAGCTATATTAAGAGTAAAAAGGTGGCAATGGAGAGAATAAGTCCCTTAAAGATCAGCATGGCTGTCTATGTGTGGAACCACAAGAGATAGGGGAGATATTTAATGAAAATTTATCCTCAGTGTTTACTGAGGAGAGAATCGTGGATTCTAAGGAAATAAGGGAAACAAGTAAAGATGTTTTGGACTGCATACAGATTACCAGAGAGGAGGTGTTTATAGCGTTAAAGCGCATTAACGTGGATAAATCCCCTGGGCCTGATCAAGTACATCCTCGGATGTTGTGGGAGGCTATGGAAGAAATTGCAGAGGCCCTTGCAGAAATTTTTACTTCATTTTTAGCCACTTGTGAAGTTCCAGAAGACTGGAGGTTGGCTAATGTTGGTCCAATGGTTAAAAAAGGTAGTAAAGACAAGCCAGTGAACCTGACATCAGTGGTAGGCAAGTTATTGGAGAGGATACTGAGGGACAGGATCAACCAACATTTAGATAGTCAAGGTTTGCTTAGGGATAGTCAGCATGGATTTGTGCATGGGAAATCATGTCTGACAAATCTTTTAGAGTTTTTCAAAGAGGTAACCAAGAGGATAGATGAGGGTAGGGCAGTGGATGTTGTCTATATAGACTTCAGTAAAGCCTTTGACAAGGTCCCTCACGGCAAGCTAGTCATGAAGGTTAGGTTGCATGGGATCCAGGGAGTGCTATCTAATTGGATTCAAAATTGGCTTGATGGTAGGAAGCAGAGGGTGATAGTTGAAAGTTGTTTCTCAGACTGGAGGCCTGAGACTAGTGGTGTGCCACAGGGGTCGGTGCTGGGACCTGTTTATTTGTTATTTTCATGAATGATCTGGATGTGAATGTATAAGCATGGTTAGTAATATTGCGGATGATGCAAAATTAGGAGGTATCATTGATAGTGACGAAGGTTATCAAAAATTACAGGGGAATCTTGATCAGATGGGGAAGTGGGCTGAGGATTGGCAAATACAATTCAATACAGATAAGTGTGAGGTGTTGAACTTTGGAAAGTCTAACTAAACTCGGACTGATACAGTAAATGGTAAGATCATGAGGAATGTTATGGAACAGAGGGACCTAGGAGTACAAGTACATAGTTCATTGAAAGGTAGGCAGGGTTGTGAAGAAGGCATATAGCATGCTGGCCTCCATCGGTTGAGGCATTGAGTATAAAAGTCGGGACAATATGTTACAGTTGTATAAGTCATTGGTGGGGCCACACTTGGAGTATTGTGTACAGTTTTGGTCACCCTGTTATAGGAAAGACATAGGTAAACTGGAAAGTGTGCAAAGAAGATTTACGAGGATGTTACCAGGACTAGTAGGCCTGAGTTATAGGGAGAGGTTGGCCAGGATAGGACTTTATTTTTTGGAACGTAGGAGAATTAGGGGTGACCCTATTGAGGTGTATAAAACCATGAGGGGCTTAGATAGGATGAATGCATATAGTCTTTTTTCCAGGGATGGGGAATTGAAAACTAGAGGGCATAGGTTTAAGGTGAGAGGGGAAAGATTTAAGAAGGACCTGAGGGCAACTTCTTCACACAGAGAGTGGTGCATATATGGAATGAGCTGCCGGAGAAAGTGGTTGAGGCATGTACAATAGTAACAAATAAAAAAAATTAGATAAGTACATGGATGGGAAGGGTTTAGAGGGATATGGACCAAATGCGGGTAACTGTAACTAGCTGAGTGAGCACCATGGTCAGCATGGGCCAGTTTGGGCCGAAGGGCCTGTTTTCATGCTGTATTACTCTATGACTCTTTGGCTCTGTAATTCTAATTTCTGCTTCAGTGAAAGATGCTCTTTGGTCCGCCTGAAACCTGCTATCCTTTTGTGTGGAGTCATGACCCAATGTTGCAGACTGACACTTTCCAAGGTCTAAGATGATGTACTCAGGATGGCACTAAAGCTTGGGGCAGTCACCACAAAGACTGAAAGGCCAGTATCTAAGACTCTCTTGTCATATTAAATCTAGTTGCTATAACCCATGTGAATCTCCTCCGGCTGCGTGCACCAAAATAAATTGTTGCCATGAAAGCTTTGTAGATGTAACATGTCATGTCCAGTGTCATAAGGCACCTCATGTACTGTATTGAAAGAACTGATCCGTTCTGCATTTGCAAGAATGTCAATTTTGAATTGTTATGTAACCTACTTCTAGGAATTTTTAGCATAAAGTATATTTTTGCAAAAATTTGCAGAGCAGCTCTCTGTATGTCACATCAGAATGTTAGATTACATAGCTAAGACAGTAGAATGTATGTGAGAGAAAGTCATCACCAAATGGTTCAATCCTGTAGCAGTTTAGTCTGCTGGGAAAGAAGGGAAACATACAAATGTAGAGAACAGCAGAAAACTTGATTCAAAGTAGTTATGATGTAAGCTATGTGGAAAGACTGGAAAAAATTGGCCTTTTCAGCCTGGAAAGGAGGTTTCTGAGGAATTAGTTTGGTGCACAAAGTGCAGTTGAGGATATGGAAAAGGGAAATTATGTTGTCAGGCAAAAGGTCATAAGTGCAAACTAGTAAATGCACATTTAAAGCTTAATACAGATCTTCTTCATAGAATAGGTGAGGATGTTAGCCTGGTGAATTTACAACACATGTGCCAAAGAGCAAAAGCAGTAAGTGCTATACAGAGCTAATCAAGTCCACAACCCATGGATCAGATCTAAGCCCAGCAATCCCGTTATATCTAATTGTGAATGGTGGTCAACAATTAAACAACTCACCAGATGAGAAGGCTCCATTACTATCCACTTTTTCAATGATGGGAGAGCCCAACACATCAGTGCAAAAAATAATACTGAAGCATTTTTAACAATCTTCAGCCTGAAGTGCCAAATGGGTGATCCATCTCAGCCTCCTCCATTGGTCCCCAGCATCATAGATGCTAGTCTTCAGCCAATTTGATTCACTCCATGTGATGTCAAGAAATAGCTGAAAGCACCACATACTGCAAAGGCTATGAACTTTGACAACATTCTAGCAATAGTACTGAAGACTTGTGCTCTAGAGCCTGCCTCACTCCTATCCAAGCTGTTCCAGTACAGCTACAATACAGATATCTACTCAACAACGTGGAAAATTGCCTGAGTTTGTCCTGTACACAAAAAACAGAACAAATCAAACCAAGCCGATTAGCAACCCGTCAGTTAACTCTTGATCGTCAACATAATGATGGAAGGTGTCATCAACCGTGCTATTAAGCAACAGTTGATTAACCATACCCCATTCACTCACATTCAATTTGGGTTCCACCAGAGCTACAAAGCTCCTGACCTCATTGCAGCCTTGGTTCAAATGTGTAGCCGCACAAATCGACTTCTACACTTCAGGGAGACAGCTCCCCACTACCTTCTCAATGGTAACCAGGGACGGGCAATAAATACTGGCCTCACCAGTGAAGCCAAAACTCCATGAATTAATTTAAAATGAGGAATGATCAATATAGGAAGTACCCATTTTACTTTGCCTCTTTTTAAGTTACACTCCTCTAATGTTGATGAATTATTAGGAACGGGCTTTATGTTTACTATTGCAGGTTTTGTTGTAATGTTGGTTCGCACTGGGTCTGATGTGGGGGGAATTGGTTACACGACCTGACTGGTGCCATTTTGGAGTGAATTCTTCTGCTCCCAGATTCTCCTGGTTGCTGTCAACCCTCCCTTTCATTAGTTAACCCAATCATGGCTGCCTTCCATCCTGTCAATGCTCCTGTTTAGTGTCGACCTGCCATGTCACCGACTCTTTTGGTTACTGATGACTTCCTGCTTAAACCTCTCCAGCTTGTGTCTTACCTCTGCACCCACCAACTTTAAGCTGCAATTTCTGCATCTTGCTGCTGAACACACAAGCCCTCAAAGGCTGGGAACAGAGAAGTGGGAGATGTGGCAAGTGGGAGGGTCTGTGACAGCGAAGTTTGGCAAGCATGACTGGCAGCAACCCAGGTGGATTAGAATTGGTGAATGGGAGGGTCAGGGAGAATGAGAGCCAGAGAAGTAGAGAGTCAGGGAAGTTGTGAGCCGGCAAGTTGGTGAATGGGAAGGCTGCTGAGTGGAAGGTTTGGTGTGCATGTGAGAGACAGCAGGTCAGAGAAGTAGCAGACCAGAGATTCAGGGAGCAGAAAAGGCATAAAGGCGCTTGGTTGGGTGGTGGGAGACGCAGTAAGGCAATCAAGGAGAGAAAGGGCAGTTAACTTGATAAACAGTGAGCCAGAGATGAGGCAAACCAAACAGGCAGCCTGCCAGAGGTTTGGGGTGGATGTGAGAGAAGTGGTATGTCCCAGCATCAAGGAGCAGAAAAAGCATTGAGCTGATGAGAAAGTCAACCAGACAGTTGGTGAGTTGGGCAGGGCAGACAACAAGCTGGAGGTTCCATGAGTGGAAAAGTGGCTAAGTAGAAAGAGGCAGCATAGCTCACATATTTTTGAACCTATTTTATTTTAGAAGTTATTTTCAAAATCTATTCCTGGGATGTGTGTCTTGCTGAATGGAGGCAGATTCCAGATAGAATGGAGGCATTTGTTGCCTCTCTCTAATTACCCCGAAACTGAGTGATTGCTAAATCATTTTGCAAGACAGTTAAGACTCTGGAGTGGTCATTGTTGGTCTGGAGTCACATGTAGACCAGACTGGAGAAGAATGCTAGGGCTTTTCTCTTTAGAACGACGAAGGATGAGAGGTGAGTTGATAGAGATGTACAAAATGATCAGAGGTATAGATAGAGTGGACAGCCAGAGTCTTTTTCCTAGGGTGGAGGTAGCTATTACGAGGGGGCATAGTTTTAAAGTGAGTGGAGGTAGATATAGGGGAGACGTCAGAGGTAGGTTCTTTACTCAGAGAGTTGTAGGGGCGTGGAATGCATTGCCGGAGAAGGTAGTGGAGTCGGCCTCGTTAGGGTCATTTAAGCTGCTGTTAGATAGGCTAGTATAAGGTAGGGATGGAGGTTAGATAGGCCTTAGGTTTAGGGTAAAAGTTCGGCACAACATTGTGGGCCGAAGGGCCTGTACTGTGCTGTACAGTTCTATGTTCTATGTTCTAATGACAAATTTCCTTCCTTCAAGTACATCAGTGAACCAAATGGAATTTTGCAGCAAAAGATGATGTTTGCAATGGTCACCATTACTGAGTCTGGCTTTATATCCCAAATTAGTTAACCAGCTTAAATTCCACCCACCCCAGTGTTGGGATTTAATCCTGTGAGCCTCAGAGCATTAATCTAGACTTTATGGATTACCTGTCCAGTGAGATTACTTTGGCACTACTGTATCCATCACAATACTGGGAAAATGCTGGAATTAATAGGAGGCTGATCATTCACTGCTTGAAGCATGTCATAAACACTCCTTTAATGGTCAATAAGTCCTGGAGTGGGACTTGAACCTGGAGTTTCCATCTGAAAGAAATACTGGTGCACACAAGACTTCCGAATGTACTTCATTTATGAATAGGAAAACTGAAAACTGAAGTTTTGTATGTTGAAGGACTCAATGTTATTTTCTGACAAGAAAGGTTGTCCAGAATCTAACGATAGCTTTTACATTGGTTATAATCGGAAAAACTGATTCTGACTTGGTGCAGCTCAGCATAGCTCAAACACTAACTCTTTCAGTTCATTGTTTTATTTAAAGTTGTATTCTTCAGGATGCAGCCACATTATTGACTGAAGGCTTTCTGTATGTGATGGGAGATTTAAACAAATGGACAGATCTTCTATCTGCAGGAATTCTTTATTCTAATGGCATCAGGTGTCTACAAACCTAAAGGAAATCAAGATTAAACTAAGACAACAGAATTTACCTAGAATGAAGCTTAATAGTTCACATATGGTTGAGGAAATTGAGCAAATCCTTTGTCTGACTCTCCCTCTCGCCATGAGGTCTCTTTCTGACAGCCATTTTTTCTCCAGAGAGGGTCTGCTTGACTACTCAAGCTCCCCTGCAAGGTGCCATGACTCACAATCACCTCCTACTACTGGAGGCCCACATACATTTACATGGAATGAACTTCCAGATAGAATGACAGAGGTGAGGAACTTAAGATCATTGGGAACAACTGTGTGTTGAATGAGAAATGTGTATCACTGCTCCAGATAGTTGAATTAAATGGACCTACGGCCTTCTTCATCTGTAATTAATTTGCAATTTTAATTTCACCTCTTATTTGACTGCCCTCTTACAAATGAGAATTTAATAAGAGGAGAGAAGATTATAATGTATTTTGGCACGAATGGACCAAATTCGGCCAAATACGGCCAAATAGTTTTCCTCCTCTCTATCAATATTATGAAACTGCCAATATTGCTACTACTAGTTGATTATTCAGTTATAAACTTAAAGATTTGCCTATCTAAAGGTAAGGAAAATCATTAGTAATTCAATATGTAATTCCAAAAGCAATACTTTCAGGCACAGCAAATGCCCCAAATGAATTATACTTGTAGAATACAGTTCCTACCTGCTTAAATTAACTCAGTGATTGATGCCTTATTATCAATAGAGGCGCATTCTGCTGAGTGAGGGAGAAGCCACAACTAGATGGCCCCTTATTTTGATGGTAAGCCAATAATTCTGCACTACGCCTCTAAACCTGTTCATAAACTTTTACTGATCCACAGCCATAAGGAATTCAGGGATGACTATCTCAATTTTTTTGGTCAAAACACTGAGCCAAATCAATACGATGAATTTACAGCAATACAAAATCTACAGCAAACAACTGCATTAAGGTCTTTTGTAAGGTCATCAATCACTGTTGCAGAAACAAAATAACAAATAGGCTAGATTCTGATGGCAATATTAATTAGTTTGGAAAAGGGCCAACATATGTATGCTTTGTCCAAAAATACCACATTTCAGAGGGCAAACATACCTTTTCAACATTTTCACAATTCAGACATTCCAAGTGTGTTGAATGATTGTGGTAGGTTAGTAAGAACTGAATTAAGATCCATACACTGTTCTTTACTCTTTTATTGAATTTGATACATGACGAAAAGAACATTGACTGTATGTATCATTGCTCTGGGCCCAGTGTATATCCGGAAATACATTACCAGCAACACCGGTGAGAGGGCAATTGAGTTTCATCCTAGTTGGAGCCGTCCTATCAAAGGAAGAGGCCCAGTAGCCTTTCGCAGACATAATTCTAGCCATTTTAAATTCTATTTTCTATCACCATGATCTTTTCCTTTTGCATCCTTAGAGACTACGCCTTTCCATCTACATTTATAATCTTCTACTCATATTCTAGCAAAACTCTTCCCATTCTTAATCACTTTGGTCACAGTTTTGATTTTTCTGACAGACAACTCCATACATGTTTTTATAGCTGGTCAACCTAACACTGTATTCATAGTTCAATCAGGAATTTGGATAAACACCTCTGAACATTGTAGCTTTTATAGGATCTAGGATCTGTGTTTGCGTGGGTTTCCTCGGGGTGCTCCGGTTTTCTCCCACAATCCAAAAATGTTCAGACGAGGTGGATTGGCCATGCTAAATTGCCCATAGTGTCTGGGGATGGGTCTGGGTAGGATACTCTGAGGGTCGGTGTGGACTTGTTGGGCCGAAGGGCCTTATTCGACACTGTGGGGATTCTATGAAATTCTAGACATTGTTAGTGGTTATTGTGCTGTGGGAAGTTAGTATTCATTTAACCTGCTCCATAAATTTCTTCCAGAATATTGGGCAAATGTAATCCTTTCCACTGGTTCAGAAACACAGAGATTTCTGTTGCATTTGTGACCCACCATTCGTCTTCCATTTAGGCATAATTTCAATGAAACAAGGTTGGAGATATCTTTCTGACAAGATTTCTCAGACAGTAAATTGGGATTAGCCAATGTGTTTACACATACTCTATTCTTCCCACAGAGAAGCATATCTATATTTTTATCAATTTTATAAAATAAATTGCATATCATCACAAAGAAACCAGTATCAAAAGTAGAATAAAGTCACATAAAATCTTCTAGTTAAGCTCAAGTTTTCATATGTTCAGTAGTCTAACCTGTGACAATGCTGTTATGCAGCTCCAGTCGAACATTTAGGTGTTTGATGCACAGTAAACGCGCTGGTCAGCTGTGAGTCCCCCAGGTAGCACAGAATCCACTGACAGGATAGATTCTGGCCTTTGCCAAGTTGCCAGCATATTATGAATGCACTGTTTGAATAAGCTGTTGGTATAAATAGCAGTTGTTCAAAGGATACACAGGTCAAGTGTTGGTTAGTCAGCATTTTGAAATTCTAAGTTCTAAAATACTGAGACTGAAGACAACTAAGACAATAGAAGAGACCCAGCTGTAAAGGGAAGATGCAAATAAATGGAAAAATTGAATGCAACACCAAGCCTTCGAAGCAAAACAGGAAATGCTTGAAAAATTTAACAGGTCTAGCAGCATCTGTGGACAAATTTAAATAGAAGTAATGGGTGAATTCTTCCTAGACCCTGAATGGCAGAGGCAATGACCTAGTGGTATTATCACTGGATGGTTAATCTGGAGACCCAGATAATGTTCTGGGGACCTGGGTTCAAATCCACCATGGCAGATGGTGGAATTTAAGTTCAATAAAAATATCTGGAATTAAGAATCTAATGATGACCATGACTCCATTGCTGATTGTTGGGAAGACCCATCTGGCTCACTAATGTCCCTTAGGGAAGGAAACTGCCATCCTTACTTGGCCTGGCCTACACATGACTCCAGACCCACAGCAATGTGGTTGACTTTTAACTGCCCTCTGAGCAATTAGGGATGGGCAATAAATGCTTCCTAATTAGTGATGCCCTCATCCCATTAATGAATAAAAAAAATTACAAGTTAATTGAGAAAATATGGCAGAATTGGGAAAATCAGATTTGAGAGGAAAAGAAAAAATCTGATTTTCCACCCAATGTTTTAATGGCAAGAGGAGAATTCTGTGAGTGAGTGGTGAGTGGTCAATTTGTATGCAGTAACATCTCTTGGTTTCCATCTTGGCCTATACAGTCCACACAATCTCAGGGGATGCTGCATAGGCAACAACTTCCTACATCTTTTGCCTATGGAGTTGTCATCAAACATGCATGAACCTCACCACATCGTCACAGAACATCGAGTGCAAAAACATTGCAGTTCACCACTTCAATGATGCACTTTGGAGCACATTGACCCTGATGAGGCAAGGGAACAGTTATACAGCTGTATGGTTAAGACAACTACAGCATGTTTACACAATAAACACACTGAATGACAAATGGCCATGTCTTGAAGTCCAAGTCTTCAGCTATGTTGGGGGGATACTGTTGGAAGTCAGAGCATCTTATCGTAGTAAGTCAAGGGTACCATCTGGTACCAGCTTAGGGGAAACTGCACAGAGATCAGTCAGGAATACGATCACTCTTCAGTCAGGAGCATCCTCCACATCAGTCTTGAGTTCCTCTTCTCTAAAGGTCAAGAAGTGGAGTTTTAAGGAGGGTGGTGAGCAAGTTGGGGATTTCAATTGTGTGAATTAAGAGTCAGCATGCTGGAATGTGGAGTGGCAAATAATTATATAGGAGGGACAACTCAACTCATGATGGGAGACAATATTGCATTGGAGCACATGGGTTACTGTGAAGGGGGGTGATGCATTGATGGTCAATAACACCCTGGCTTCAATGGGGTGGGACAATTTATCACAATCACAGAAATTGCTGGAGAAGCTCAGCAGGTCTGGCAACAACTGTCAAAATAAATTAGAGTTAACGAGTTGGGTCCAGTGACCCTTCCTCAGAACCCAAAATTCTGAAATGCTAACTCTATGCAGTTGTAGATTTGCTCGCTGAGCCGGTGTGTTTGATTGCAGACGTTTCATCACACTACTAGATAACATTGTCAGTGCGCCTCCGGTGAAGCGTTGGAGTTCTGTCCTGCTTGTTGATTATTTGCCTCGGTTTGCCAGGATGGTTGATATTACTTCCGGTTTTGTTTTTCAGTGGTTCGTATACCTGGTCTAGTTCAACGTGTTTGAATTCCAGGAATACCCATTTGGAATACCTAGCCTCTAGGAATTCCCTGGCATGTCTCTGTTTGGCTTGTGCTATTATGGATGTGTTATCCCAATCGAATTTGTGTCCTTCTTTGTCCGTGTGTACTGAGACCAGTGAGAATTGATTGTGTCTCTTGGTGGCTAGTTGGTGTTTATGTAGCCTTATTGTCAGTTTTCTTCCAGTTGGGCCTATGTAATGTTTCTCACAGTCCTTTCATGGTATTTTGTATATTAGCTTGGTTTTATTGGTTGTGAGTATGGGGTCCTTTATGCTCGTCTGTTGGTTTGTGGTTGTTGGTTTGTGGGCTACCCTGATACCTAGGGGTCTGAGTAGTCTTGTGGTCATCTCTGATATGCCTCTGATGTACAGTAGGGTAACTAGTGTGTCTGGCCGTGTTGTGTTTTCTTGTTGTGGTCTGTCACGGAGGTAATGGTGGATTGTGCTTTTTGGGCATCCATTCTTTTTAAAAACTCCATATAAGTGCTCCTGTTCTGCTTTGCACAATTCCGTGTTGCTGCAGTGTGTTGTGGCTCATTTGAATAATGTCCTGATGCAGCTCCGTTCATGGGTGTTGGGGTGGTTGCTGGTGTAATTAGGTATCCGTTCCGTATGCATGGTCTTTCTGTATACGCTACTCTGGAGTTCCCCGTTGTTCTTACGTTCTACCATTATGTCTAGAAAGGGTAGTCAGTTATTGTTCTCTTCTTTTGTAAATTTTATTCCAGTGAGGATGCTGTTTATGTGTCGGTGGGTTTCGTCTAGGCTTGTGCATTTGATAATCACGAAGGTGTCATCTACATAGCGGACCCAGAGTTTGGGTTGTATAGTGGGGGGCGCTGTCCATTCTAACCTTTACATTACTGCTTCGGCTATCTGTCCTGATACTGGGGATCCCATTGGTGTTCGATTGATTTGTTTGTATATGCTTTTGTTGAAGATGAAGTGGGTTGTGAGGCACAGATGCAGCAGTTTCAGGGTGCTGTCCTTGTTGATGGAATTGGTGTTGTGGGGTGTCTGCGTTCCTGATTCGTCCAGCAGTGTGGCAATTGTCCCTTTGGCTAGGTTGAGGTTTATGGATGTAAATAGTGCTGTTACGTCGAAGGATATCATTATCTCGTCCTCTTCTACTCTGGTGTCCTTGATGATATTGAGGAATTCTTGGGAGGAGTGGATAAAGTGGGTACTGTTGTTAATTAAGTGTTTCAGTTTCCGTTGTGGTTCTTTGGCTAGTCTATATGTTGGCGTACCTGGTCTGAAGGGGACCCCTGGCTTGTTGCCTTAGGGAGTCATTAGAAAGCGGGTATGTTGGATCCTTCTGGCTTCATTTTTTGGTAGTCTGTCTTGCTGATATCTCCTGAGTTGTGTAATTTCTTCAGGGCTGTCGTAATCCAGTTCCCTAACTGTGGAGTTGGGTCTATTCAAATGAGCCACAACACACTGCAGCAGCCCAGAACTGTGCAAAGCAGAACTGGAGGATTTCTACGGAGTTTTTAAAAGGAATAGATACTCAAAAAGCACAATCCGCTGTTACCTCCATGACAGACCACAACAAGAAAACACAACATGGCCAGACATGCTATCACCCGACCATACAACAGAGACATATCAGAGATGACCACAAGACTACTCATACCCCTTGGTGGAGAGCTCGTAGGAACTGCCGATGTTGGAGAATCTGAGATAACAAGGTGTAGAGCTGGATGAACACAGCAGGCCAGGCAGCATCAGAGGAGCAGGAAAGCTGATGTTTCAGGTCTGGACCCTTCATCAGAAAAATTCTGAACAAGGGTCCAGACCAAAAACGTCAGCTTTCCTGCTCCTCTGATGCTGCCTGGCCTGCTGTGTTCATCCAGCTCTACACCTTGTTATCTCATACCCCTTGGTATCAGGGTAGTCCACAAATCAACAACCACCCTATGACAGCTATTGATGAACGTAAAAGACCCCATACTCACAACCAATAAAACAAAGGTATCATACAAAATACCGTGCAAGGACTGTGAGAAACATTACATAGGCCAAACTGGAAGAAAACTGACAATAAGGATACACAAAGACCGATTAGCCACCAAGAGACATGACCAAGTTCTCATTGTTCTCAACGTGCACAGACAAAGAAGGACACAAATTCAACTGTGAAAACACATCCATAGTAGCACAAACCAAACAGAGACATGCCAGGGAATTCCTGGAGGCCTGGCATTCCAACCGGAACTCCATCAACAAGCACATTGAACTGGACCCAATATACAAACCGCTGAAAAACAGAACCGGAAGTGATGCTAACCACCCCAGCAAACCGAGGCATCTAAAAATCAAGCAGAACATAACACTAATGTTTTACCGGAGGCGCACTGATGATGTTACCTAGCAGGGTGATGAAACATCTGCGATCAGTCACACTGGCTCGACGAGCAAGTTTACAACCATATCCACAACCTGAGCTACAAATCTTCTCAAAAGCTTTGAACATTAACTCTAATTTCTCTTCACAGATGCTGCCAGACCTGCTGAGCTTTTCCAGCAATTTCCGTGTTTGTTTCTGATTTATAGCATTTGCAGTTCTTTCTGTTTTTATTTAGTGTATTGCAATGTTTGGCATGGCTCAGCTGTAGGACTGGGGCACAGGGATAAAGTCAGGGGATGTTTACTTAAATGAGAGTTGGGTGGGAACTCACTAATGTCCTTCAGGGAGGAAATCTGCCATTCTCACTTGGTCTGGCCTACATGTGACTCCATCTCCACAGCAATGTGATTGACTCTCAATTGTCCCTTGAAATGGCCTAGCAAGCCACTCAGTTGTATCAATCACTAAGAAGCCTAAACAAAGAAATGAAACCAGATGGACCACCTGCTATCGACCTAGGCACCAGAAAAGACAATGTCAGAAACAGCTCCGTCAACCCTGGAAATTCCTCCTTATTAATATCTGAGGGTTAGTGCAAAAGTTGAGAGAGCTGTCTCACAGACTAGTCAAGCAACAGCCTTACAAAGTTATACTGATGGAATTATACCTTACGTACAATGTCCTAGACACCAACATCACCATCCCACTGACAGGACAGACCCAACAGAGGTGGCGGGTCAGTGGATACAATTGGGAGAGAGTTGCTCTGGGATTCCTCAGCATTGACTCCAAACCCCTTGAAGTCTCATGATGTCAGGTTAATCACGAGCAAGGAAACCTCTTGCTGATTAACACACACCATCCCCTCTCGGCTGATAAATCGGTATTACTCCATGTTGAGCAACACTTGGAGGAAGCAGTAAGGCAAGGTCACAAAATGTATTTTGGTTGGGAGATTTCAATGTCCATCACCAAGAATGGCTCAATATCTGTAGTACTGATTTACCTGAGCAGGTCCAAAAGGAAATAGCTACAAGACTGTATCTGCGACAGGTAGTGAGGGAACCAACAAGGGAGAAAGTCACACTTGACCTCTTCTTTAGCATTCTGAGGGCTGCAGATGCATCTGTCCATGACAGTATCGGTAAGAGTGACCACCACATAGTCCTTGTGGAGACAAAGTCCTGGCTTCACATTGAGATTACCCTGCATCCTATTGTGTAGCACTATCAAAATGCTAAATGGGATAGACTTCAAACAGATCTATCAACTCAAGACTGGGCATCCATGAGGGAGAGTTTTTAGAACAGCAGCAGAATTGTACTCCAGCTCAATCTGCAACCATATGCCCCAGCAATATCCTCTAGTCAACCATTACCACAAGCCTGTAATTAACTTGGTTCCATGGAGAATGCAGGAGGACTTCCAGGAGCTGCACCAGGCACATCTGAAAATGCACTATCAATCTGGTGAAGCTACTAAACAGGACTACTTGCATAGAAATTGCTGGAAAAGCTCAGCAGGTCCGGCAGTATCTGTGAGGAGAATCAGAGTTAACGTTTCGGGTTGAGTGACCCTTCTTCAGAACTAAGGAAGAGTTAAGCCTGATTCTCTCCACAGATGCTGCCGGACCTGCTGAGCTTTACCAGCAATTTCTATTTTTGACTCTGATTTACAGCATCTACAGTTCTTTTGGTTCTTATTTAGAATTACTTGTGTGCAAAATCAGCAAGTGATGGACAGAATGAAGCTATCCCAGAGCCAATGGATCAGGTCCAACCTGTGCAGTCCTGCCATATCTAGTTGTGAATGGTATGAACGATTAAAAAAACTCAATGGAGGAGAAGGCTTCTCAAATATCCCCATCCTCAATGATGAAAGAGCCCAGCACATCAGTGCAAAAGATAAGGCTAAAGTATTTGCAGCAATTTTCAGCCATGTGAATGACCAGTCTTAGCCTCCTGCAGTGATCCTCAGCATCACAGATATCAGTTTTGCGACAATTTGATTCACTCTACAACATGCCAAGAAATATTGGTGACACTGGATACTGCAAAGGCTATAGGCACTGGCAACATTCCAGCAACAGTACTGAGAACTTGAGCCCCAGATCTTGCAGCAGTCCTAGCTAATCTCTTCCAGTGCAGTTGCCTGGATGGGTGCTGTTCCAATAACACTCAAGAAACTTGACACCATCCAGGATAAAGTGGCCCATGATTGGCATCACATCTACAAATATCCACTCCCTCCATCACTGATGCTCAGTAGCAGCAGTGTGTACTATCTAAAAGGTGCACTGCAAGAGTTCGCCAAAGATCCTTAGACAGCACTTTCCAAACCCACAACCACTTCCATCTAGAAGGACAAGGGCAGCAGATACATAAGAAAGCACCACCTTCAAGTTTCCCTCCAAGTGTCTCACCACCCTGACTTGGAAATATATCGCCGTTCCTTCATATCACTGGTTCAAAAGTTTGGAATTGCCTCCCTAATGGGATTGTGGGTCAACCTACAGCAGGTGGACTGCAGCAGTTCAAGAAGGCAGCTCACCACCACCTTCTCAACGGCAACTAGGGACAGGCAATAAATGTTGTCCCAGCCAGCAATGTCTATGTCCTAAAGCGAATAACTAAAGATAAGATGGGAAAATTCAGAACTGATGGGGTTGACAGAGAATGAAAGGCAGAATTGGAACGTAAAGGTTTGGGGTTGGGGAGGGGGATGCAAAACATCTAGATTCACAGGCTGAGCCTGCAACTCATTCTGTGAAGTGTAACCTTTCATCCTCATCCAAATCACAAATGTACAATATAAATGGAAAATGACTGTCACCACAGCTGGAAGGGTCGAAGTAAGCATTTCTATATCTGTCTGAGGATTTGGGCTCTACTTGTGAGACATGTGAGAGAGGTGTCTTGAAAATGAGTTTCTGATGCTTGGATTGTTCTGGGGGTTCTTTCAGTACACTCCAGACAGAATGTGCCATTTAATACTTACATGCTGTACTCTCCACAACTGGAGTTGGCAAAGAGGAGATGAGAGGGATGCTGAAGAACTGAAACAGCATCAGTGGTCTTTCGAGGTGGAAGATGAGGACATTGAGCAGGAAGAACATCACCTTCAGCATCACAGAATGGTACAGCATCGGACACAAGCCAGACAGAACTTAATTGATAGTCACTGTCAACAGATGTGAGTTGAGTGGGGTCATGATTCATTGATTGTAAATTTGCTGCTGCTTTAAAGTTAAGAAGAACTTGTTTATTCTCAGAAGCAAATACAGTTTTTGTATTTGTTTTTTCTTCGCTTTTCATGTTATTGAATAAAAGTTAACATCTTCAAATCTCTGCCTCTTTTCCAACGTTGAACAATGACAAGATGTTATGTTACATGGAAATGAGTAACCCTCCCTTTGACAGGGTTGTAATATGGTGTAGTGTGAAGGATGAGTCACCTTTATAGCTTCATTCTTGCAGATGCAGTTATAATGTCAGTCGATCAGACAGATGATGATGATGTAAGGTGACAATACGTTTATGAATGTGAGCTCCTCTTCCCAATGAAGTGTCGCCCATTTCAATGATGTGTCCTCAGTGAGAGGGAAATGAGAAAGAACAGCCACTCTGAGTTCTGTAAAGGTCAATTTCTGACTGGTAGCCTTTGACATGCTGCTTTAGATATGGAGCCTGCAGCACATGATTGCACAAGTACAGTGCCGTTGAGGTGTGGTGCATACAGAATGAGATGAGCAGCCGAGAATTGTGTGAGATAACTTGCTACAGCTCAAGAGTGGAGCCCTCTATGAAACTCCCTGAACTTGACACTTAGTCGATTTTTTTGGGAAAACAGCCCAATTCTTCAATTAAAATATGACTCTTCCTCAGAACTGAAGAACTCAGTTCTGAAGGACAGTCATATCCGAATTGAAACAGTAATTCTGTTTCTCTTTTCACAAGTATTATCATGTCTACTGATTATTTCCAGCGCTAGCTGTTTTTATTTCAGATCCAGCATTTGCAGTATGTTACTTCTCGTACCTAATGCCTTGGCACCCAGTATGCTGTGCACCTCCTGCTCCAGACATCACTGACCACTTCATTCAGCACCAACACTTTGTACACAGAGGCCAGGAAAAGAATAATGATGAGATCTGAAGAAAAGTCACAGGAATTAAAACTTTCACTCTGCTTTCTCTGCATAGATGCTGCCAGACCTGTTGATTTTCTCCAACAATTTACTGTTTTGGTTTCAGATTCTCAGTATCTGCAGGTCTTTGTTTTATAAAAGAATAATGATGTATGATCAAGACTTGCGATAGAGTCAGCAGAACCTATTGCCCTGTATACTCCTTGTTTATCCTGCTTTCATATACTGCAACAAGCTCACAACATAGACATTAAGCCATGATACATCTGGTATGGACTTGATGCTGCCAAGGTGCCCTCAGAAGGTAATTAATTTTTGGTATTCCCAGGAATTTCCCCAGGAATTTTCTTGATCTTCTGTGATGGCCAGGATTATCTCTTCATAGTGGATGAGGAGCCTAATGTCCCCTTCACCAGTCCTGGCTCTGTCTGCCATGTTATGGGCTCCTGCAATGGGAGAGTGGGAGAGATTGAGTAGGGTGAAAATACTGGTACAAGGGGACAAAATAAGCTGATGGGTCCTGGGCGAGTGACTAGGCAACGCAGAAAGCATGAAGGCGTAGTGGTGTGGAGGCATTGGGTGTCGGAATGAGAGTAAATAAGGGAAGATGCTGCGTGCATCAATGAGAGTGATGGGGCATGGGGTTCAGTGGGAAATGGCTGCAGTTGTAGAGATCAGGTGAGTATGAGATTTCAGGAAGAAGTGTGTAGCACCTACACTGGCAGAATGGAGGAGGTTATTGACCTTCTTCCTGCGCATGGCTGGACATCCCACCTGACTGTATAAATGGCATGTCAATAAACAGGGCAGCTTTGGAATGCCAGCTCTCATCTAGGTGCACAATAGTCTTTTAAAGATGTGCCATGGGTGCTGGTCATTCAGAGGGTATCTAATGAGTGGTGAGTTATTCCAGGAACAGTGGGTGGTAGAGTAGGGCTAGAATCAGACAGGTGGGGTGCCATATGAATTGGGCAGATAGTTAATGAGGACATTTTGGTAAGATGTGGCAAAAGATTGCAGTAGGCCTGACAGAGAGAAACCTTCCATGAAAATGCACAAAACTGATGCCTAGCCAAGAAATGTAAACTTCTGCCAAATATTTTAATAAGAAAGCACAAAAAATAATGTTACTAGCTTAAAATTAATCTTGTACGACAAATTAAGTGAAAACAAAATAATGAAACAATGTACCACAGATGCTGGAAATATGAAATACAAACACAAATGCTGGGAGGACTCTATAGATTAGGCACAATCTGTAAGGAGAGAATCGTTAACAGTTCAGACTGTTGATCTTCCATCAAAACTTGAAAAAGTCAGAACAAAGCATAAAAGACAAAAGAAACCCCAAAATATCTGCAAAATTTATCAAGCCTTATGAACCACAAACAATCTAATTTGGAGTTTGGAGATCTGATTCCTAGTTGTGGATATACAAAACGACTGGTGCACAGGGATTATGTAAATTATCTTTTCAGACAATGCTTACCTTGTATGTAAATGATTTAATTAAGTTATACCCCATCAAGGAGGAGGGGAACAATAGGTCAAAAACTCCGCACAACACTGCAGAATTTTCACCATGGAGTGGAGCTCAGCAAAAATCTTGCAGAATACAGCGTGTAATTATTCCAGAACAAAACAATGAAAACATAAATGTGAATGACACTGTTTAGTTTAGCTGTGTGCCCAATGTAGAGGCCAATCGAGTTCAGTTTTGCAGTCCAAAACTAATTTAGTTTGCTAAAGTGATGGCTCCACGCTGATCAAATGTGCAGTTCAACAGCTTAATTCTTAGCTGCAGATACCTAATATTTTAATACAAGTCTCACAATTCAATTTCAAAATGATGAGGTTGGAAATATAGTAACTCAACCTGAAATTAAAAGGATACGAATATTCATTTCAAAGCACTAACTTTTCAGAGCATAGATTAAAAAAAGTGATTCTTTCAATTCATGTCCCATATTTTAGCACTGTTTACATACTGCACATCAGTAATGATCAATACTTCAAACAGAGAAAAGGTAGTAAAAAGGCTCTCTGCTTAGCATCAAATAAAATTGGCTCACAGAGTTGTTTTACTTCCTCAGTCGAAGCCTACAAGTCTAAGGATTGAAAATGTTACATCAACATAAACTGTTTTTTTATTCATGTCTTCATTCATATTAATAGGAACATGTGAGAAATTAAAGAATTTTAACTCACAGATAAAGTAATATTTTTTGTTATTTGAACATTTATTACCATTTATTAACCTCAGTAACAACATTTACTTATATTGTATGTTCAACATCCTAAGGCATTTCACAGGAGTATTATTAAATAAAATTTAACATTGAGACACGTTATATGCTGTTTATGCTCTGTCCAAAGGCAAGGTTCTTAGCTCATTGTCTGCTGATACTTCATCCTGATACTTCTTCCTGAGCTGTTTCTGTTGCCAATTTTTGCCACTGCTGCTTTACTATCACCTCTCACTCTCAAGGTCAGGGTGAGGAGGAGGATGTTCCTAAATCAATATCAGCTAGAATGTGAAGTAAAGCTGCATTGTTGGTGTTATTCTGCATCAAATATCTGCCATAACATATTTCAAATCTGGCAACAAAGTGGGCATTTTCTACTGGCTTTGCAGAAGGCCTTGATTTTGATTTGATTTACAGTCACATGTGCCGAGATATGGTGAAAGGTTTTTTCTTGTGCGTGCTATCCAGAAAAATCGTACCTTACATAAGTGCATCAGAACAGAATACAATGTTGCTATGGTGATTGTAATGAGGTCAACCAGGTGGACCTCATGGAATATGAGTTCCCTGATGGGTCCAATCAGGGAGCCCTGGCAGACAGATATAAACGGGAGTGCCAGAGGTTCTGTTCACTCTAAGAGCTGGCACTGAGGGAGTTGGATCAGTGTCAAGGATTCTCCATGTAAATAAAGGGTGCATTGGTGATGAGATAGTGGCCTCTATGGAGCTATTTCAATTACAGCTAAGGAGAAGGTACAGAGAAAGATCGACTCTAATATATGAGAGATTCATTCATAAGTCTGATAACATCTGGGAAGAAGCTGTTCTTGAATCTGTTCGTATGTGCATTCAAACTTTTGTATCTTCTGCCTGATGAAAGAGGGTGGAAGAGAGTATAATCAGGGTGGGAGGGGTCTTTGATTCTATTGGCTGCTTTCCCGAGGCAGCAGGAAGTATAGACAGAGTCAATGGAAGGAAGGCTGGTTTTCGTGATGGACTGGGCTGCATTCACAACGGTCTGTAATTTCTTGCGGTCATGGGCAGAGCACTTGCCATACCACATTATGATGCATCTGGATAGGATGCTTTCTATGGAGCATCCATAAAAATTGGTAACAGTCATTGTGGACATGCCAAAATTCCTTAGCCTTCTGAGGAAGTAGAGGCTTTGGTGTGCTTTGAAATATAGCTTCAGAACAGAGTTCCACCAAGTCAATGATTCTACAAGGGCCATGTCGAACCCATGCTTAGATATGAAAACAAAGCACTTAAGACACTTGAAATGAAAATTCATCAGGATTTTACATGCCCATTCTGATTTTGCACAAAGTGCAAGGGAGCCACATGATATCAGAGCCCTGGCAGGTATATCAAGTTGTAAAGGAGTTGGCAGCTCAGGTTATTACTGAGCTCAGCCACCAGAGCTGAGGCAATGTGCTTTTGTATTGAGGACTGTACAATGAGGCCAGAGCATTTTGCAGTTGGGTGGAGGAGGGGAGAACAGGTGACAATGTTTTGGGGTGGAGCCTCCATAGTGCCGGGTGGATTGAAAGGGGCTGAGATGGGGTGTGTTGGGGTTAGTGTCTGGCTGAGTGTTCCTTTGAGCCCTGCAATGTCCACCTGCCATGGGCATTGTGCAAGCTGGACACAGATCCTCCAGTGAGAACATGCAGCCACTTGCAGAGGGAGCTTTCGCGATGGAGAATTTACAAAAAGCCGCAGAAAGAACAATAAGCAAGCTTCAGTGCTGAGAGGCAGATACGCTGTATCATGTGCATAGAAACATGCGGGACACCTGGGATCTTCTTTCTGGCAGGCCAACAAGCACCTCCTTTCCCTGGAGTTCACAATGCCTGGTTTGCTGAGCAGCAGATGTCTCCCATTGGCAGGGGTGGGTGACTAGCTCTGCCCTCAGGGAAGTATGAATTCAAGGAAGACTTCAGACAGGAGAAGAGTTCACTTGCGTTCTGACTTTGGCAATACTTTAAATTTAGTGCCAGCCCATGTATCAGCCTCTGCTGATATCATGGCCAATGTCTTAAAGCCCACTTCCATTCCAGAATCCCCACACAATGGCAGGTAAAAAGCTAACCAGTACAGGACATCAATACCGTTGGGAATCAGATTGGAAGCACCACTTTGTTCTGGTGGTGCCTGCTTCATTGTTTTACACTTGACATTCCATTTTGGCTTTAGACAGTTGCCAGCGCAGAAAAGAAGTCATATTACAATAAATTCTAGTATTAGCTATGGGTAACTTAGAGCCAATGAAATCTTTAATAATTCTGAGCTACAATGGATTTCCCAGGCTAACAGCATTCAATTATAACATTCAATTCATGTTCTCTACACACCCAGCCTCTCCCCAAAGCCCTGATTCATCAATTATTTATGGTAAGTTTTACAGATAACCCCAAGGATAAAGAAAAGAACCTTTGTGAACAATGAATGGAAACTTTAAAGTGTTCGAGAAGATTTGTAGCTCGGGTTGTGGATGAGGTTGCAGAGTTGCTTGCCAAGCTGGTGTGTTTGATTGCAGACGTTTCGTCACCCTGCTAGGTAAAATCGTCAGTGCACCTCCGGTGAAGCATTGGTTTTCTGTCCCACTTGTTATTTATATGCTTCAGTTTGCTGGGGTGGCTGGTATGACTTCCAGTTTTGTTCTTCAGCCCCCTAGGTATCAGGGTAGCCCACAAACCAACAAGCATCCTATGACAGCTACTGATAAACGTAAAGGACCCCATACCCACAACCACTGAAACTAATGCAATATACAAAATACCATGAAAGCACTGTGAGAGGCATTACATAGGCCAAACTGGAAGAAAACTGGCAAAAAGGTTAAATGAACACCAACTAGCCACCAAGAGACACAACCAATTCTCACTGGTCTCAATACACACAAACAATGAGGGATGCAAATTTGACTGGGACAACACATCCATAATAGCACAAGCCAAACAGAGACGTGCCATGGAATTCCTGGAGGCCTGGCATTCCAAACGGAATCTGTTACCAATCACATTGACCTCGACCTGATATAAAAACCACTGAAAAACAGACCCGGAAGTGATGCCAACCACCCCAGCAAACCGAAGCATATAAATAACAAACGGGACAGAACACAAACACTTCACCAGGGGCGCACTGATGATGTTATCTAGCAGGGTGACGAAATGTCTGCAATCAAACACACTGGGTCAGCGAGCAGGTCTACAACTGAATGGAGACTTTGACAAGATGTGGCATAATTGAAAGTACCCTTCAGAGTACTGTGCTCTCAGGGACTACTGCTTGTAACTCGGGCAATGATAGTGGGCATAGTCAGGAAACATTGCAATCTCTATGCCCTCTCTGTGTAATGTGTAAGGAGTACATGATTAAAGTGACTGCAATTCAAGTAGGATCATCTTTGCGTCAATTATAAAGATATTACATTGTATGCACTTCACCACAGGTGCCAAAAACAAACCATATTTGCTTTAATTTGTTATTTGCATGAGCACTCGTGTGAAATTAAAGAGAAATTAATGCAGTCAAATCAGCTAGTGGGTCACATTGAACCTCCCAAGTTGATCTTTCTGAAATCAAGGGGAGGCATTGACCTAATGGTCATATCACTAGACTATTAATCCAGAGACATATGAAATGTTCTAGGGATAAAGAAAAGTTTGGAATTAAGACTATGATGAAGATTAAGAAACCGTTGTTGATTGTTAGAAAAACCTATCTGGTTCACGTTTTCCTTTAGGGAAGGAAACTGTCATCCTTACCTGGTTTGAGTGTATATTTAACACCAGATAACAATGTAGTTGACTCTTAACTGCCCCTCTGGGCAATTAGAGATGGGCAAAAAAATGCTGGCCTAGCTAGAGATGCCCACATCCTGAGAATGAATGTAAATAAACACTTCACCCAGTCACATCCACATCCTGTGAATGAATAAAATGAAGGACTTTTTAAATTGGAGACAAGGTGAAGACACTGGGGGCCTTTCTTCCTGAGCTGTCTGCAAGAAGGCAGGCACAACTCTCAGTGCCATGATCGCCATTGTAGCTGGGATAAGTAACCAGGTTCTGAATCCACCCAAACCAGAACAGGGATCGCTGTTGGTACCAATCTGATTCACATCAGTTATTGAGCCAGCTGGTTCTTCCAACATACTGCATATCATAGCCTGGAGGTACAAACAGTGATAATAGAGACTCTAATTTTTCACTATCACAAGAGAAATCTCTCACACTCTGATTGCCTGCTATTGGCATACATTACAGATGGTACAGATTGACAGTCAACTGTTTAGTCACATTATGAAGACACTTTTATTTTCAATCAAGTCCTGGAGTGGGTATTGAACCTAGAACTTCTGGTTCAGTGACAGAGATGCTACCACTATACCTCCTAACCAGGGGGTTTTAGGGAAGAAAATTCACAACTCCCACCCTTACACAAAGAAGGAGCTACCTAAAAGGCTGGAGTCAGACAACTGGAGAGCTCAGAGGCAGAGTGTAAATATGGGCAACTGGGGGAAGATCTAGGATAGAGTAACCATAGATGGAGCAAAAAAAAACAGATGAGCACAGACTCTGAGTCTGATGATCAGCTTCACAACCTGAGGTGATTTGTTTAAAGTAAACCTCTAATCCTCTTTTAAGAAAGACATCCAGTAAAACTCTCCTACTTTCACTTGATGGAATTGAGAATTATATATTCAAATACATCAATTTCTGTGCTTCGAACAATGAATGCCCCAAAACCCACAGCCTTCCTGCATCACATCCTGTACTTACTAGCCTTGCCTTTTCCTGGGGTCCTATGAACGAATGGGATTATTATTATGAGCATGGGCTTGGGGTTAAAACATAAATATCCAGGGATAGAAAAGTTCTGTCACCAACATTTCAGGAGGAAAAGCAAGAGTCACGGCATGTGCACTCCTACAAATGGGAAAACTAAGTCCATACAATGAAATAAATCTAGCTACTTTAGATGTCAAAAAGGCATAGTCTCTTCCTAAACTCATTTACACTTGGTTCCGATTTATTTTGAGTGAAAACCCACATTTTAGATTTACCCATTATTCAGCAATACGGTGGAAACAGCCCAGAGAGAATGCATGTTTTTTTTTGCGGAATTTGTTGTACTGAGACACAGAGACAAAGCATAGGCTCTGTACTTGCAGCTGTGAGTATAATTAAGGAGCCTGTCCTGATGCAGCTGGACAGCTCAATGCCAAATATTATTGTCGACATGTGCAAACAATTTTCTTTTCTTAAACATTTTTTTTCAGAACAGTATCAAGTGGTGCAGTTATTAAACATGTCCTGGAATGTTGCTGAGCCATGCAAACCACACAGGTCCAGGTCAATCCCCAATTTGTGCCAAATTCCCTGATCTCATCCATGGTCATAATGGAAGATAGCATAAGGGCCAGAAGTATTACACAGTGTCCGAGCCAGCAAAGCCACCCACTCCTGAACACTGTGGTCCATGTGTGTTAGTTTTGGACAATGGCCATGATCAGGCCTGGTTGCAAAATTACCTGTGATTGAACAATCGGTCAAGCTTATGGTCTGGCCTTACACACATAGACTAAATCCTACTGAAGCAGGATATTAGAGAAAACGACAGCATCTATGAAACAATGACTAATGAGATTATCATCTTATGTGTGTTCAGTAAACACATATTGAAAATAAGTTTCTTTCCATCACTGGATTATGTTACAAGACCTCCATTTGGAAAAGATCTTGAAATGGTTATAGTTTCTCTTCTCCGTTGAAGTAAACTATTGGCAAAAGAAAGATGGCTGTACAATTTCCTTCTCAGCCAAGAATTAATTATGATTTTTTGACTCATGGAAATAAAGTAAAAAAACATTTTTTTAGGGACACAACCACACATGGGGACAACATCTGCAGTACTTTTCTGCGAGCAGTTGCCAGATTTTTTTAAGCAATTTTTTTTTCAGTTCCTTACAGGCACATTAAAAGCAGTTAAATCACTTTTATAAGATCTAAGAGCTTGAACAATGACTGTGAAGGAATCAGGAGGTTGGAGATAAGTTTACTTTTACAAGTTTACTTGTGGAGCCCATTAGTGTTTATGATGACAACAGCTCAGAAGTAACGAGAGTCAGGCTTTTTAGATTAGCTTTGTCTAAACAGCCTAAGTTTACAACTGCATTAAAGAAATTAAATTATCAACACAGCAAAGAAATAGAGCTGGTATTGTGGAAAAACCTTCTTCCCTTCTTGAAACACTTTGGTGCCAGTTTGGAAGCATTCTCAGCAAGGTGAAATTTACAACTAGTTAATTAGCTTTCAGCGAAAGCTGAGAAACAAAGCAAGTGAGACATTACTATCAACTTCTCCTTTTAGTCACCAACTTCTGGCTAAATTTCATCCTTTTTGGTCTGCTGTATCTCTTCATTGCTTCACACACATATAACCAAGAGGCTTCATTTTAATACAAAACATTCATTTCAATGTTTGAACACTGAACATTCCCTGTCACTTTTCTCATTTACTTTTTTTGCTGACTTATTGGATTTACACCCCATTTCTCAGACCCTAATGCAAAAGGCTGTTTTTGATGCAGTGATCGGGAGGTGTTTGCTTTAGGTTTATTGCAGAGGGCAGTTAGTAACTGAAAGGGTTAACGCTTACCACAAGATAAGGTCGACACATCAGGACATAGAGGACTGTACCTGGGAGGAGACAAGCGGTTCTGCATGCATTCATCAGTGTGTGTACCATAGAGTCATACAGCACAGAAACAGACACTACGGTCTAACCAGTTCACACCGAACATTATCCAGCTCCTAATCAGATAATGCCTACAGCCATTCAGCCCATCAAGTCCACACCAATCCTCTGAAGAGCCTCCCACCCAGATGCACCCTATCCCTGTAACCCTGCATTTCCTCTGGCTAACCCACCCAGCATGCACATCCCTGGATGCTATGGGACAACTTAGCATGGCCAATCCACCTAACCTGCACATCTTTGGACTGTGGGAGAAACACAGAACACCCGGAGGAAACTCGGGCAGACACTAGGAGAATGTGCAAACTCCACACAGGCAGTTGCCCGAGGTTGGAAGCAAACCTGGGTCCCTGGTGCTGTGAGGCAACAGTGCTAACCACTGAGCTATTGTGCCACACACAAGGAAGGAGGTGTTTCATCTCTGGGTGATCTTGAACTCCCAACCTTCCAGTTAACAGCCGAACGTGGTAACCTATTGAGCTACAGAGACAGGCGATTCAAATAAATGCTCCAATTCACAGACAGAAAAAGAGAAATACTCGCAATCAGTAATTTAACTCCTTTTTCTGTGATGTCGTACTTTGTTTAATTTGTTTTCTGCACGTGGTTGCTGCATTCTGAATCCAGACAGCCCTAAACCATCCTCCCAATCACCCTACCCCATCCTGTGCTCCTCCTTTGGGTTTGACTTCGCTCTTGCTCCATGCTACTTGTGCTGCAGTTTTATCCTCGTGTTTTGCTGACAAAAGCAACATTCTGCTGAAACTCTTCATCTTGTATTTATCAGGGTACAATCACAATACCAGGTCTTGAAGGGTACATCAACAGTTACATTCAAAGCGCACCAAATGCAGCTTCAGAGAATCTTGAAGTCTTTCTCTCCCATGTTGTATCATTTGTTCTGTTATGCTCAGGTCAGAATCAGCAGCTGAAATGCATCTCCCTTTTAACAGAGTTAGCCAGGTTTAACTTGCCCAGCTTTGGTGTGGCATGGCGGCTCAGTGGTCAGCACTGCTGCCTCCCAGCACCAGGGACCCAGGTTTAATTCCAGCCTTGGTCAACAGTCTGTGGGTAGTTTGCATGCTCTCCCCATGTCCATGTGGGTTTCCGCTGGGTGCTCCGGATTCCTCACACAGTCCAAAGATGTGCAAAGTTAGGTGGCTTGGCCATGCTAAATTACCCATAGTAACTGTGGACGTGTAGGTTAGGTGCATTAGCTATGAGGAATGCAGGTTTAGGGGAATGGATCTCGGAGGGTTGGTGTGGACATGTTGGGCTGAATGGCCTGTTTCCGCATTGTGGGTGCTATGTCTAGTGTGAGCATTTGGACCCCCTGCTGAGTTGTGTATCCTCTCAGCAGTAAGTTAACATTGGCTGAACTGTGATGGTGTAAACCACCAGGCAGTACTGTACAAGGCCATGTGCCACGAGCAGTGGAAGAAGTGGGTATTGATTAATACCATATCTTGATGCTGTGCCTGCTTCTGAAGGACTTTTAAATTTTATCTGTTTAGAAGTGACAGCTTCACAAAATCATATGTTGAGAACCATTGGGGGGATTTCTATTAAGAATCAACAGCATGAACCTTTCTGATGCTTTGTGGATAATTGGACTGCATGTGACATTTTGAGCTTTACAGGCAGATTTCTCTCATGGACGTTCATTGGTCGATGCTGAAATAAGTGATCATGCTCAGAATGTTGATGAAAGCATCCCAATTTAATACATTACACAAATAAAAAACTCTGGAGCCAAGTGATTGCCCCTTCATTTCGTAAGTTTAAGGCAGTTAGTACATTACTTAATCTGTACAAAGCACATTCCTCATCAGTGCACAATATTAGTTGTGTCTCTCCACAAGTGCATAGGAGTTTGTACTGAGACTGTGCAAGGATCTTGGCTTGACCTGAACCTCCTTAGCAAAGACCTCTTTCACCATAGTAGTTTAAAAACTGCTATTCAACAGATGAGGTTTATCACAGGGAACTTGTCAGTAGCTTAGATAACAAGGTGTAGAGCTGGATGAACACAGCAGGCCAACCAGCATCAGAGGAGCAAGAAGGCTGACATTTTCAGGCCTAGACCCTTCTTCAGAAAATGAAGAAATGATGATGAAAATTTTTCTGAAGAAGGGTCTCGGCGCGAAACGTCAGCCTTCCTGCTCCTCTGATGCTGCTTGGCGTGCTGTGTTCATCCAGCTCTACACCTTGTTATCTCAGATTCTCCAGCATCTGCAGTTCCTACTATCCTTGTCAGTAGCTTTCCATTTTCCCATTCCTTGACCCAAATGATGTGTGCTGGCAAAACATGCTCAGGAAGCTTGCTCCATATGGGCCTCTCAGTTGGAAAGTTGATGGAAAATGTCATTATGGAGTGGAGTAGTGAGGTGCAGCATGAGTGTAAGTTTTCATCATTTAGTGTATATGGTAGGGATGGGCTGGAGTGATGTTTGTGAGAACTGGGAACTCAGAGGTGGGGTGCTGAGCGGAGCGTTCCAGTTATGGTGCACATTACTGCATTCAATTGCTTGTCAATAAGGTGTCCGCGTGCGTGCGTGTGTGCGCGCGTGTGTGTGTGTGCGTGCGCGTGTGTGTGTGTGTGCGTGCGCGTGCATGCGTGTGTGAGTGTGTGTGATGTCCCTTGCTGGACAGGTACACAGTACTCTGCATGGAGTGTAAGAGAGCAAGTGCTGGGGCCTGTTGTGTGGTGGCAGCAGTATCCATCATGGATGAAGCAAGTTTGGTTCATAATTTTTTCAATTTTTAACCTTTGCTGGCGATTTCTACAGATGCTCTTGGTAGGGCAAAGTCCTGTTTCGAGTCACTCCCAAGTTTGTTGAGTTATTTTCATCTCTGAACATCAACGCAGATATGCAATTCGTTTTTGGCATTGACACAGCTGAGGAGCAATACATGGGCCGTGGTTTTAGTGGGATGTGATGTGCTGCAGCAGAGTGCAACTTTGTAACAACTTCATCAATCGTCTGATCCAGAGCGCAGGAGGATGGAGTGTTGTTGGCATAACAGACATTATCAGCAGATGAACTTGTGAGACATGATTGTTGACCTGTCATTTGTATTTCTGGTGAACAGTGACGGGCCTAACAGTGAGCACTGTGGTAGTCTGTTGGCCTGTCTTCTTCATATGTGTTCTCTCCCTTGCCTGAAGTGGACCTTCGCGTGTTGTAAAAAGAATGTTTCAACAATGTCCCACCCAAGGTTGGAAGCATTCTGCATAGCCTTTGTGGTGGGGCATTGTGCCATACTGTATCATAGGCAACTGTGACGTGCACTAGGACTATGTCTGTCTTTAGGATCATTTGGAAACCGTTTTCAATCTAAGTAATGAGTCCCAGAACATGATCACATTTTCCATGTTCATTAAAAGAAACCAGCTTAATAAGGATGGTATATAATTCCAGAAATGTACAGAATCCCAATTAAGGAGAGGAAAGGGATTTTTTAAAAAAAAAATCATTGATCATACTGTACTTCCTACTTATTATCCAGTATCAGTTTTGTCCCTGCTGATTCCTTAGTCAGAAGGCTGTGAGTTCAGTTTTCAGAGATCTGTAATATCTGGTAGACATCTCAGAGGGATTGAGTGTTATTTTGCTGAAGTAGCTACTTTTCGGATCATACATTAAAACTGTGGCCCCTTCAGCCCTCTCAGGAGAAAGGTACCATAGCAGCAGGGAAGTTCTGCTGAAACTCTGGCCAAAATTTATTCTAAAAACAAATTATCTAAGTGTTTATTTCATGCGGTTGTGTGAGTCTTTGCTTTGTGTGAATTGGCTGCATTTCTGCCTACATTGCAGTGTTACATTTCAACGATACTTCATTGGTTGGGAAACATATTGCAACACTGTGCCAATGTGAAAGATGCTAAAAATGCAAGTACTTTCATGTGTCTTTTTATTCACCTACTGGAAAGTGAAAGGGACTACCACTGTGCCACGAGAGTCCTCCTGGGGATATTTTCTAGTCAATCTATTCAGACATAGAATCAGAGAATCCCTACAGTGTGGAAGCAGGTCACTGGCCAATCAAATCCAATCCAGCCCTCCAAAGAACATCCCACCCTGACACACACCCTATTCTAACCCTGTAATTCTGCATTTCCCAAGGCTAATATACTTAGCCTACACATCCCTGGATATTATGGGCAATTTAGCCTGGCCAGTCCACCTACCCTGCTCATCTTTGGACGTGGGAGGAAACTGGAGCACCCGGAGGAAACCCACGCAGACACGGGGAGAATGTGCAAACTCCACACAGACAGTCGCCTGAGGGTGGAATTGAACCCAGGTTCCTGGCACTCTGAGTCAGCAGGACTAACCACTGAGTCACTGTGTCGCCTGTGTTATTACATACCTGTGTGGCAGTTGGAACTTGAACCTAGACCTCTTAACTTAGAGGTAGCGACACTACCACTGCATCACAAGAGCACTTATGTGTGCTGTCATATTAATGGTAATGATCTAATGATTAATTGGTCATCATCTGAAGTTTAGTTAATTTAAAACAGTAAAACACATAACAAGTTAATAGGCAGACATGACAGCAAACTAATTTTTATGTGTGCAGCTTGGAAAACTAAAGCAGGCTAGCTGCCAGGAAGAGTTGCAACATTGGATCGGTGCAATATATGGAACTCTTAAAGGTGAATTTTCTTAAAGGAAAGGCTCATATACAATATGGGATCAGCCCAATTTTGGTGCTCTGCATGTTAAGAGAAGTTTTCTTGCTATGTACAAAAGGCACTAAAGCAACAATATGTATTGCAGCATTGTATATGTGATTACATTGCATAATATTTTCATCTTACGTGATGTTCTGTCAGATTCCTATTTGCTTGTTGGATGGAAATGAATCGTCACAAGCAGAACTTTCAAGATAATCTCTAAATTTCTCACTGAACCAGGAATATAATTGACAATCTTATTGGATCAAACCTAGCTGATTTCTTGCAGTTCATGTCTGCTGCTGGTTAGATATTTTCCAATAACATTCAGCTCAGAAATATGTTACTCTGTAACTTGCTGAATACAAGGGAAATGAATCTGGGACATGAAATAATGCAACCCTGAAAATCTATCTCCTTATTGAATGAGAAAACAACAGAAGACTGACTGAGTAGTGTCAAAGAGAGGTAAATAAATACTTAAGAGAGAAAGAAAAGGAAAACGAAATGAAGCAAAAATCAGAAAATGCTTTAAATTTGAGATTCTTCAAACTTCTTAAGAATTTACTGTATGCAGAAAGGAGATGTAACATTTTAGATCATTTCCTTAATGGATTGATTGGCACAGCAGTCACACTCCTAACCAGGAATCCTAACTTTCAGAGTGGTAAGTTTCCCAATTAATGTGAAAATACAGCAAGACTTTTATTTTAGAAAAAAGATGGGCAAACTAAGGGAAAATGCCCTGTGTGCAAGGTAAATGGAACAGTGGTGTAAATTGATTAGCTGGTCCTGGAGATTCACAACTCAGGCTGTATCTCTTCATCCACTGAACCTGCTGGCTGACTGGTGCATTAACAACAGCGGCACATTGTTAACACGTTGAATATTTTGCAGGCAAATCTGGACCATCAATCTAACAACAGTCTATGATGATGAGAAACTGCTGCACTGAAGTTACTTCCATTGCAACCAATTCAGCTTAACCGTAAAAGTCTGTGTTCCATGTAACACACTGCCAGGATATTAAAGAAGAACTGATGGAAATTGAAAATCGTGTTAAATCAAGTGAGTGGGAAGGCACAGCCTCTCACATATTCTCCATATAGCCTGCTGCATTTTGTCCTACATATAAGACCAGTTTTAACATTTTTCATTTAGTTGTGGGCCGTAACCCTTGTCTGAAGGATTTCATAATGCCATTTTATTACGTGCGCTATTATTGTAAATTGTATGTTCACCTCAGAGATCAAAGAAACAGATCATCAAATCTTTAGCTTCTGTCAAATCTGTATTAATATCACTGTAATGCTCAGGCAGATTTTTACAAGTGCTAAAGAGTATAAAACTGTAATGTAAAAACAGAAACATATCAAAGATGATGGCTAATGCAGTTAAAATGCAGAATCTAAAATCATGCTTTCTACAAAAAGAACAATGTCATGTTTGATTTGCACTTTTGAACAAGATTTCACTGCTATTAGAGGTGCATTATGTCGAGACAAATTGTTTTCAATTATTAAAAAATGTTTAATGTCTATTTGGTTCACAGAGCAAGCGGATTGCCTTAAGGTAAGCAATTTTTAAATTACTGGTTTAAAATCAATGTCAGTTTTAGGCCTCATTTAAACAATGTAGCTTGCTGAATAATACAAGGCCATTTAAAATAGAGCAGGAAATTTCAGCAAAGAGACACAGCATGGCAATGGAGGGATACATTATGATGGATGTGGCAGCTGCTGCCATGGGAAGAAGATAGAGGAGGAGGCTATATCCTTTCCTGTCAGTTTATCTGTCCCACTGGAATTTCTTGACTTTTAGTGAAGACAATTCAGACATAGATTTAGACTAAGGAGACAAATGACAGTTAATCTATGTTCTGACTTGTAGGAGAATTTTGAATTGCAGTCAGTAGTCAGTACAATCTTGTGTGTAACTGATAAGTTTGAAATCTGTCTGCAACATCTCCACTATGAACCATTTTTCACTCCATGGTTGGACATTTCCCTTTTCAGGTAATTTATTATGCAACAGTTCACAGCTACCTTCCCATTAACCTAAGAATACCAAGACAAAACAACCAAAGAACTACAGATGCTAGAAATCAGAAAATTCCTGGAAAAACACAGCAGGTCTAGCAGCATCATTGGAAAGAAAACAAGAGATAAGTTTCCGGGTCCAGTGATCTTTCTTCAGGGCCTGAGCACTTTCTCCCATGTCCTTACTCCAACCCCCACACACACCAGGCCTTGTTATCACATGGGCTGCTACCACAAACAACCCATTGTTAGCTACTAACAATCCCCATTAGCAGCTATTCATTCTCCCAGCCTGACCATTACCCATTCCTTTGTCTGCCGAACCATTTTTCTCTTTCTGGGCTGTAGTTGTATCTAGATGTAATCAGGGATAGTATATTCAGGGGAATAGACATTGTTCTCTGTGGCCAGAGTCAAGAGTCCCGAAGGCTGTGTTGCCCTGGCGCCTGGGTTCAGCATATCTCAGCTGAGCTGCACAGAAACTAGGAGTGGGAGTGACAAGATCTAGTTGTTGCAGTCTACATGGATACCGATGATACAAGTGGAAAGAGAAAAGAGACTCTGCTGAGGGAATATGAGTAGTTAGATGTTAAATTAAAAACAGAACCAAAAAGGCAATGTCCTCTGGTTAACAACCTGAGCCACAAGGCAATTGGTACAGGGTCAACAAGATTAAAGAGGTAAATGTGTGGGTCAAAGATTGGTGTAGGAGAAATGAGTTTGAATTCATGGGACATTGGCACCAGTACTGGGAATGTCCACCCTGAATCATTCTGGGACCAGGTGAATCACATGACCAGGGCTGTGAATGGGGCTTTAAACTAAATGGATGGGGGGGCGCGGATTGGTGGGGTTCAGTTGCATGGATAATTATGAAAGACGTTAAAGGGAAGGAAGGCTCAGCTGAGATTATTAAAATTTTCAGAACATGTAATAAGACAGGGAGTATGGAAAGAGTTAGGAGTCTGGCTTCAGGCACAGCAGATAAAGGACAAGTATGAGAAGGGGGCAGACAATGTGGAACTGAGGGTATTGTAATTAAATGCATTCAGCATATGAAACGAGGTAAATGAACATGTAGTGCAGATTGAAATTGGTGGGTACAATATTGTACATATCACAGAGATGTGGCTGCGAGGGAATCCATGGCTGGGAACTAAATGTCCAAAGATAAGCGTCCTATTGAAAGGACAGGCAGATGGGCAGGGGGACAGAGCTGCCTTGTAAGTAAGAAATAAAATTAACTCGATAGCAAGAAGTGATATAGAACCAATAGGCAAAGAATCTGTGTAGTTAGAGTTGAGGAACTACAAAGGTAATGCTCATGATGAGAGTTATGTTTGGCCTTCTAGCGGTAGACAGGATGTGGGGCAGAAAATAAAAACAGGAGATAGAAAAGGCGGGCAAAAAAAGGGCTTTAACAATAATCATGGGCACTTCAATATGTAGCTGGACTGGCAAAATCAGGTTGGTAGCGGATCTCAAGAAGGGGAATTTGTGGAATGTCTACGAGATGGGTTTTCGGAGCAGATGGTGACAGGCTCCACTCGGGAACAGGCAATTACGGATCTGGTGATGTGTACTGAGGCAGATTAGGGAGCTTAAGGTGAAGGAAGCCCTAGGAAGCAGTGAACATTAAATGAAAGGATTCATCCTGCACTTTGACAGGAGAAGCTGGACTCAGATGGAAAAGTATTACAATTGAGAAAAGGTAACTACAAAGACAGGGGAGAGTAGTTGGCCAGAGATGATTGGAAGGGGAGTCTTGTAGAGAAGAACAGCAATGGCAGGACTTTCTGTGGGTGATTAAAGAGGCAAAGGAAATTTCCCCAAGGAAGAAGAAACATACTAATGGCAGGGCGAAGCAACCGTGGCTGACAGGGGAGGTCGGGGACAGCATAAAAGTAAAAGGGAAAGTATATAATGTGGTGAAGATTAGTCGGAAGTGAGAAGATTGGGAAGCCTTTAAAAAGAAGCAGAGGATAACTGAAAAAAGCAATTAGGGGTGAGAGAGTGAAATATGAGGGTAAGCCAGCTAGTAATATAAAAGAAGACGGCAAGAGTTTTTCAAGATATGGAAAAGGCAACAGTGGACATTGGACCATGAGAAGATGGGGCTGGATAAGTAGTATTGCACAAGAAATAAATGGCGGAAGAATAGTATTGGTGTTTTGCTTCAGTTTCCACAGTGGAAAACACCAGCAGCTTGCCAGAACTTCCAGAAAGTCAGGAGGCAGAGGTGAGTGTAGTGCCATCACTAAGGTGAAGGTGCTGAGGAAGCTGGAAGGTCTGAAGGTGGATAAATCAGCCACACCAGATGAAGTACACACCAGAGTCCTGAAGGAAATGGCTGAGGAGATTGTACGGGCATTTGTCAGGAATCACTGGAGTCAGGGAGGGTCCCAGAGGGCTGGAAAATAGTCAATGTCACACCCCTGTTTAATAAGGGAGGGAGGCAGAAACTATTGGCCCTTGAGCCTGCCTCAGTCATTGGTAAGATTTTAGAGTCCATTGTGAAGGATGAGATTGCGGAATACTTGGAAGTGCATGGTAAAATAGGGCAAAGTCAGCAAGCCTCCATCAAGGGGATGTCATGCCTGACAAATCTGTTAGAATTCTTTGAGGAAATAACAAGCAGGTTAGACAAAGGATTTCGAGAAGGCCTTTGACAGAGTGTTGCACAGGAAGCTGCTAAATAAGAGAAGATCCTATGGTATTAGGAACAAGGTTATGGCATCAGTAGAGGATTGGCTGACTGGCAGAAGGCTGCGATTGGGGATAAAGGGTCTTTATCAGGATGGCAGCCTGCGACTAGTGAAGTTCTGCAGGGGTCTGTGTTGGGACCACAGCTTTTCATTTTATACATTGAGGATCTGGATGAAGGAACTAAGAGCATTGTTGCTAAATTTGCATATCACACAATGATAGGTGGAGGGACAGCCAGAAGTGCCAAGTACATGATCCATCTCGGCCTCCTCCAGTGATCTCCAGCATTACAGAAACTGATCTTCAGCCAATTCGATTTGTTCCACGTAATACCAAGAAATAATTGGAGACACTGGATACGGCAAAGGTTATGGGCTATGACAACATTCGATAATGGTACTGAAGACTTGTGCTCCAGAACTTGCCACTCTCCTAGCCAAGCTGTTCCAGTGCAGTTATAACATTGGCATCTACTCGACAATGTGGAGAATTGTCCAGGTTTGTCCTGTACAAACAAGCAGGAGAAAACCAACCAGGCCAATTACCGCCCCATCAGTCTACTCTCGATCATCAGTGAAGTGATGGAAGGTGCCATCAACAGCGCTATCAAGCAACACCTGCTCAGCAATAACCTGCTCAGTGACGCCCAGTTTGGGTTCTGCCAGGACCACTCAGCTCCTGACCTCATTACAACCTTGGTTCAAACATGGACTAAAGAGCTGAATTCCAGAGGTGAGGTGAGAGTGACAGCCCTTGACATCAAGGCTGAATTCGACTGAGTGTGGCATCAAGGAATCCTGGCAAAACTGGAATCAATGGATATCAGAGGCCAGGAATACTGTGGCAATTAACTCACCACCTCACTCCCCAAAGCTTGTCAATCATCTACAAGGCAAAGTTAGGGGTTTGATGGAATATTCTCCACTTACCTGGATGGGTGCAACTCCAACAACACTCATGAAGCTTGACACCATCCAGGACAAAGCAGCCCGCTTGATTGGCATCACATCCACAAGCATCTACTCCCTCTGACACCGATGCTCAGTAGCAGCAGTGTGCACTGCCTACAAGATGCACTGCAGAAATTCACCAGAGATCCTCAGACAGCACCTTTCAAACACACGACCACTTCTATCTAGAAGGACAAGGGCAGCAGACATATGGGAACACCATCACCTATAAGTTCCCCTCCAAGCTACTCACCATCCTGACTTGGAAATATGTGGTAATTTCTTCACTGTCGCTGGGTCAAAATCCTGGAATTTCCTCCCTAATAGAATTGTAGATCCACCCACAGCAGGTATATTTCAGCAGTTCAAGAAGGTGGGTCACCGCCATCTTCTCAAGGGTAACTAGGGACAGGTAATAAATGCTGGACAACCAGCGATGCCCATATCCCACAAATGAAAAAAAAACAATGTTGGAAAGTGTGAGATTATGCACTAAGATCGGTAGAATGGAGGCATAGATTATTTTCTAAGTCGGAAAAGTCTTCAGAAATCTGAAGCACACAGGGATTTGGGAGTCCTAGTTCAGGATTCTCTTAGGTTAGCATTAATTTCAAGAGGGCTAGAATACAAGAACAGAGAGGTACTGCTGTGGCTCTACAAGGCTCTGATCAGACCATATTTGGAATATCGTGAGCAATTTTGAGCAACATATCTAAGGAAGGATGTGCTGGTGTTGGAGAAGGTCCAGAGAAGGTTTAGAAGAATGATCCCAGGGATGAAAGGCTTGTCATAGGAGGAGTGGTTGATGACTCTGGGTCTGTACTTGATGGATTTTAGAATGGCGAGGTGGGTGGGGTGGGGAATGTCATTGAAACTTAAAGAATACTGAGAAGCTTGGATAAAGTAGACATAGAGAAGATGTTTCCACTAGTGGGAGAGATAAAGACCTGAGGGCACTGCTTCAGAGTTAAGGAACACCCTTTAGAACTGAGATGATGAGGAATTTCTCCAGCCAGAGAGTGGTTAATTTATGAACTTTCTGACGCAGAATGTTATGGAGGCCAAGTCATCAAATGTATTTAAAACAGAGATAGATAGAGTCTTGATTAGTAGGGGGACGAAGCGTTACAGGGAGATAGCAGGATAATAGGTTTGGGAAACATATCAGCTATAATTGAATGGTGGTGCAGGCTCAATGAGTTGAATTGCCTAATTCTCGCCCTATAGCTTATGGTCTTTTGGTCATTACATGAGACTCATGTACCATGAATAATACTTGACACAGAAAATTTCAATCCTGAATGTTTCTCAGATCTTCCAGCGTCTTTGTGAAAAACACTTGTGGAAACATCAGTGTGCATTCCCATTTCAGATATATGTTTAAGGGAAGGTAATTGGTGAAGGAGCTGACGACGGTTGTACCAGAGATGTGAGGTGGTTCTTCAAATAATCACCATCTTACTCTCAGGTTGGCATGCTTCCAACCAGCAGAGAGTGGGCTTTCCCCTCTGATTCCCATTGACTTAAATTTTCCAGAGCACCTTGATGACACACTCGGTTAAATGCTGCTCTGATGTCAAAGGTATTCACTTTCCCCTCAACTCCTGCAACCAGCTCTTCACAAGTAGGCCAGACAATTGGAAGAACACAACAGTGTCACAGTGATGAACTTGCCTTAGAATTTCCCTTCTCTCTGTTACGAGCACCAGGATTCTGTGCAGTAATACAGCTATGATTGAGAACTCAGTGGGAAAGAGGAATTGAACCTCTATTCCACCATGACACAACCTGAGAAACCATGCAAACTGAGAAATGGCCATTAACAAATCTCTTGAACGCTCCGTTTTTCTCTTGTATCAGCATAATGACTTCTTTTCTGAACTAAGCCTTATTCCCTGCAAGCTTCCAAAGAGATCAGATTTCATTAGAACAGCTGAATATGAGAATTCACATCTTTGGATATACCTCAGTCAGGATGTGAGAGAAACTCACATAGTTCTCTTTAGTGCTGAGAAGGTGGAAGGGATACCTAAGAGATGTGTTCAAAGCTATGAAGGGCTCTTATACAGTAGATAAGAAAAAAAACTGTTTCCAAGGGCAGGAAGATTGGTGACCAAGGTACACAGATTTACGACAATTAGCTAAAGAATCGATGGAGAGATGAGGAGACTGATTTAACAGCATATTGTTGTGATCTGGAATGAAATATCTGACATGGTGATAGAAGCAGTTTCAATCGCAACTTTCAAAAGGGAATTAGATATGTACTTGAAAAAGAAAGATTTGTAGGGCTATGGAAGTAGAGCAGAGAAGTAGGGTCAATTGCACAGCTTTCTCAAAGAGTTAACACCATCATAATGGGCTTTCTGAGCTGGGAGATCCTATCATTCTTCTTTAAAGTGACGATTATTACTTCAAGGTTGTGCCAACTGTATAAGAAATACAAACGATCACAAAGGGAAACAGTCTGCGCAGAGAAAATATTATTTTTTTAAATGTACATCAGGGACATTAAGCTGAATAAAATATCTTGTTGTTGCCTTTGGGGCTACCATACCTTTGGGGCTGGTTGCTTTAAAACAACATTGCCACCTATTGTGATGTTGTGGTCAAGCTGTCAAAGGGCTGAAACTGGATGAGAAACTGTAAATCTGTAGCTGCCTGGACTTAATCGCTCTTGGCATTAATCTTGTTTACAAGATATAAATCTTGGTTGAGGCTCGAGGCCTTTATCAGTTACCCGAGGATTTGGTGAGGCAGTGGGCTCTGTGAGGGAGCAGTTAGGAATGGGAAGATATAAATTGAGGCCGGGGCTTGAGGCCTATTCACTTAGCTGAGGAATTGGACAGTCACTGCTCTTAGGGATTGTCTGCAAATTGTTGTAAATTAGAAAAACATTTTTTTTTGGATAAGTGACTGCACTTGGATTTAACTGAGAAAGCTAAGGCCAGTGTAAAATGATGATAAAAGTAATGGAACAGAAGTAAAGTTAAAGTTTAAAGTAAAATTTGCAAAAGTTTAAGATGAGGACGTTGCATTGCAGCAAGAGTTTCTGGAGTGAAATAAAGGCCTTGGCACGATTAGTATTCTTTAAAGGGAAGAACTAACAAGCCTAATCCTAAGGGAAGTCATGACAGTGCAGCTTGCACCCATGACAAACTCCTCGTGCATTTCTGGAAATCATGGATGCTTCTAGTGCCCGTGGCAACCATGTGTGCAGGAACTTTGTTGAGTTTCAGCTAGTGGCTACCAGAGCTGAAGCTGCACTTAGACTCACAGTGGAGCATCTGCGATGTTGAGATTGTCATGCTCAGCATATTCAGTGAGGCGGTCACACTGCAGGTAAAGATTGAACAGCCAGAAACGGGATGACTGACCTCCAGGCAGAGTAGAGGACGGCAGGTCATGCAGGAGTCCCTTGTGGCCATCACCCTGTCTAACAGATAGAACCGCTTTGGATACGTTGGGGACTACTTCACCAGCGAAGGCAGTCCATAGCACCATGGGTAACTCTGTTGTACAAGAGGGGAGGAAGAAGAATGGCAGGGCTGTAGTGACAGGGGTTTCAATAATAACAGGAACAAACAGGCGTTTCTGCGGCTGTAAAGGATGGAAAGATGTCTTCCCAGTTTGTAGGTCAAGAACATCTTGGAGTGGTTACATGGCATTCTGAACGGGAGGGTGCACAGCCAATGTTTGTGCTATTTATGAGTGCCAATGCTGTTATTCAAAAAGGGGATGAGGTCCTACAAGCGGAATATAAAGATGTAATTAACATGTAGGGCCTCAAAAGTGGTAATCTCAGGATCGCTACCAGTGCCATTTGCTAGCGAGAGTAAAAATAACAGGATATACCCAATGACAAGAAAAATGGTACAGGACAGAGAGATTCAGATTCTAGGGGCATTAGGACTATACAATGGAACTGGTGGAACTGCTATTTGTGGTAAGGGTTACATCTGAGCAAGACAAAGATAATGTTCTTGAGGGTTGGGGGGTGGTGGTTTGGTGTTTGCTATTGCTGTCAAACTAGAATGGCAGGAGATTGAGAACCTAAGCAGGGAGACAGAGAAGGGTGAAACAACGATAGAAGCAGAAGACGCAATGATAAGAAGCAAAAGTGGAAGGCAGAAACAAAGCCATAAAACAATTAGGGCCACTGTAAAATAAATCTGAGATGACAAACTGTAAAAAAGGCAAGTCTAAAGGCTTTGTGTCTAAATACACAGAACATTCGCAATTAGGTAGGTGAATTAGCACCGCAAATAGATACAAGCAGTTCTATAGTTGTGATTACAGAGACATTGCTGCAGGATAACTGAGGATGGGAACTGAACATTCAAGGGTATTAATCATTTAAGAAGCAGAGGTAAAAAGTGAAGGGAGATGGGTAGCATAGTTAGTAAGGTCAAGGGAGAAATGTAAGTCACTACAGACGGAAGACATTCTTATTGTCAGCTTAGAATAATGTTACATTATCATTTGCACCAAATGTGGGAAACACACTAGATGACAAAACGCCACATATCACGGTGCATATTCCTTCAGTGGTGCACAGCAGTGTCTGTCTGGATTATTGTCCAAGCCTCCATGCTCTGATCTGACTCAAGAGGTAAGAGCGCTCCCACTGAACCACAACTGACACCTACCACTGGAACTGAGGCAGTTTCTCCCCTGTTTCTGGAATGTTCCTTTATCAAGGAGGCATTGAGAGACGATGCAGTGCATTTTCTTTTGATGCCATGACCTTCAAAAAGAGTCCATAAGACAGGCCTCTGGGCCCAATGGATCCTTCCCACCGACACTAGCTCAGAAATAAGAAAATCAACTGATAGTAAATCAAATGTCTTGGAATAATAATAGATGACGACGGTGGAGTAGGCAGCCTTTGGGCTCCTGTGCCCGGGCTTGTCATCTCCATCCACACTTTCCTTTTTTTCTTTTTCCTTCTACCTTCTTTTTCTCTCACGCTCATCTCACAAAGAGAGCTCTTCGGCAGGAGGCAGCTTCGATGGGCTCCGGAGTAGCAGCGACATTTTCAGCGACAGCGTGGCTGCAGAGACCGGCCTGTGGTCGGCTTGTGAAGCCTGGAGTAAGATTCTCGCTTCCACCTGGAGTAGGCCCCTGGCAGTGGCATTGCATGTAGCCCAGAGTGGGACTCCAACGTCGGCATGCTGTAGCAGCGGAGGAGGAAAAGTTGGACTCTCTTTCAGTTATCCTTTTTTCTTATTTTAGTCTAAGTTAATGTGAATGGCACTTATATACGATCAACGGTACACATTTTTCACTGTATTTTATATTGAATGCACATGACAATAAAGGGTATCCATTGTTCATTTGAAATCAACGTAATAGTGAGGAAGGGTACTGGCTCGAAAAACCATGATGTGAAATTTGCATGGGTGGAGATAAGAAATATCATCAAACAGAAAATATTGTAAGTGATTGTCTGTAGGCCCTCAAACAGTCGTGGAGATGTAAAGGAATGCATTAAACAAGAAATCAGAGGCACATGCAATGAGGGTACAATGATAATCATGGGTGATTTTTGATTTTAATTTACATAAGATTGGACAAACTCAATTAGCAATGGTATTTTGGAGGGGGGTTTCCTGCAGTATGTAGATGAAGTTGTTGTTGACCAATATGTTGAGGAACCAATGAAGGGGTTCTAGATAGGGTATTGTGCTATAAGAAAAGATTAATCAAAGATTTTGTTTGCAGAATCCTTTGGAGAAGAGTGACCATAATAGATAAATTTCTTCATTAAGATGGAGAGTGAAGTAGTTGAAACTGAAATTAGGATCTTGAATCTAAATAAAGAGAACTATGAGAGTATGGGGTTCAAATTAGCAAGGGATGGACTGGTGAGCCTTATTATGGTGCAGAGATACAGAAGAAAAGGTGTCATAAATATGGTTTACTAAAGAAATTAGGGATAAGATTAGATCAAAAGAAGAGGCATATAAATTGACAGACAAAAAAACAGTAATCCCAAGGATTGGGAGCATTTTAAATTTCAGCAAAAGAAAACATAAAGTTTGATCAAGAGTGGGAAAGCAGTGTACCAAAGTAAAATCGTAGCAAGCATAGAAACTGACCGTAAAAGCTTCTTTAAAAATGTGAAGAGAATTTGTAAAGAAAAATGTAGGTCCCTTACAGTCAGAAGATGGGAAATTATCATGGGGAATAAAGAACACATATTTTGGTTCTGTCCTCAGAAAAGAGGGCACAAATAAACTTCTAGAAATGGTAGGGAACCAAGTGTCGAGTGAGAAGATGGAATTGAAGGAAGTCAATATTAGTTAGAAAATGGTGCTGGGGACATTAATGGGGTTAAAGGCTGGCAAATCACGAGGACATGATAATCTATATTCCAGAATACTGAAGGAAATGGCAATAGAAATGTTAGATGCATTGATGGCCATCTTCCAAATTCTATGGACTTTGGAGCAATTCCTACAGATTGCCAGCAAATGTAACCCCACTGTTTAAAAACAAAAGGCAAAAAAACAGACAATTACAGTCCAGTTAGCCTAACACCAGTAGTGGTAAACATACTAGAGTTTATTATAAAATATATGGTATCAGAACATTTGAAAAGCATTACAGGATTAGACAAAGACAGCATAGATTTATGAAAGGTGAATCATGCTTAACAAATCTACTGGATCTAATTAGTAGCACAGATAAGACAGAACAGTGGCTGTGGTGTATTTGGATTTGCAGAAATCATTTGATCAAGTCCGTCATAAGAAATTGGTGATAAAATAACTTTAAAGCACATGTGAAGGCGGGGGGGTGAGGGGTAATAATGGCATGGATTGAGTATTGGTTGACAGACAGGAAGTACAGAGTAGGAATAAATAGAACTTTTCAAAGCAGCAGTCGGTGATGAGTGGATTACCATAATGACCAATGCTTGGGTTTCAGCTATTTATGGAGGAACCAAATACAACATTTTAAAGTTTGGTCAGAATCATAGAATCCCTACAGTGTGGAAACAGGCCCTTCAGCCCAACAAGTCCACATTGACACACAGAGCATCCCACACAGACCTATCCCCCTAATCTACACATCCCTGAGCACTACAGGCAATTTAGCAAGGCCAATCCACCTAGCCTGCACATCTTTGGATTGTGGGAGGAAACCGGAGCGCCTGGAGGAAACCCATGCAGACAAGCACTAGGCAGAATTGTGATTACAAAGAGAATGCAAGGAAGCTTCAAGATGATTCAGACACATTGAGTGAGTGGGCAAACATGTGGCAAATACAGTACAATGTGGATAACTGTGATACAGTTATACAATTCAGTGTGATAAATGGAAATGAAAAGCGTTACTTAAATGGCGATATATGGAAGTGTGGATGCACAAAGCAATCTGGGAGTACTTGCACACCAGTCGATGAATGTAGACAGGCAGGTGTAGCAAGGGATTAGAAAGACAAATGGTATACTGCCTTCATTAAAAGAGAACTTGAGTTCAAAAGTGGGGCTGTCTTATTACATTTGTGCAGATCCTTGTTGAGATCATAGCTGGAGTATCACATATTATATTGTTCTCCCTACTAAAGAAAGGACATACCTGCCATTGAGGAAGTGCTTTGCAGATTCACTAGGCTGACACTAGGAATGGCAGGACTGTTGTATGAGGAGAAATTGATTTGACTGAGTCTGTTTCACTCGAGTTAGAAGGATGAGAGGGAATATGATTCCAACAAGGCTGGACTGACGAGATGTAGGGAAGATGTTTTCCCTGGTTGGGGAGTCTAGAAACAGAAAACACAATCTCAGGATATGGGGTAGACCAGGGTAGAGGAAACATTTCATCACTCAAACAGTAGGAACCTTTGGAATTCACAACCACACAAGGCAGTAGAGGCCAAGTCACTGAGTGTATTCAAGAAAGAGACAGATAATGCTTAAATTTTAAAGACATCTAGGGTATGTAGAGAAAGCAGGAATTTGGCATTGAGATAAAGGATGAGTAATGATCGTATTGAATGACCGAGTTGGTTTGGGCTGAATCTCTGACACCAATTCCTAGTTTCTGTGTTTCTATCTTAGTGAGCTGTTGAGTGGTGCTTCCATAAGGTAGCCTCATCTGCCATCTTAAAGAATGACCTAGTCTTCTACCACCCTCAGAAAGGATATTTTTCTACTTCTAATTCAAAGAAGCACTATCTTATCAAATGCACCTCAATACAAATTACTTATAGCAATTACATATTTTATGCACTTTCAAGTAGTTTTTTGCAAGCTTTCTCTTTGTAGACCTGGGATATCATGGATTGCCCTTGGCAGATACAGCACAAATCTCACAGAGCACTGAATATTTCTGGACCAAAGGAAAGGGCAGTCACAGTGAATGGATGAAAACGCTTACCCAAACAAAAAAGTTCCTGCTGAAACCTCAGAACTACTTTGATGAGATGTGAATTTGAAATTAACAACGCGAAGGCCATCCACAATCAGTAACTGCCAAATGGCAGTATAAACACATTAATATAGGAAAACTTTCCATCTAGAATGACATACTAAAATACGTAAGATTTTCACCTAGCTTAATTCTGGTAATAATTCCACAATGATAGACAGGGATATTCATACTGCCTTATAGCTGTTTAAATCTCAAAGTTCAATGCAGATATTTATTTTTTCAGTTTTATTAACTAAGCCAGGATTAAAGCTCACTGAGTGAGATTGGTGACTGAGTCTGTCATATTTAGATTAGCAATCTTTTTGACTTCTTGAGTTGGCATTTTATTGCAACTGGCACTTTGCTGGTTGGATGAATCGCTACTTTCATCTCAGAATACTGAGGCTATTAATGTTTTCCCTGGAGGTAGCCTGTTTCTGAAAAGACATCTGGATACTCTTCTATTTGATTTAAGGTAACTAAAGTCTCACTTGTGGCTACAAGATGTCTGCATTGTATTGGCAAGTATATTTTTCTGCTGGATCTTAACTAACTCCATTTGGTGCACTGATCGCTTTCAAACAAAAGCTGTGTCATTATAATTTATGGTGACTGCAACTTCTGTGTGGCACTCAACATTCTTGAAAGTCAGAATTCCAAATGGCATTTTCTCAATATTGTCTTGTTATATTTGGTCCTAGGTTCATAAAGATTTTTTTCTTCAAAGTTGTGCTTGACCAGGTCTCCTATCTTATAGGTTGTGACACATCTACCAAATTTTAATCGATCTTTGTCAATGTATAGACCTGGCTAAAAATGTTGCAATGATATCAGCACTCACCTATCCTTTGTCCAGTGACTGGTTTATAATTGCACCCTATCTGCTTGATGGGATGTGGTTAAGTTTGAGTTGAATACCTATTTTATTCATGTTTGATTTTGTGTCCTACTGAAGTCAGTGGAGTTTAAAGTAGGCATTTAAAATGGACAGATTCCCTGTGGGAGGGGTTAGTTGAGAATAAACATGTTGTAACTATCCCGTCATTTTGGTTTAATGGCCTTCAGTTTATGCGTTCCCTCCATAACTGCAGTGTTGTGAATTGCGCCCGTTCTTTGGCTCTTTGTTTAACGTTGAAAGTAAAAATTATTCAGCTTTTAGTCATGTGCACTCCCCCACCCATTTCTCCCACTCCACCCTCTGATCGCCTTAGCATCTAGTACAGATTTTCTCTGTCAATGTATAAGCTTCTGTCTCCTGACAACTGCTTTGTCTCAACTTGTGGCTATATCAGATTGACTCCACTTATTGGCCTGCATCTCAGCTTCAGATGTAGCAGGCATACTGTGAGAACACACCATGGTTTTAATGTACCTTAATTTCTGAGTGCTCTGCTGCTCAGCAAAATCGCAAAATTTATACTGTCACACGTGGGTACCTCCAACTGCTAGCAACTGCAGGCAGCTGCTTACATTTCCTCTGCAGTGCCATCCCCTCCATTTGTTGTTCATGTTCATGGTTGCAGGTAAAAAGCTACACCACTCAATGGCCTCAGTTGTACATGCGAGGAAGTGTTTTCCTGCGGCTCCACACAACTGCAGAGCTTATTGACTTAGATTTCTATACACTGCAGGGAACATTTTATGTGTCATTGCAAATTTTATTATTGCAGCATTCTACTCTATTATTGTAGTAATCCTGTTGTAGGGGGCTAGTCTTGCCAATCTTCTTCCTGTTCAATTCACCCCTCCCACTGCTGGCCTGGGACCTGCCAGCAAATGAACTATCACTGCCGCTCTATGCATTCTGTCTCCAGAATGTCTGTTTGCTTAGAAACGATATTATATCAACACAAAAATTGTTATTGTATGTAAGAATAGCAACTCATACTCCCAGAGCCTTCAGATCTGCAGTTAAATCTTTGCCTTCATTTCTGGAGCTTTTAACTGTTCCATGCCTGTAGATACATTTAATGTTCACATGGTGACTTCTTTTCTGAACTCTAATTTCTGTGGTGTTTATCGGTAAACAAATTATCTGTAAGCATTTTTAGGACTAGGTGCACCCAGTAAGAAACAAAAATTAGTTTTCATGTTTAAACAAGCAAAAGCAGCAATTGCTGGAGAAATTTAGCAGGTCTGACAGCATCTGTGGAGAGAAAGCCGAGTATCCCTTCTTCAGAACTGAGGTAGCTAAGAAAAAAATAGTATTTAAGTTGCTGAAAGGGGATGAGAGTTGTGGGAGTGGCAAGGTGGAAAGGGAGGCCAGAGAGGGAAAAACAAGTAGGCAGGTAAAGGGATTGTTGATATTGTAATGAGGTCAGCCAGCTGGACCTCACAGAGTAGGAGTTCCCTGATTGGGGCTGTTAATCTGGTCCAATCAGGGAGATCTGGCCGACATAAAGCAGTGAACGTCAGGGATATTGAGATGCTAGATGCTTGACTCAATGAGAGGCAGTGCTATCGTCAAAGGCTATGCATTCAGAAATAAAGAGTGGTTGGTGATGGGATGCCAGCCTCCGAAGAGTTAGTAAGCAGGGAAGAAGAAAAGCTAAAACAGGAACTGCTGGCAAAACTCAACAACTCTGGCACCATCTGTGGAAAGAAAGCAGAGTTAACACTTTCAGTCCGGTGAGTCTTCGTCAGAAATTTGCTGACATATGTCTACATTGGTACACTGGAAGATTGGGAAAATGGTCTTGTTTGGATTCAATGTGTTCATCTTATTGCTCAAGTTAGTACATGCTTATTGCACATTCCTTCATATGTAATCTTTTGGGATCAAATCCCATCCACGTCACTAATATATGGCTGTGTGTAAGATTCTTAGAACTTGGAAGCACCCGGAGATAAATGAGAATACAATGATGACTGTTTTTATTAATGCATTTTCTCCAAGCTTTCTCCTGCTTTTTACACCTCCACCTACTGTGTTGTTCTATTTTGCAGCTTCAAGTGAACAACATAAACAAACTGCTATTTCAAAATAGGACACCACTACCTCAGCATTAGATGTACTTCATGGGAGCAGTCTCACTTCTGAGCCAGAAGGTAATGGTTTAAAATCTTTGAAATGACGAATACTATAATGCAATGCTGAAGGAGCACCATACCCTTAGAAATGCCTTCTGTCAGAGAAAGCATTAAATCAAGATCCATCTGCCCTATCCAGTAAAGAAAAGCATTTTAGGTCAAATGTGCATTTTTGCCACATAACAAAAGGATCTGTTATATTGGACACGGAGTTCAAACAAAGCTCAATTCACTGAGCAGCAAAACCTCATCATTCATTCAGCTACTTAAATTTATGCACATCCAATAAAATTACAGAACATCCCAAGATGCTTAACAGAGACATTATAGGCTGAATTTTATGAGTCCCAACACTCCACCACCGTATTAGAGGTTCAGTGGGAGAACTCATAAAATCGATTGATCTTCCTACCTACCTCACCCTATCTCCCGTATTAATAGCTATTCAAGTGTCTCATTCTGCCCCGTCACTATTTTACTTGTTGAAGATGAGCAACCTGGAAGCTAACAGTGTATGGGCTGCAGTTGGACAGGAATGGAAGGCACTTCCTTTGGAGGTTACGTTGTATCCATTTGAGGCATCCCCTTTCCAAGATCATACCTCCCTTTCATGCTCCCCTCTCTTGACATCTCAAACCTGGCCCATACCACTTTCTACCCTGGCTGAGATCAGGCATCCAGGACTATCCAAGCCACTGGACTTGCCTTCAAGTCCAGCCCTATCAGTTTTTTCCCTTGGGGACTGCCTGGTATCCCTGCAGAGGCTTTCATTCCATTCTGCAGTTTCTGGGAGTCACAGAGATGTTAACCAATCTAAGGCAGGGCTTCCTCCCAGACTGGGGTGGAGAACTCAACCTGAAACAATTAAGGTTGCTCTCAGTGTAATATCACTGTCAGGTAGCCTGGCTTTGGTTGGATAGGCTGATCATTGACTTTTCAGTCAGAGGGTTGTGGGAAATTTTATGAAACAACAGAACTCTTGGAAGCTTGTGCAGGTTGAAAAGCAGAGACAGGAAAGCAGAGAAAGGAGCAACTTGAAAACAATAATGAGAATTTTGAAGTCAAGACGATCGTTGACCTGAGACTAGAGTTAGTAGCTGATTGGGACTTGATGCGAGTTAAGACAGTGGGAAACAAGGTTTTGGATGACCTCAAGTTTCTAGATGGTTGTACGTGAGATACATGCCTGGACTTATTGGAATAATAAAGTCTAAAAATAGCTACCGCTAAAATTCTCTGCATAGTTGCTGGATCACCACAAGACCCATGGAAAGAGTAAAATCATTTTGGCCAATAAAGTGTTTTAATATTATAGTCTGCATTTTCCTAATACCTAAGAGACTTGCCATTAGAATTTTCTGAGCCACTTACAGAATTTCAATGGAAATGCCTCCTGATGGATCACTGCCTGTTCCTCATCGGCTGGCATTTGAGGTGTTCTCTATGTCTTTGTTCATATTTTGTGTTTCAAAGAATAACACTCATGAACTGGTTCTGATTCAATTTCTTATATAAATCCCTCTCAATTTAGGATCTGTTTGCTGCATTTCTAATAGAAGGAGATGGGCTAAAAAAAAAATCAGCCTCAATCTCTTGATCTCTTTTCCTTCATCCTTTTTGTATATCATTACGTTTTTATAAATTGCATTCCCAAAACATCTCTCTGTTTTATAGACTCCTCTTCTTACTGACTAATTTAATGACCTTGAGATCTAGTCCCAACACAGTCAGGAAACAATCCAGGGTGGTCTTCTTGTAACATTTCAGTTTTGTCTATATCCACTAGTTGGTTCCACCACCCTTAGTGAAGCCAACTTTCTTGAATCTGTCAAGTCATTTCTCAAAATAAAATAAATTCCTTTGCTAGGAATTTGTTTTAGTACTCTTATACAGCTTCTCCATTTACCAAGCTACTCTTCAATCCAATGCTATATGATAAGACTGGTTTTTAACCTCCATGTATACTTCCAATTAATATGTTCTTTCTCGTTAACTCCACTGGAGGACAAGTAGTATCATTAGTCAACATCAGTGACTAACTTGCTCCAGTGTCTCTTACTGTCTTTATTGGTTTACCTCCTTGACTCAAAGCTCCACTTGTCTGATTTTCTTTGCCATTATTTGAGAAAATAATTTTCATTACTCAGTATCCTGAGTCATCTCTCCTTCTTAGTACAGTACAAGGAAACAAAGAAACATATTCACGTTGTATTGCTGCTGCAGTTTTCACATTTTTTTTCCCTGATTTCCCCTTATCTGAAGATTCCTTAAAAATTCCTACTTCAGTAATCAATCTTCCATTTAACTTCCAGCATTTGGCTTTGATATGTCCAGCAAGATTACAATGAAAGCATGTTTTATTTTTAGATCACTTTTTTGGCTCAAACCTTTCTCCTTTTTTGACTTTGGGTACTTCAGTCTGGTCTCTAAAACTAGTACCTCTTCCATTCAACTTTGCTCTAAGCTGATGCATATCTAATTCATGTTTTCTAATTCCTCCTTGAATTTCAAATCTTTCTAATTTAATCTCCCTTTTCTTTCTGCATTTTCTTAACTCTATGTTGTTTTTTTTAAAAAAATGTCATTATCTTCTCTTTTTCTTCTAATTCATGTCCTTTCATTTCTAACTTTATCTTAGCTAATTCCAGCCATGACACCCGAATTTCAGATTTGCTTTCTTATTGTTCTAAATGCTGGACAACCACATGAATCAACTGAGATAACAAGGTGCAGGGCTGGATGAACACAGCAGGCCAAGCAGCATCATAGGAGCAGAGAGGCTGACGTTTCGGGCCTAGACCCTTCATCAGAAAAGGGGGAGGG
>NC_063345.1:55519283-55612132 GCF_021869965.1 Rhincodon typus | reverse complement strand
GAGCGTAGGTGTTCTGCAAAGCGGTCCCCGAGTCTCCGCTTGGTTTCTCCGATGTAGAGTTCATCCAGCCCTGCACCTTGTTGTCTCGGATTCTCCAGCATCTGCAGTTCCTACTATCACATGAATCAACTCATCCTTTTAAGATCCTGCTTTTACTTTTACCTTCAATTTATTTGCTGACTCTCTCTGTTTAACTTTAGTCCAAAGTTTCAAATAATCCATTGTTATATGTTCCAGAAAACTCTGATCACCATTCAAAGCCACTTGTAAATTTCCCCAAAACACTTTTGCAGTACTCACATCAGAGAGAATTCCCTTCTCTATCACATCTTTGGAGTTTACTTCAACAGTGGCTTTAATTCCTTTACTTGAGAATCTGACAGCCTCTTCCAGGAACCTTTATACAACTGAGCTTAGACTTTCTTAGCTTCAAATAACTCCTTCAGGGTTGTAACCAAATATGTCTGATCTGGAACTTTTAAACTAAATTCCTTATACTGAGATAGCCCATTTCCTAACAGCCTGAAACTACCTAACTTCTTTTTAGAATAAATGTTTTACATATCCAACTTTAGCCAAACCTTCAGCAAACCTGCTAAAATGAAACCCAAAACCTTGTCTCAATCAGTGGCTGTTTCCACTAGTCAAAATTTTAAAAAAATACAATCTCTAACTTTTTAAACTAAAAGTCAAATGAATAATTGTTTACTTCGATTGCTCATAAATGTCTCCACTGAAGTCAAAGCCCCATTACTCTTGAGGAAGTCTCTCTCTAATACTGTTTTAAGCAGATATAGAAATACTTACAAGCTAATCATTAAACCCATTCACAGACACAGGCCAAGCCCACATGTCGCAAAACCAAAGTTCAAAAAAATTCAAAATAAATAACGTTAAAATAAGTCACACAATTTACAACTTGTGTAACACAGATATACAGAGAGAATACACCTAGTTGATAGACTTGCAAAACACAACCATGTAACTTATGAAGGTTTCCTTGATATAATGCTATAGATGGATTTGGCAGGTGTCCGCTGGTGACATGTAATATGCAGGACTCCGACCTACTGGGCCTCTCCTGTACAGGTGCAGGAGCAACCTCCTGGACCTGAGCTAGTCTGGGTATTTGGATGCCTGCAGAGGGGAGTTTGTGCTATGTGACACCTCTGAAGTGTCCTGGGTGGACAATTCCTGGATACCTGTCTGTCTCTACCCTACTATCTCTCAGTGAACAATGTCACCTCTCTTACCCCTTGAGAGGGGAGACACCTGGGAGAAGATCAAGGTCAGAAACAAAAACAGAAATTACTGGGAAAACTCAGCAGGCCCGGCAGTATCTGTGAAGAAAAGACAGAGTTAACATTTCGGGTCCAGTGACTCTTCCCTCCACAGATGCTGCCAGATCTGCTGAGTTTTTTCAGCAAATTCAGTTCAGTTTCTGATTTCCAGCATCCACAGTTCTTTTTTTTTTGTTTAGGAGATCAAGGCCCCCTGACAACTTTCAGTTAGTTAGTGAGTGAATGTTTCCATGGCTCAAGTAATGGGGCTAAGGTCCCAGAATGCACACCTGGCAGATATTGACTGTTCTGGTGGACCTGGCTTCCACTGTCACCATGGAGTCAGCCAAGCAGTCACATGCTGGAGCCGGGACATCAGCTAGAACGTGGGTAGATTCTTTTACAGGCTACGCATAATCACTTACTCCTCTAACAAGAATTGCTATGCTTACGTCTGCACCTCCCCCACCCTGTTAATGCGTTCAGAAACTCTTCGTCTGTATCAAGCTCAGCCTACTCTCCAGCAGTTCTCTGAGTGCCAGAGAGCTTGGCTGTCTCTTTCTCTAGATGTTGGCTCATGCCTGTGCTGGTCTCACTGGAATGTGAACCTAAATCTGCTTGAAACATGTTACACTCCCGGAGGAATGTCTCTGCTGTGGCGGAGGATGGGTGGAAGGCATTGATGGTGCTACCTCTGTTCCCCATCAGAGGTGTGCTGTGTGTGGCTGGGAGAGATGGGTCTGAAGGCTGGCCTTAGGTTGTGAGTGGGATCTGGAGGCTGCATATAAAAACAAAGATTTGTTACAATCGTACATTGCTACCCTCATCTATAGCAAGATTAAGACTCGGTGTTTGATGTGTGGCTGGGAATAGCGGCTTCGAGGCTTCCTCGTTATAAGCCTTCAAGTTTTCACTCTCCCCTTCTGAACAGGCACACACCTCTCTCTCCTGCCAGTTCAGCTTCCTGCTGTTCAAGTGTTATGAGCATTCTGATTTCTGGAACAGCCCCCTATTCCTAAACATTGTGTGCATGCTGCTTGAGCACATTCTTTAATAGAAGAGTAGAGGCATTCAGAGACATGAGTATGGGTGCAAGAGCAATTACTTGCATTGATAGAAAGGGCAATGTGAATCCCCAGAGCTGTGATTGCTCAAGAATGTGGTACTGGGAAAGTTAAGAGTGAGAGTGTTCTAAATAAAAGGTGGCTGAATGTGATGAAGGATTGGAAATCAATGAAGCTTTATTTGATGTGTGTCTGTCTGAAATTTGTCAGAGGTACAGAAGCCAGGTTTTATGATGCTATCCTTGTCCCAGGAAAGCCTTTGACAAGAAGCTAACTGATGTTTAGGTTTTGCCAGTTGTGTCGAAAGGTCAATGAGTTGCTGGTGCATGAACAGCTGAATGTTAAATTCCTCTCCTCTTTTAGGTGTAATCTCTGGCAGATGAAAGAGAGGCAGGAGCAATGTGGTACAAGGAGTACAACATAGGTAAGTGCAATGAAGTGACAGGTATTGATTGCACTTGTGATGGAGATTCCTGACAACCAGTCTTGTCTGTGTCATTCCTACACTGTAGCGATCTGACAATGCAAACTCAGGGGAATGAAACATTGAGTAGACTGTGGCACTTACAATGGTGGTGTGCAAGAGATCATTCATCCTCTGCAACACTGCATCTTCTCACATCTCCGTACATCACAGGCTCTGACTGCCACAGCCCCTCCATCTAAGACCAACTTTGGTTTATTGAAGCAGGCCCCTGTTCCTGTCCCCGGGAAGGAGATTTCCCTTCGTACATAGGCATTACCCATCCAGAGATGTCGCTGGACTATGGCACTGCTTTTTGCTAAGGCTTTGAGATCTCCTTGGGTGGGTGTAGGTGTTGGGCAGACATTCACTGATGCACCTGTGTTGTAAAGAATGAAGATATATCTAGGTGACTATTTTAAATATGGAATTTGGACCCCGGAAGGTCCTACCATGAGGGAGAACCTGTCGCATGCTTCCCAGCAAAATTTGTACTTTTACCCACATGTTCAAATGTTACAGAATCACAGATGTGTTATGGAGCAAATGGAGGCTATTCAGCCCATCAGGGCTGCACTGGCTCTCCTTATGACCATCATGACTCAACGACAAACTTTTGCTTTCTCCCTATAGTTATTTTAATCAACCTTTTGGATATGTTGGGCCACACTTGCAGGCCAGGTGAGACTTGAAGCCAAACCTCCTGGTTCTGGGATAGGGGACACTACCACTACACAACAAGACCCTGCCTTATCCCTATAGCTTTACCTTTTTTTCTTCTGTTTAAACAATCATCTAATGCCCTCTCAAACGCCTCAACCGAGACTGCCTCCAGCATACTTCCAGGCAGTGCATTCCAGACCAAACCATTCGTTGTGTGAAAAAGATTTTTTTCAACGTACTTTTACTTTCTTTGAATATCGATTTAAATCTGCACCCTCTTGTTCTTGATCCTTAAACAAGTGGAAATATTTTCTCCCAATGTACTAAATCCAGCCCCATGAAGACTCTGTCAGACATCCTCTTAGCCCACTTTCTTCAAGAAGAACAAGTCTAACCTTTCCAGTCTTTCCAGTTTTTAAAAGAACTATTCTTGTAAATTTATCTTGTACTCTCTGCATTGCATTCGCATCCTTCCTATAGTGCAGTCCACAGAACTATACACAATATGCAAAGAACCCATTATATCCCTGAGTGGAAGTTACTTCAACTTAGGAAGCATCTTAAATTCGACCTTGAGGACCCTGGGAGAATCCTTGCAGCGTCTGTAGAACTTTCAATGTATGTTTTGTTTGGTCTCTTAACCTCAGAAATTACTCTATGTCAGGTGAAGGGATAATGCAGAAAAAGAAACATAATGAGCTGCATTTATTGTGAATCTTTCATGAACTTAAAGATGTCTCAAAGCACTTTGGAGCCAATGAACTATTTTTCAACAATAACAAAGTCAAAATCAACTTATGTTTATGTTACAACTTAATGCAGTAAAATTTCCCAAGATATCTCACAAAAGCATTATCAGACAGCAAAATATTAGTGAAAAATTAGGCGTTAAGGAGTATGTAAAGAAAAAGAGAGCAGTAAAGAGACTGAGAAGTTCAGGGATGAAATGTGGGATTTGGGCCTAAGTAGTTCAAGACAATAATGTTGACAATCTAGGATGTACCAGGATTGATAGAGTGCAGAATACATTCTGAAGAAGGGTCACTGGACCTGAAACATTAACTCTTTTTTCTCTCCACCAAACTTACAGAGTTTCTCCAGCAATTTCCATTTTTGTTGCAGAGTATTTGGATGGTTGTAGGTCTGGAAGTGTTTATATGGATAGGGAAAGGCAAGGCCTTAGAAGTATTTGATAGAAAGATGAGAAAGAGAACAAGAAAACGTGGCTGCTATTCGATGGTATGCAGATAATCTATTTTAGTAATGTTAGTTGAAGGATAAATATCAGCCAGGGCACCAGGCAGAGCTCACACGCTCTTCATCATGTAGAGTTATCAGGTCTTTTATGAAGTAGGTCATAGATCAGCCACAATTTTATTGCATGCAGGGTTTCAGAGGTTAAATGACCTACTCCTGTTCCTATCTTCTTGTTAGCATGTTATTATTGAAACTTTTTATTGCAAGAATTTCCTCTTAAAGTTATGTGTTCAAGCCCATTCCAGGCACAAGGGTATAGTCTCAGCAGACAGAACACTTGGAGTGCATTTTCAGAAATGCTGGCAAAGTCCCTTTTACCTGAACTAGTGGGTTGGGTAGATTCTAAACAGACTCTAAATTATTGAAAGGAAAACAATTACAAAGAGCATAAAAGAACTATTAGTACAAGTTACAAGTACAGCTTTTAACTATATGTCTTGTTAAGCAACCATTGATGTACTGGCGTTCATGGCTACATGTCAACCTTAGCCATTTTGCTTTCCCCTTCATATTTCCCCTGCCCTGCCATTACTTTGTGCCAACTTCTTAGTTCTTTGGCATGGTTCCTTTCTTTCTTGCAAACTTTCATGCAATACAGTGGAGATAATTTGACATTCTCGGGATTGTAGTGTGGTGTCCAGCCAGATCAGCCTACACATTTGAATCTCTTTGATCAGCCAAGATTGTCTGTGTTTCACCAGAATTTCATCACAAAGTTGTGGGTTTAAGCCCATTATAGACACAAGTGTGTCATCTCGGGAGGAAGCACTCTTGGACTGCACTGTCAGAGATGCTGTTAGTTAAAATGTTAAATCAAAGTCCCTTTTACCTGAATTGGTGGTTTAGGTAGACTCAAAAACTTCTACAGCACTATTCTAAAAAGAACAATGCTTTTGGTCAAGACTTCAAATATACAGCACCATAACAGTATGAAATGAGGCAGAGAATAATTACCTTTTTCAGTTTTTTCTTGCTTCTTGCAAAACAACTGGCATTTTCCACTGCTGTTGGCGCACTATTTCAAAATACTTCAGGTATATGTAGGTCTTTGAGACATTTTTGAGGAACAGTGTGACACAATACCTATCATTTATTTTACCCTCGTTCAAGGTTAGTGTGACCGTGTGGAGTTCTTAAATCCAAGCTGAATTTGAATCTGGACTTCCCTCTTCTGGGACACAGCTATTGAATAGATGCCAATTGGATACAAAATTGGCTTGACAGTAGGAGACAGAGGGTGGTGGTGGAGGGTTGTTTGTCATACTGGAGGCCTGTGACCAGTGGTGTTCCACAGGGATCGGTGCTGGGTCCACTGTTGTTTATCATTTAATTAAAAGGTTTGGATGAGAATTTAGGAAGCATGTAAGTTTGTGGATGATGCCAAAATTAGTGGTATAGTTGACTATAGAAGGTTATCTAAGACTGCTCAGTTGGGCAATGGGCTGAGGAGTGGCAGTTTAATTTGGATACACACAAGCTATTGCAATTTGTAAAACATACATGGCATAACTTATATAGTTGTTCGTAGAGGGCCCTGGGTAGTGTTGTCAAACAGGTCGGCCTAGAGGTTCAGGCACATAATTCTTTGAAAGTTGCCTCAAAAGTAGGTAGGGTGGTTAAAAAGGCACTTAGCACACTTGCCTTCATCGCTCAGACCATTCAGTGTTGGAGCTGGGACGTCCTGTTGACATTGTACAGAACATTAGTGGGGCTATTTCTGGAGTACTGTGTGCAGTTCTGGTTGCTCTGCGATAGGAAGGATATTATTAAATTGGAGAGGGTTCAGAAAAGATTTGCCAGGATGTTGCCAGGACTGGAGGGTTTGAATTGGAGGAAAAGGCTGGATAGCCTGGGAGTGTCGGAAGCTGAAGGGCCACCTTATAGAGCTTTATATGAGTTGCATAGATCAGTTGAATAGCAAAGGTCTTTTCGCTAAGGTAGGCAAGCTCAAAACTGGGGGGCATACTTGTAAGGTGAGAGAAGAAAGATTCAAAAGGGACCTGAGGGACAGCTTTTTCCACAGATGATGGTTCATATGTGGAATGAATTGCCAGATGAGATCATAGATGCAGGTCCAACATTTAAAAGACATTTGAATAGGAAAGATTTAGAGGCACTTGGGTTAAAAGTAGGCAATTGAGACTATATATTTTCATTTGGAAAATTTGGTCAGCATGGATGAGTGGGGCCAAAGGCTGTATGACTTTGTGACAATAAACCAGACTGATCCATCCTCAGCACTCAGCCCTTTGCTGTAACAGTTCAAAATGCATTGCACTCCATGTAGTAATGTAAGCTCACTGTCACTTAGCTCCATCAGATTGACTTGGTTTTAATGGGAAGTCAATAGTTTTTAAACAACCTGGTGGATAATCTAATCACTTTTCTTCTTTGGCTGGTTTTGAATCTAATGCTGCAATCTAGAGCGAATATTTACACAGATTCAAATCCAGAGGGGCATCACCCACGGTGAGAACATCTTGCCATTGTCATACCAATATGAAAAACAAACTTTTACATGGAAATTATACCAGATGGCTGTGGTGTTAACAGACACATAACCCTAGGGCAACATTAGATATTTTCACTTATCTGCATGATAAGTTAACAGAAAATGCCAGGGAGCCAATTCAGTATCAGCCTACTTGTGCCTGTTTTTGGCTGCTGACAATTCTAGATGATGAGATCAGAGCTCATCATTAGTGCAAATGCTACAGAATTTGAACTTGTATCCAAAGGGAGGCACACAGGGGTATAAATGTAAGCACAGCTTTTGACACTGGTCATATCAATTCAAACAGCAGGAAGAATGAGTTTGTGGTGACAGCTCATCCGAACATTGACATCCCCGTTGTGTCTTTACATGGACTGTTGCTTCAGGACTCAACTCTCCTGCTGCCTAAATAGAACAAACCTCTGTAATGAAGTGAAGTAAAGGAGAGACATGTAGAGAAAGTCTATTTTCCTTTGTGTTAAATGGGGACTTAAGCTGTACATCTGACAACTCAAAATCGATTCCACAGCAGATTCAAATTTGAAACTGTTTACAATTTTTCAAAGTGGCTTTTCAAAGCTTAATTTATTTGCAATGGATCTTTTCTCCATTATCAGCATATTGATTTGATCACACCTGTTTTGCTAAAGTAAGGGAAATGAGAAGATATGGTAATTAAAATAAAATTAGCCTCTTTGGAACAGGTTCCCACAGCCTGTAATGAGTATTTTATGTTTTATCTGTGCATTTTAACTCTTCTGACGGTAGTGAGTATATTTCTGCACCAACATCTAAAAACAGAATATAGATGATTTTATCTTCAAAGATTTCTTTGAATTGAGAATCTTTTAGAATCTGATACCTTTTGATGTGTATAGAAAATTATTTCCATAGATGTTAGGTTGAAGACTGGGGCCCTGAAGTAGTCTTTCATTGTTCAAAGGTGTCAAACAATGTTGTTAGATCTTAAAGGCACAGATAAGGATGACAAATTGGTTCTTAATGTTTGGTAAATCTAGAAAAGAAAAACAATTAAATGCTTCTTGGACCTAGATAATCACACATATCCTCGAATGATAAACAAGTATTGAAATAACTCAGGTATAATTTATAACCCAAGTTGGATTTTATCATGTTCCCTTGTGAAAAGTTTCGTTTTATAATCATCACAGCAACAAATATTAACTGGGGTCAACGAGGGTTAGTTTGTTCCCGACGCTGTTGATAGCTTTGGTGTACTGAAGTGATCAGAATAGGTCACTGCCCTTGAGGATAAGAGGATCAGCTCATTAGTAATCTGCCATTGTTTTGGGCAGTAGTCACTGTGTGTTGGGCATTATGTTGAAAGTGGCCTGCCGTATCTGGCTGGTGAAGGATCAGCATCAAAACAGTTCATTCGAGTGGCGTCTCTGTCTGTTCGTGTCTGTACTTAGAATGTGGGAACTTATTCATTGCCAAAAGGACTCTCATGGAGCCTTCTGGGACTGCAACTGTTGCTACGATAGCACAATACAAAATATTTAATTTACCTATATCTTAGCATAGTTTACAATGTATTATACTAACTCCAGTGATCTCCATCCTCTTTCCCTTTGCTCTACTTCTGTCATGTTAATATTTTTTTCTGGCTCAGCTGGTTATTATTCACACAAGCAAAATGATGGCACTATGATTTGAAAGAAAAACAAAATAAACTGTTTGATTGGCTTGCTTTCAATTTTTTTGCAATTTCTGTCTACTTCAATAGATGTTGTACTCGTTGCAAAATAGCTCCTGAAGAACAATTTAAACATATTGAAAGAAAAGTCATCCCTTGCACAGATGCCAAGAGGAATTTTATGTATGAATTATTATTTTGTCCAAACTTGTTAGTTTTCAGCTTCAAAGAAGGAATGAAATAATGCTTCTCTCAGCTCGCCATCTGGTGCTTTTACGTGCTATGGTTTTGGTTGTTGTCAGCATGCTGGGAAGCAGAGCAGAGTCAGTAATTAAAGGATAAATGTATGATCCAAAATTTCTAATAGGATACTCAACGACTGATTTGTTAACCGTGGCTCACTCAACAGCATTTTCACCCCGAGACATAAGAATCCAAGTACAAGTCCTAATCAGCGTCTGAACACACAAAACAGATCAAGGGTTATTCTCTAGTTCAGTACTGAGGGATTGCTACACTGTTGGAGGTACATGTTTTGATGAACTGTTAAACTTGGGTCCTGTCGACCAGCTCAGGTGAACAATACGATGCCTGGCACCACTCAAAAAAGAGCAGGGAAATTTTCTCTGCTGTCTTCTTTTATTCCTCAGTCAACACTCAAAAAAGAGATTAAAATATTAGGCATATAGTTTACAGCAGAGCAACATGAATTCAGTAGAGTGTCAGGCTTCAAGAAATCTCAGGTAAAGTGGAGTATGAGATCTTTGTACATCAGGTCACATGCCCTGATATAGTGATGGTATCTTGTGCATTCTCTTCGAGGTATAACGACATACTGACCATACTGACACAATATCATTCTTTGTCCAAAGATCAAATTTTGTCCCAAATAGATTACATTGTTGCACAAAGGCATATGCTGTCAATTTGACAATTATGCAAACCAATCAGACAGAGTTCACTAGTCTAACATTTCAAACTTCAATGCAATAGCTTTTAAGGTTTAACAGGTTATCTTAATGTACAAATCATATACTCAATTGGACAAAGGTACTTCATTCTTTGTTGCACATGTTTGAAAACTTGGTTTTTTTACTGATGGTTGTGGTTACTCAGTATCACTGCACAATCATCAGAGTGTTTTTCCTCACTCTCTGCACGTATGATTTATATGCCATATGTTGCTGAACTGTTACAATGTAGCACTGTGATCCATCATAACTTCATATGATCTGGGTTGGTTGCATACATGTCGATATCCAAATATTTGTGTTTCTAACTTGCACTCTTTGCCTTATGTGGAGTTTTGGTCTGTACCTCCTCATTCATCGTGTATCTCTTTCATTCTCCTCAGTCTTTGAAGAAATATGCCCTATGCTGTTATTTTATATTTTAATACCCCTGCCTCCCTGCTGTAACATGGACATGGTATCTTAGTCTGATGCTTTTGGTAATTAGACTTATTTACCCTTGAAAATGACTTGTTATGATATATTAAGCTCCCCTCTCTATGCCCAAAATGAGCAAATAGATTCATGTTCTTCTCTCACACTGTCAAGAACTTTTTAAACACTTGCAGTTGCTCATTTTTGGTCATTGCTAATTGCACCTGATATTACAAACAGACCCTTGGCGAGTTTCCCTTTGATTACGGTTCCGGACAGGATATCCCAAACTGTTGAGTTCCCAGATCAGGAGTGATGAACAGGCTCCTCTTTCTTTATTCACCCACACCATTGGTTGGTTGCAACAAGGTAAATTTACAAATAAACCTTCCCTTGTGGCTACCTTTCTCACAGATCTAGACGTTAAAGGAAGCCAAATTAATTAGACTTTCTTGAATTAACAGAAAAAAGTTATTAATTACTAAATGTGATAAGAATTAGTAATGCAACAAGCAAACACTTAGATTAGAAATAAGAAATAATCCAAAAAGTTAAAAGCTTAAGAGAAACACATAAATATCTACATATATCATTAGTTACTATGTTGAAGTTTGAGACGAATGTTTGATGAACTGCAGATAAGAGGGAATAAAACATGCACACTGTCCACAAGAAATTAAGTACAGTAATAAGGATAATTGTTAACCTGGTCAAATTAGCCATTTGAAAGAACAAAAGATTGCTTCTATATGCATCCTCAAACTTGGAAATTAAGTGAGCAATTGAGCTGCCTCCACCATCAAGTCTTCATGGGACATGGTACAGTTTTGGCTTTTCAGCTTGAGCAGTGTTGGATCAGTTACTGAATTGTTCAGAAAGAGCAGATAACTGAACGTTATGGCAATTGTAATGGATATTACTGATAGTACTGACATTGGTAGTTGAACAGTCAGCTTCACTATCCTTAGTTTTGTAGATTTTGAGATTCTATGGTTCTGATTCCTTTTAACTGTGATTAACTTCAGGGTTAGAAAGAATCCTTTGATTGCCCTAAGCTCCTTTTATAACTGTCCTGTAGCGCTCTGAGTGACAGAAGGTCTTTATCTGTGACGAGAAAGTTGACTAGAGTCTAGTGCTTTGGCTGTGACTTTCACAGCATGCTAACACTGAAAAACACTAGTACATGCAACAACGTTTCATCCAGTAACACAGTCCAGGAGAATTGGAACTGGCTATTTAACATCCATCCTTGTGTATTCTTCAAAGGAAAAAACACACAATGTACCTGCAGTTTGGGACATAATGATTAAGGTGTGGCTTATTGTTGAGGAGGGAATCATCAACTCCTCATTATCTTTGTCGCCACAAGGGATTACAGATCAGCCTGTTTGAAATTTCTTTGACACCTTTAGGTTTTAAATCTCTTTGTTCTGATACAGAATTTTTTTTACAGGACCTATTATGTTATTTTCATAGTGGTCCTTTAAAAGACACAATTTTAAATTAAGAACTGAAAATGTTCGTAGTATCTCAAGGTTTTGTCTTTGTAACACTTCTCCCACCAAACGAATGGAATGAGATCCATTCTCATTTCATTATAGAAAGTGAAAGAGACTTGAATGCACCAAACAGTGGGCAGACTCTCTCATATACACATTCATTCCCTTGACCTCAGTAAATGTCACCTTTCTAATTTGAACCGGGTCTCATTAAGTAGCGAGAGACATCTGCAATTCCATCTGATTTCCCGTCATGTGGGTGATTTTTTTTTAAGGGGTATGGTTGAAGGAGCAAGCTCCAGCAGGACAACCTGACATTTTGTGTCTTAAACTCTTCCACAACGTTCGAGCTACTGTGGTCAAGATAGATTGTTATCTTTTTGTACACATTTTGGACATATATCTCAAAATGTTCAGTAATAGTCAAGATGTTCAATGTTCAAAATGAGCCATGAATAATCCAATGGTAACCTTCCCTACTGTGGAGTACTATCTTTGATGTATGTTTAGATTTTTGAAGAAATATCCAATTAGTTTCTTTATTCCAGATTTGTATTCCTGCAGGACAACAGCCCCTACCCTGATGTCATCTCTAGTTTTGGATACTTTAAAAATTCTTGGTTAGAATTAGAAACTGAAAGCTCAGGATAGCTTGTTAAAATGCTCTTCAGCTGTTCAAAAGCATTTTGACATTGCTCATTCTATAGCACATTCATTTTTTGTAGTTAGTCTGTCAGCACACAGCTATTATATTAAAGTTTAGGATGAATGTTTGACAAACTTTAAGTAAGAAGGAGCAAACCATGCATTCTCCCCAAGGGATTAAGTGCAGTAATAATGCCCAATGTCTGGTGAATTTAGACATTTGAAATATAAAAATAACTTCTGCATCTGCATCCTCAAACTTTGAAATTGTGACCAAATTGAGTTGCCTCCACCCTCAAATCTGAGCAAGTAACGTTTCCATGGGAAACATTGGGGATCCTTCTTCTCAGCTTGAGCTGTCTTACTTCAAGCTCCATTTCCAACAGTTCTTCATGAAACTCTCTTTTCTTTCTGTTCTTTGTTCTCTCTCTCTTTCTGATCTCTCTCCTTCTCTTTATCTGGGAATTCCAACTTCCACTGCTCCAATTTTAATTTCTCTACTGCTACACTTTCAGTTTCATCATGCACCAATTTCATCTATAAACCATTCGATATCTCATTTAAAATTTTAGATTTTCTAGCTTTTGGGAAAAGTTCTAATCCTTTTAACTATTTGAGGGACAGAACCTTACTTCTGCTAGGAACACTCTGGCATCAAATGCAGACATTTCTATCCTGTAGCAATGCAAACTCAAGCTGAATTTTGCAATACTTTTCTTTTGCAATTAATTTCAAGGTGATAATTTATACTACAATTCTTTTGTTTCATCTATGCATTCAAATCGCAGCAAGAGCCCACAGTTTGTTATAACCAGACTCTGGATGAGATTCCCAATTCTTTGCAATTCCAGTTGGGATATCCCAAAATTATTTTAGCTACTGGATGGCGAGGGATGAACTGGATCTATTCCTTTATTCACCCACCCCTTTGGTTGGTTGCATCAAGCTTCAATTAAAAAAGGATCCCTTTCTTTCTCCCATATCCAAATGTATTTTAAAAGGAACCAATTTAACCAGGCTCTCTTGAATTAAGAAAAAGAGTGAGATCAATAATTACTAAATACAAGAAGAATTTGTAACATAGCACACATAGACACAGGTTACATATGTTGGTGAGTTCAAAAATGTTTTTACAGATGTTTAAACAAAACTGTTATAGGGATCAGTCTTTGAATCGTTCTCTCACTTTGAAGGAGATAGTTTAACATTGCATTTGTTCCCAGTAGTGTTGACATTGCTCACTGAACAGTCAGCCTTGCTATCCTCAATTTTGCATGTGGCTTGAAATTCTGTAGTTCTGATTCCTTTTGACTGTGATTGAATTCCAGCATTTGGCCTAATTTACTTTTTCATATGAATTGGGGCACTCTCAGAGAAGGTCATTCCCTGTACCACAAGATGGCTAGGGTGTCGTTCTTTGACTGTGATCACCACAGCGTACTATTGCAAACTGGTACACTCAAGAGCATTCGTACCCATGAGCACTCTTTAGTAGAGTTGGAGCTGGCTTTTTAACCCTAACCTTGTGTATTCTTCAAGGGGAAAAACACAGACTATGCTTGCAGTTTTTGACATAGACCACAGGGAGTGGCTTGTTATTGAGCCCATTGTTATCCTTGTTATCAAGAGAACACAGTGCAGTCCGTTTTAAGTTTCTTTGATGTTAAATCCCATCAATTCCAAATAGAATTGTTTGCATCAGTCATTTTATTTCTGTAGTTGTCCCATTTTAAGTAACGCATTTTGAAATTTAGGACCGAAAACACCCATTGCATTTCAGGCTTCTAACAGATCATTGCAACACTGGTCACAATGGTTCTGGTCAAAGTATAACAGATCAACCTTGAGAATATCTTCAACTTCCTAGTCTAGAGTATCAATATCTAGATAAAGGAACATCTTGGTCTTTGTTTGGTTTGGGTAATCTGTCTAGCATGTCAGAAATAATAGACTTAAATAACCAGAACTAACCTTCATGCCCTCTTTTTGCTCAGTCTCAAAGGTCTCCATAGCAGTCAAGTATCACAATCTATGGCCTTCACTTTCCATAAGCAATAGTCAATGTGGCACAGAAAGATGGACTTTTTTTGGGTGTCCTTGAAATGTTTGCTTTGTACCCTTCTATTCTATTTACCAGGGAGCAGATCTCCATACATTTCAGTCTTGAGCTGGTCACTGTCATTCACCCAGGAAACATGCTATACCAGTGTAATTGGTTTTGTGGGAGGATGGTCTCAATCCTGCTGATGTTGGCTGTTTCCAGGAGTTTGACACTTGTGATGTGGTCCTGCCAGCTAATCTTATAGATGTAGTGGAGGAAATACTCTAAAGGAAATCCATGTCAGTGGTTTCTGGACTCATAATTTGGTGCCATCCAAAAGGGGAATGAGGAAAGCACCTTTGTATGGTTTTGGTGCTTGGTCTATACTACAAGGCTCTAGTTGTGCCACACTCATTTTAGAGTTAGGCCAAATGCAATATTTACTTTTGAAAGCCTATTTTCTACTTTCCTCTCTATGGTGGCATCAAAATCAATGACATTCCCCAAATAGGTAACTTGCTTGACAGAATTCAGCTCAGATCTTTTAATGTCCATGGTTGGTGGTTTATATTTGTCTTGGTGTTCAGGCTGATGCTGGAGCTCAATTTTCTCTGATTTTTTCTTTTATGAAGGATTGTGGTGCCTCAGAAAAATTTTGTATTTCAGGTACAAGTGATTTTTATATATTGATTGGATTTCAGACTAGTGGCATATGGGTTTTAGTTTATGTTTTGTGAAGGGATTTAAAATTAGCTAGGTCAGTCTTTCTGGAACCATGATTTTAAACCATTATGTTTCATGAAGCAGGAGACTCCTGGATGGATAATATAAGTTTGTTTATGTTGTGGACGTTTACAACAAGAGGGGGAAAATATTGAAAGACATTAGTTAATTTTTATGTTTAGTATAATCAAGAATTGATTTGAACATAGAAAAACCCAGAGACTGGAAAGCTTTTGAGGTCAGTTTGAAGGAGAACTGACTAAAGTCAGATGCAAGATTTTAGTATCTCCCAGAAAGGGATTGTTCAGAACAGTTAAGGGAGTAAAGTTACCTCAGAGAAAGAGTTTAGTGTATGAAACGTCTAGACTAAGGGTGTTTGATTGGAACTCTACAGATTATCAAAAGACTGTGCAAGTCTAAGATCTCAGATGTGTGAATATTCAAAGGGAAAAGCCTGATAGCTCACTGGACCAGGCTGAAGGGAATCTGTTAAGGGAAGCATACAGATTTGATAAGGAAGGAATTCCTCTGGATTTTGATTACTTCTAAAGTATATTGGGGATGATATTGGGGAGTGAATGGGACTTTGTTTTGCCACACGTTCCTATTATATGTAGATGGCTTTTTATTTTATTTCTTTTATTTATTTGGTGTAATGAACTTCATTTTTATTGTTAAATTCAAATATGCAGTCTGGCTTGCTTATATTTTAGAAAGATTACAATGTTAAACAAAACACACAAAAAAAAGCACTATCAAACCAGATTTCATTCTGGGCTCTGATGTGCTTAGTAGCAATAGCAATTGCGATCATTACATGGCCTGATTGACTGTGGGCCAGGAGAACACACTCAGTCATCAGGGATAAAATTTATGGATGAGATTATCCTGTGTCTTGGTGTCAGTCCACAGATGCCCACGATTGAAAATCTATTGGAAAGCGCATGTCAACTCTGTAAAATCTTCTGTTGCCTGCTGCAACATTATGTTGAACATAGTGAGTAAGAGTCAGCACCAGTACATATTTCTGATTCATACTATTGCTTATTTGAAAAAGATTAGAGAGGTCATTGTTTACTGTGCTTCACCACAGCCAGGAACATGGGTATACATTCAAGTTAAGGATTTCCCTAAATTTATCTATGCTCAGTGCTGAATGCCTTGATGAGGTCAACAAAAATGCCATGCAGGCCTTGGTTTTGGTTGATACTTTTCTTGTAATTGTCTGATCATCTCTGTTTGCTGTGAAACTGCACAGAATCTAAAATCTATTTCTATAACAGTAGGTACAAGCCAGTTGAGAAATATCCTTGCCAGGATCCTGCCAGCAGTAGAAAGGAGGCTGATCACATTTTAGTCAGTTTAATTTGAATATTCTCCTTTGTTTTTGTATGAGATAATGTAAGAAGCATCACAATGATTGTGACTTCCTGTGCTGTACCAATCAGACCATGAAAACCATGAAGGATCAGGCCATCATGCTTCAAGGCTTCTTGTGGAATTATATTGCCTTGAGGGTTTTTTTTCTCATCATCTGGTTGATAGTGGTCTAGACTTGGGCTCTCATTGAGCTGTTGATAGACTGTGGTTGGATGTAATTGGTGGCTTTATAAAGCACTGCACACTTGGCATTGAAGAGTGTTTCAAAGAGCTCTGACCAGTTATCCAGGACTAACTCCCCATCAGCACCCAATACCTTACTATTAGTACAGGGTTTTTGCTTTGATATGCTGGTCCATTCATAAATAGATTTCAGTACTTCACAGAAACGTCTTAACTTAACTGTATGCTGATACTGGTCCTATATTTCCACAAATATGACTTGCCATTTTGAATGTTCTACAGTTTACATTGAAACATGCTGAATGCTTGACTGTAGGCTATTTTATTCCTCTTATCTAAATGGTTCAGTCAGGTAAACTATCAAGTTTATCTTTTTATCCCTAGTAGATTTTGGATTGGCTTGTCATTTTCATCAAAGTGTTTCCTGTTCTTGAAGTTGAATCTAATGACCCTGGATTCAGATCTATAGACTTATACAATTATCTATACTCTTAGAAACTGATACCACTTGACTCTTCTTTTGTTAGAGTTCTCTGTTATCCAAAAGCTGGCGGCCAGTTAATCTTCAATTGGTTTTCCTAACATCCACCATCAAGATATCAGAGTCTATCAAGACATTGCAAATCTGGTGTGAGTTTGCCTCCAGCAGGGCATTTTACCTGTTATGACTCTGATTTTTATCTCCCGCACCATAAAAAATCCGGGAGCAGGTAGTATGGTATGCAGGATTTAACAGACATTTATGATAATAATTATGTGCTGTTATGATCCCAGATTATATTATTACCAGACAATTGAGATCCCAGGCTGGAATTGTTTTGATAGATGTCATTTTGTTTCTTCTTTGGTTGTAATGATGCAGTCTCTCATTGAAACATAAACTGGCAATGTGGCAGATTTGGTTTTAACAATAAAATAGCTTATTGCATTAAAATAAGGTCAAATGTAATAAACCAAACTACTTATAAAACAAAAATTTTAAAGATTTCAAAGGCACACAATAAAAATAGATTTCCCATTAATTCCAAAAGTACACCTTTACAATGCTCACACCAGTGAGAATTCCCTCCAGTATCATGCCTAAAGGATTTAATTTAACTGGAGCTTCTACTCCCTATCTTCAGAATCTGAAAGTCTTTACCTGGAATCTTCATTCAACTGAGCTTAGCCTCAAGTGATCCCTTTAGGGTTTTAAACAAATGTTTCTTGTCAAGAACTCTTACTAAACAACTTACACTGAAGTATCCTATTATTTAACAATTCCAAATTATTTTCTCCCTTTCTCGGAAACAGCTGCCTTACACATTCAACTTCAGTTAAGAACCTGCAGAACTACTCAAATTGAAATAAAACAGAAATCTTCGTTATCTATCAACATCTCCCCACCCTGGCCACCCAAACTATAGGTGATTCTTTTCATCAAAAGAAAAAAAATCAATCCCCAAAATTCTAACTTGGAACCTAATGAACAATGTTTTACTTTGTTCACCAGTAGAATTTTCTCAATATGAACAAAAACTTATCACTTTCCAGGAAGTATTTCTCTCATTCTGTTTTAAAATAAATCACCATGGCTCCAGAAATACTTACAAATTAATCATTAAACCCTGTCAGACACAAAGAAAACCCACATGTCACTAGTTCAACTTCAAAAATCCAAATTCAAAAATAAATGATATTAAGAAAAATCTATGAATTGCACAACTTACATTGCAGCAAAATTATGTTCTTGACATATAATTGAGTTAATTTTAAGTGAGTGCGTGTTAGCAATGGAGCAGCATCAAGTCGAGTGTTATACATCAAATGATCAAAGGTTAGTTTGAAATCTTTATGCTATCAGATTACAAGATATGATGCAATGATGGTATCATGAGTTTGTCTCTTGAAGGTACACTGACCATGCGATACAACAACAATGGCAGGTATTATATTAGTGTAGATCCTGTTTTCTTATAAAAAAATTACATTTTTGATGGGATTTTACTTTAGATTACTATAAATTAATCATTAAACCCTTTTGGACACACAGAAAATCCATATGACGCTGGTACAAATTTAAAACTCCAAACTGAAAAATGACATGAATTTAGTACAGTTGACTTGCATTTTATGTTGCCAAATCATCTCATCTATTTGGTCTTACTAGCAGTGTAGATTTCTCCATGTTACCCAGCATCTTTTGCAGAAAGAATACTAGACCAATTCCAGCATTATTGTATAAAATCAATGGATTAAATGTCTCAAAGCAGCTTCTGCACTGTTAAACCTTCAGATCTGTTTTTGAGATGTGGTAAAATGATCACAGATGTGCATGTATCCATGTGAAAGCTCAGTACAAAGACTCTGGGAAAATTGCTTTCCGTTTTCAATGAAAGGGATTGTTTGCATGTTTATTTTTGTGCTGAGCAGAGAGAATGCCTCTGTCAACAGCAGTTACTCATGCATTGAGCCTTCGTTACCATTCAACAGTTTAGTTGGTCACACATTAAGGCAAGTTAATTGCTTTGGAGCGATTTTATTCTGTGCTATAAATTACATAGTAATTTAGTATTACTTCTGAAACAACAAAAGACAAATTATCTCAATGAAATCAGGCGGAAATAGCGTCCAATTCTTGTCCTCTTGTCAAGCAGGTTTAAGTGATGGTGCTCCTTTCTGAATAAATAGTGTTCTGTCAATATAAGCTGAAATCAAAATAATAAAATTGACATTTATTTCCTCTAGCTCAATAAGAAAATGAAAAATCTTATCAGCTCCAAATTATCATTTCACTATTTTAAGCAAAATAATTAAAACTTTTCCTAACCCAAACCTTATGATTTTGGCTTAAAGTTTTGGCAAGTTCAGGATTTGATTTTTCTATTTACATTAATTACATACAAAAGGAATCCAATAAATTCAATTTATGCTTGTAGAGCGACCCCAATGAGAAAAAGTAAATCAGTGAAGGAAGCTCAACCTAATTTTTGAAAGTTCTGGATACTCCTTGGAGGTTTAGGAGGTAAATGTATGGTGCAGTGTCAAGGCACATTGATCAAGGGAAGGTGATGGTTTAATGGCATTTTCACTGGACTAGCGTTTTAAAGATGCACATAATGCTCTATGGACTAGGAATCCAATCATGCCTTGGCAAATTGTGAAAACTGAATTTTTAATTTCTGGAATTACAAGTCTAATGATGACCATGTAATCATTGTAAATGGAGGGGAAAAATAAACCTGGTTCCACTAATGTCCTTTAGGAAAGGAAATATGCCATTCTTATCTGATTTGACTTTCATGTGATTCCAGATCCACAGCTATATGGTTGGCACTTAACTGTCCTTTGAAGTGGCCGAGCAAACCATTCAGTTGAATCAATCCACGGAAAAGACTCAAAGGAATGAAATTGGATGAATCACCTGGCACCAACCTATGCACTGGAAATGATAATGACAAACTTGTCTCTCTCAACCCTGTAAAGTTCTATTTAATAGCATTTCAGGGTTCATGGCAAACTTGGTGAAGTTAGCTCAGAGTTTAGTCAAGCAACAAACTGACCCTTCAAAGCCATTTATCATTCTGACTCAGAAGAATATCTCCAATCTTTCACTGTCATGGGGTCAAAATCCAGGAATATTCTCTCAGCAACATTACGCAAAACGGTTCAAGAAAGCAGCTCACCACTTTTTCCAGGTCAAATGGGGAGGGTCAATAAATGCTGGCCTACTCTGTGATGCCCACATCCCTTGACATGAATAAGTAAATAAACTAATCTCGTGTTTTATTCAAAATGAGCTGATCTTTGGGTCACGCTCAGAGTTTTTATTGAATGGTAGAAAGCCTCTGGTCACTGAGAACACTATGTTTAGTGAGCACGCACAATCCTTTGGGCTTGTAGATTGTGGCTTGTGCCAAAACACAATCACAGACTTTCCACATCAAGCAGATGTTCACCTGCACATCTGCCAATGTGGTATACTGCATCCGCTGTACCCGGTGTGGCTTCCTCTACATCGGGGAAACCAAGCGGAGACTCGGGGACCGCTTTGCAGAACACCTACGCTCGGTTCGCAACAAACAACTGCACCTCCCAGTCGCGAACCATTTCAACTCCCCCTCCCATTCCTCAGACGACATGTCCATCCTGGGCCTCCTGCAGTGCCACAACGATGCCACCCGAAGGTTGCAGGAACAGCAACTCATATTCCGCTTGGGAACCCTGCAGCCCAATGGTATCAATGTGGATTTCACAAGTTTCAAAATCTCCCCTCCCCCCACCGCATCCCAAAACCAGTCCAGCTCGTCCCTCCCTCCCTAACCTGTTCTTCCTCCCACCTATCCCCTCCTCCCACCTCAAGCCGCACCTCCATCTCCTACCGACCTACCTCATCCCGCCCCCTTGACCTGTCCGTCCTCCCTGGACTGACCTATCCCCTTCCTAACTCCCTACCTACACTCACCTTTCCTGGCCCCATCCCCGCCTCTTCGACCTGTTTGTTTCTTCTCCACCTATCCTCTCCTCCATCCCTCTTCTATCCGCCTCCCACTCTCTCCCTATTTATTTCAAAACCCCCTTCCCCTCCCCCTTTTCTGATGAAGGGTCTAGGCCCGAAACGTCAGCCTCTCTGCTCCTATGATGCTGCTTGGCCTGCTGTGTTCATCCAGCCTTGCACCTTGTTGTCACAGATTCACTTACTTCGTGTGACAATCACTGGCTAGCTCATGACAAAATGGGTTGAACATTAATTCCCACTCCAAGCTGCTTTAGGTGACTTCAGTTGCCCAGTCGTGATCTATTTGCCCTTAGCCCCCTGGACTGGTATGTACAGCAAGCAAATTGGAGCCCATGATTCTGAGTCAAAAACAGAAAATGCTGGAAACACTTAATTAGTCTGTCAAAATTTGTGAGAGGAATAGTTTAATATTTTAAATGTAGACCCTTTGTCGGAATGGAAAGACAACACAAGCCTTTCAAAAGGAATAGAGAAAAATGAAGATGAAATATTTGAAAATGTTTCTTTCCTCCTCTCTTTGTCTGGAGGCCCCACAGCTCTATATGGTAGTATCTTTCTTAATGGATGAACCGAGATTGAGAACATCATTAGTTGAGTTAATTAGAGGTGCTAGTACAGTCTGACAGAATGATATAAAACAAAGGGCTGCGGATACTGAAGATCTGAAACAAGTTAAAATAAAACTTGCTGGAGAAATTCACAGGTCTGGCAGCATTTATGGAGAGAAAGCAGAGTTAACAATTCAATCTCCAACGACCCTACTTCAGAACTATGAACTTCAGAATAATTAAACAGAATCCTATTTTAATTCAAAGCATATAGAGAATAAAGGATGACACTGAATCGATACACAGACCAGTGTGAATGTTGGGCGTGGATCATGCTTGAGATTTGTTGGTGGACTGAAACATTGCAGGGAAGCCCCATACATAGACTAAAGATAATTACTGAAGCTTGTTATCCATTTTCCTTGTTTCAAATTCCAGGAAATAATTTCTCAAACACAAAAACGGGAAAAATCTATCCCCATTTCTTCTAGCCGATGGGACAATGGTAGACAATTTGCATGGAAAAATGTCTGTGTTGTCAACCTGAGTGACAGGTATTTTAAATTCCATTATTTTTATACCATTCTATTTGAGAAACATTAATCTAAATGCTAAATGCTAATATTTTATAAATCCCTGATTTGGCCTCCTCCAAAGTATTACGCCCAATTCTGAATGCCACACTTTAGAAGTGATGTCAGGACATTGGGAAAGTGTTGAGAAGAGATTCACTGCAATTATACTCGAGGTGGCAGGTGATATTTATTTGAAGTGACTGGAAAAACTGGGTTTTTCTGTTTAGAGCAAACAAGGTTAAAGGGAGTTTTAACAGAGGTTTTCAAAATTATAAAGAATTCTACCAGAATAAATAAGGAGAAACTATTTCACTGGTGGTAAGGGTGGGAACTTAGTAAACAGACCACACAGATGTAAAGTAATTAGTAAATATTCCAAAGGCAAGATGAGGAGAAATGAGTTTTTGTCACTTGTTATTATGAGGTGGAATACAAGAGCTGAAATTGTGCTGAAAGGAGATTCAATTCTAACTTTCAAAAGGAAACTTGACATCGACTGCACATGAAAAGGAAAGAAGGAGGGGGAGTAGGATTATTCTTCCTACCTATTTCAAAAGGTGATGTGAACACATTGGGTTAAATTACCTCCTTCTGTGCTGAATGCTTCTACAATTTTAAAAGTTGTCAACAGGGCATGTTTATTTACTATGTAGCTTGGAAACTACAACAATTTTCACTCTATCAAAGTATCTCAAGTAAAGCAATCAATGTTTTTAATAGAGCTGTTATTTATTTGGTTAGCGATCTCAGACTGATTTAATATTCAACTTTGTGCTTGAATGGCTAGCTTCTCTCAAAGGTTTTGTTTCCCTTCAGTCTAAGTAAATCAGAATGCAGTTATGTACCTCCCTTGATTTCATAGAAGAAGAGAAATCTCTAACACACTTCTTTTCTTTCAAACCCCTCCAACTGTACATCAGCTACTCAGCAATGCATTTAAACATTTTAGGTAACAATTTCATACAGGCAAATGAGAAAGGGAGCAGGTGAATATAAAGGGCAGCCAGCAGGCTGCTCTGAAGAAATTAAAACCGCATCTTCATAAAAACCATCCAGGGATAAATTTTTCAGAGGTAGATGAACATGTTCTGAGAACAAGCTTGCAAAAAAGAAATACATTAAGAAGGGCATTGAGAGTCACTGAAACTTATAAGACTAAAATGAAAGAGCAATGAATAGAGTACAGCACAGGGGAAATAAGACACTAGCATTGAAATCTTAAATAAACTCTATACACTAAAGCTGCTGAAAGAAAACATATATGTCCTTCCTTCAGAGATTAATCTCACCTAGTTAATGCAACCATTCTATGTGCATACCTACCTCATCACTTACTTTTCAAGATTTTAACTGTCTGTATCAAGATTTCACACTTAGGATGTATGAATGCAAGGTGTGCAATTATGCAAATACTAGCTGACTGAGACAGATTATTATGTATTGACGTTAAATAGACAGATTTGGACTTGCTGACTACTGCAAGACTGGCAAGGCCAGAGCCATTGACCCATTGGCCTTTACAAACCTTTACAGATCTTATATCATTAAGTGGATGCGGAGTGATGAAAAATTAAAATTGTTGTGATTCAATTATCTCCAACCCCAAGCAATTTTAAGTGTTGAACACATTTGTTCCGTATCTTTTTCAGTTTGCAAAACCTATGGTAAACTTTGTCCCTATGGAATCCATGGAAGCTTTGAATTGACAGTGAAAAATGACACACTCTCCAGATAATGCTTTGTCTAAACTCTTTGTAATTACAGCTTCAAGTTGTACTTCGTGGCTTTTTTTTCAATAGCATTCCCTGTAGAAGGACCCAAAGATTTTTTCACATTCACTTCTGCTTTTATTTATATCATAACCAAAGCGGAAGTTTTTTTTTCTGTTGATATCGATCTCTGAGTCCAGTATTTTCCAAGTCTATCATGCAGTCCCAGTTACAAATTTTTGGTATCATGAAATGAATTTAATAAAAATATGCAGGCACCTTCGTTTGATAAAAATCTAGAACAATTTAAATCAAAGTACAAGTAAAGTACAGGAGATTATCCAAAATAAAAACAACAGAGAATATGCCAAGGAGATTTCATCAGTTCAATTTTGTGTTCTGAATAGACAATTATCTCCCCACTGCAGGCATATTTGGATAGATAAGAATGTGACGTATAAGCAAACATCCAGGAGGGGGACCTGGCCCTTTTTGATATCACAGCATTAAGAACAGGGCTTAGACAGGAGGATGTCACAGTGGCGAACAGAATTCAAGACAATAAATCAGCGCTAATATATCATTTGGAGCCAAAATTGCCCTTCTATCCTCCTATCCATGCCCTCATCCCTAATCACTCCGTTCTTCAGCAGCTGTACAATTCCGTGGGAGACACAAGTCAACTTTTTGTCTGTCTTTCACTGCATAAGCAGAGCAGAACAGGATGAAATGGATAAAAGCCCAGTACAAGTACATTAGATTATCCTATTATAATTATCGTAACCCTGTTTCTGATTTGTCTATGGCCCCTCAGCAAGGAACAAAATGCCTTCATATTTTAAGACAAATGTTCAAAAGTCTCGAAGGAGAATAAACCTCGTCCTGTCCAACAGGAAAGCTCACAAAGCCATGATAGCAAAAACAACCAAATAAAGACCATTGGATATTTATTGAGCAGGTAACTATAGGAACCAGTTTTTATCATCCATAAGATACTAGACCTATTTGTGTAGTGATGTTAAAAATTCTCATTATTAGAATAAAGTAAATTAAACTATATGAGTCAAGATGCTTTTGTCATAAATACCAGAGACTGATGTTGCAATGCTGGCCAATGTTGACCTTTGTATTGAAATGGCTGCAAATGTGAAAATTTGATGTTCTTCCCAAAAGAACATGGCTAAAATACTTAGGTCTCATGTGTTTAGGAGTAAACAGGTCTTTAATTTTGTGGTATCTTTTTCTTCATTATTCTTTCATAAGATGTGGGCATTTTTGGCTGTTTTTTATCCCTTGTTACCCTTGAAAAGGTGCTAGAGAGTTGCCTTCTTCAAATGTTACACTCCAATTAGTATAGGTACACCTACGATGCTGTTAGGGTGCAAGTTAACTATTACTATATGATAACTGTTACTGTACAATCTCTCTGGTCCTGAAAGTATACTCTTATAATTGTGGAGTATCATTCCCTTAGAAGAAAATTAAACTTGGTCTTTTTTTGTGTGTCTCACTGTCATGCGTTAGGCTGAATTTCCTCATTTTTGACTTCATGTATTTTTTGCTGAGATTCATGATGGGTCGTCTGTCATGGGTAGCGTCATTTGCTCTTCAGCTCATTCATCATGCAACAGGTTTCTCCAGCACCAGTCTGATGGGATTGTCCAGCAGTAGAGGTAGACATGTTTGCCACTGTTGGGACTGTAGTGATTGTAACAAGATCAGCCACGTGGACCTCAGAGAATATGGGGCTGTAAATCGGTCCAATCAGGGAGCCCTGGCTGACAGATAAAAGCAAAAGTGTCAGACATTCTGACCTTTTGAGAGCTGGGTCTGAGGGAGATGGATCAGTGTCAAGAGCTTTCCAAGTGTAAATAAAGGGTATCTTGGTAACAGGATACTGACATCCGTGGAGTTATTTCAGGGACTTTGTGACATTTGCTCAGCTGGTGTTATGTGCAAATGCTAGCTCCATAGCACTTTAAGATGTTATAAGCTAGGAAATGCCCTAGACTGGTTAGCAAGGTTGGCTCATAAGGAATAGAGGGAGAAGTATCCATTTGGATACAGGACTGGCTCAAAGGTAGGAGACAGAGGGTGGTGATGGAGGGTTACTTTTCAGCCTGGAGGCCTGTGACCAGCAGTGTGCCACAAGGATCGGTGGTGGGTCCACTGATTTTTGTCATTTATATAAATGAATTGGATGTAAACATAGGAGGTATGGTTAGTAAGTTTGCAGATGACACCAAAATTGGAGGTGTAGTGGACAGTAAAGAAGGTTAACACAGAGTACAATGGGATCTTGATCAGATGAGCCAATGGGCTGAGGGGTGACAGATGGAGTTTAATTTAGATAAATGTGAGGCACTGCATTTTGGAAAGACATATCAGGGCAGGACTTATACATTTAATGGTGAGGTCTCAGGGAGGTTCCTTGAAAGTGGAGTCCCAGATAGATAGGAAAGTGAAGAAGGCCTTTGGTATGCTTGCCTTTACTGGTCAGTGCATTGAGTGTAGGAGTTGGGAGGTCATGTTGCGCTGTACATTGGTTGGGCTGCTATTGGAATACTCCATGCAATTCTGGTCTCCCTGCTATAGGAAAGACGTTGTGAAACTTGAAAGGGTTCAGAAAATATTTACAAGGATGTTGCCAATGTTAGAGATTTTGAGCTATATGGAGAGGCTGAATAGACTGGGGTTATTTTTCCTGGAGCATCTGAGGCTGAGGGGCAACCTTATAGAAGTTTATAAAATCATGAGGAGCATGGATTGGGTAAGTAGACAAGGTTTTTTTCCCAGGGTGTGGGAGTCCAAAACTAGAGGGCGTAGGTTTAAGGCGAGAGGGAAAAGATTTAAAAGGGACCTAAGGGACAACATTTTCATGCAGAGGATGGTGCATGTATGGAATGAGCTGCCACAGGAAGTGGTAGACACAGGTACAATTACAACATTTAAAAGGCATCTGGATGGGTATATTTTTTTCTGAAGAAGGGTCCCGACCCAAAATGTCAGCTTTCCTGTTCCTCTGATGCTGCCTGGCCTGCACTGTTCCTCCAGCTCCACACTCTGACTCCAGCATCGGCAGTTCTTACTATCTCTGGATAGGTTTATGAATAGTTTAGAGGGATGCACATTGCTGGCAAATAAGACTAGATTTATTTCGGATATCTAGTTAGCATGGATGAGTTGGACTGAAGCATCTGTTTCTGTGCTGTATATCTCTATGACTCTATGTGCTCCTAAACCATTATCCCTATGGAACTGGCCCAGAAAGGCAAATTAACTCCTCAGTTTCTCCACAGTGAGGTGGACTTATGGGTGGACAGGGTGACAAAAAGAGGACACTACCACCTCCTGTTGTTGTGCAAGAGAGGCCATGCACCAGATTCTGCCAGCCTGGACCAAAATCGTGGCCCATGTCAGTGCAGTGTCCCAAGTGAAACACAATGGACAATAATGCAGACAGGAGATTAATTATCTTCTGTGCATGAGAGAAGTAAATGTCACCACCTTATCTATGCCAGCTCATGGTCACAGGGCCACAACTCACTGAATTTGTCATTGCCCACTCAGCTCACTAGAGCTAATGAGCAACAACTCTCACTATTGCAATGTATACTCAATGGTCACCCACCTCATTCTCTCAAACTACTAACCCTTCCTGTCATCTGATCTTCTTATCTACTCACTGCTATTATGATCCCAGATGACGTTCTTACTGCACAAGTCAAACCCCAGACTGAAATCTAGTTTGATAGATCTTATTTTGTGTATTTTATTTGGTTTTAATGAGGTGGTCTTTCACAAACGTGAAATTTTTATTACACAAAAAAATTGAATAAGCCAAACTGTTTAAAAATTTCAAAACATGGGGTAAAATGCAATCCCATCAATCTCAACAACACTCCTTTACAATACTCATACCAGAGAAAATTCTAGAGAGATCTCTATCACATCTATATGATTTGATTTAACTGTGCTTCATTTTCCTGTCTTGAGAATCCGATGGCCTTTTTCTCAAACCTTCATTCAACTCAGCTTAGTCTTTCTCGGCTTCAAATAAACATTTCAGAGTTTTAACCAAACACTTCTGGAACATTTAACTTAAACTTCTTAAACTGAGGCAACGTCTTCCTTAACAGATCTAAAACTATCTCCCCTTCTCAGGAGCAACTATTTTACACATTCACCCCTCTGCAAATGGATCCAAACTAAAACTAAAAATAACGTCTTTTTTTTAATTTTCCAAGGTATGTGTTGTTACCATAATCCAAAAAAAGTCCAGAATTTTTTATTTCAAAACGTAATTTATTACACTGTTTACTTTGGTCAGTCTTAAACTCTCCCAATATAAACAAATCCCCATCACCCTGTCCAGAAAGTCTTTCTCTGATACTGCATTTAAAAAGAAAGCACCATGGCTACAAAAATACTTGCAAGTTAACCATTAACTTTAGATGCAGCTTCCGATATATACCAAATCCGTATGCCACTAGTTCAAAGTTTAAAAATTCAAAATAAATACTATTAAAATATGTATAAATCACACTCTTTACATCACACTGGAAAAAGCTAATTTCCTCTCCTGCTCATGCATCACCATCAACTGATTTTACATCCACTCCCAGTATACTAAACTGATCCTTTCATTTCAATACAGGAAAAATTAGCCCACACTCTGGACTGGAATTGAATAATTCTCTTGGCTGACTGTGATGATACCCCTTGACCTTGATGGTGTATTATTCACCTTGATCTCACTAAAGAGTGCTCCCCTTTGATTTTCAGACGTGGCCAGTTGGTTGAATAGATGCCGTGTGTTTAGCACACAGTCTGCTGGCACATGCTCTGGATGTAATGTTGACATTTCTGAACAACAACATGGTCACCTCTTTGACTTTACAGTATTCCAAACTGTGACAAGTTGCCTACTTCTCACTCTGTAGGCAGCAAAAATAAGTGAGTGTTAAGAAAGCAAGCTAAGAGCTGTATGTGGCCTGGGAGTAACATATAAATCATAAGTGTTCCTGCATGTCAAAGTGAACTCCAGAATAGCTGAACTGGTGTTTGATTTTGCCCAAAAGCAGGTATTACAATGTGGTGGTTCGGTCATGCTGACTTGCTTGGATGAAGGGTGGAAGAGGATAGCACCTATGGTGCATGCAGGGATATTGTGGTGAAAGTGGAGTTGGATGATGGACCAGAGAAACAAGCAGTGAGCTGCTGCTGCTCTGACTTTCATAATGGGAGCTGACACCATCTAGTTTCTTGGGGAAGGTAGAAGAATTGGGAGCTACATAGAAACGAGATGAGATTAGATAAAAATGAGAGAAGATGTAATGGAAATCAGGTGATCGCCACTAAACTGTGAGATTCAGAACTTGCCATTCAAATCTTAATTGGACAATCAAAACTCTTTTTCTTGATATGATGAAACTGATTTTTGAATGTTTGCCATATTACCCCAACTTTCTTGCCATTGCCCAGGCCGCTCAAGAGAGTGGAAAATTCCAGCCTCTGTTGTTCTTTATATCCTTCCCATAAACCCTTTTTCATTTTGCTTTTTGCACATCACAACACTAGTTGATGCTAATCATTAATCATTTTCTGAAGAAGGGTGTAGACCCGAAACGTCAGCTTTCCTGCTCCTCTGATGCTGCTTGGCCTGGTGTGTTCATCCAGCTCTACACCTTGTTGTCCCAGATTCTCCAGCATCTGCAGTTCCTACTATCTCTGTAACTAATTGATGCTTCCAGGTTTATCCTTCCTGGATTAGACACTGTAAAACTCAGCAAGAAATTTGCAATCTGGTTGAAGCGCCCTGTTGTTTATTGCCCTGGGCAAGAATGCCACAGATTCCTGTCGAGAGTGCTGTACCATTTCAGTCTTAGACTAAGAGCCCATTCAAAAACCCAGGATGATTCGAATGGCAGCATCAGCAAGGTAAATGTTGAACAACATCCCTTCACCACTGACCACAAAATCTGGGTAAGTTGTGTTTCCATACTGAATAAGAAAGTTATTCTGAAATAATTTAGAGATGAAAGTTATCAAAAAGCAGATTATACACTATTTAAACATTCCGTAGGTCTAAGTACCTGAAGGTTTTCCTGATTGATGCATTGTGCCTTTTTTAAACCGCCAAATAAAACATTTTGACACTTACTGCCACATAGTCTCCTTCCTTGAAGGAGGAGGCACATTTAGAGCCAAGGATTTCTCAACAGTCTCATCAATCTTGGTCTGTGATTAACCAGCAGGAGATGCCTGTCAGTTAACAGAATAAGTCCTGTTAGTTATTCCCTCCCCTGTCCCACTGAGACGGAGTGCTGTATTCATGAGCAGTTTCATCCTGAATTAACAAGGTCTCCTCCAAGGTGTGGTGCTTAGTTCAGCCTACGTAGAAGATTAAAACTAGCTTCTCCAAATAAAAACCTGTTAGATTCAGCAGCCTTACTGGTCAATGTGAAATATATATTTTAAAAACATTCCTTCTTCAAAACTGGAACTTTAGTCTTTTTTCACCAAACTTTCCTTTAAATTTCTTCCAGGTACTTTAGAATGTGTATGTCAATGTTTTAAGAAACTTGTCAAAAGAACCAGAGGTAAGACGAGGAGCAAGCTAAATGTATTGCCAAATGAATGATGGGAGGAAGTTTGATAATACCATCCCAAATGGAAAGGGCTAACTGTTTGAAAGGGAAAAGGTTGTGTTTGTCTAAGGAAAGAGAGGTTAAAGTTACCAATTAAATAGTTATTTTTCAATGAGATGGCATATACATAAAAGTTCGAATGGCATCCTTTTTTGCAATATTATTCTGTGATTGGTTGCAAAAGAATGTGAAGGTGGATGGAGTATAGGGAAAAGAGAGTAGAAAAATGAGAGAAACAAAAAGGAGAAAGAGAAACATGTTGCAGAGTATTAAGTGAACGAGGAATCAAAGGTCAAAGTAAACAAAGAGACACTATGGATCAAAAGGAAACATACTGAAAAAAGAGGCAGAGACATTGAACACATAATTATGAGAGCAAGAACTACTTATGAAACCTGTGTTAGTTAACCTATTGAAGACAACATCATAAACCAAATACCGAAAATAATTTTGATAGTAGTTCAATATTTTTAAACCCTATGCCATAACACAAGTCACCTGGAAATCAGAAATTAAACAAGAGCTTTTCTCCTAATTGAATTCCTACCAGCAGTGTCAAAGGACCCCTGATCCCTCTTTCCTTGCTGCGTGTTTAATTACTGGTCCAATGATAATGACATGTGTGTGTGCGTGGCCCCTCCTGAGTTGACAGGAGGACAACAAATGGCAACTAAAACACTCACATCTCTCCCCATGGGGTCCTCAGCACAGCTGCCCTTCTGCTTGTTGCTTCTATGCACACACGCACATTCACAGATGGCCCAGCTTGCAGTGGACACGGATTTTGATCATATCCTTCTTTGTATATATAAAAAAAAAGAGCTTACTGTAGCAAAGCATCTGTACCTTTGCCAATATTTATTTGGCAACACTGCCGGTTTGAACAAAAAAAATTCCTGATGTGTTAATTTCCAGAACCAAAGGGGAGGCTGTTCAAGGTTGGACAGTACAATAGTAGAATTTGCAAAGTGCAATTGTAGCCTCAAATTGCTAATCACGCATCGTTCAGTCAGCAGCTTCCATCATCTGGCATGAGTTTAATTTAACATCTTGTGAGTGGGTGTGCATGTGTATTTGTGCAAACAAATGAGTTAATCCGCAGTATTTTTGAATACCAAGATATGGCAATAATTATGTATTACAACAGAGGCCTGTAAATCAATTAGTTGTAGGTAATCAATGTTTTACATTGCTTTATCCTTTGTGAAATTGGAGAAGCATGTTGTCTTCCTAAATCTCAGTCCCTACTCAGTTTTGAAATTGATCACAGGACACAACTCCTGCACTCTATTCTTATGTACACTATTTTCCTCTCTTCCTCATGCAAGATCTGATCCTCTTCTCCTGAATGCAATGATTTGTGTCAATGTGTAAAGGAACAAAAGAAATACATTTACATTTACAAACTCAGGATGTCGACAAGTGTTTTACAACCAATTAAGCACGTTTGAAGTGTAGACATTACAATGCAAGGAAATACAGCAGCCAGTTTGAGCACAGAAGGGTTCTACGAAGAACAATTCAGTAATACAAAGATAAATTACTGTCTGTGTGTGTGTTGGGAAATAAACAAGATGCTTTTCTTTGGACAATGGACTGTGATTTTTACCTCCACTTGACAGGCAACACTCCTTCCATGCAGTACTGGAAAATCTTTTTGTTTAAGTCTGTTGGAGTGGGACATCAAACCCTAGCTTACAGACTTTGAAAGGGAAGAGCTACCCAATGAGCAATAACTGCTCCCTACGTTCAAAAGAAGCCTCTTCTACTGTTAAACACAAGATGTTAAAATGGTTGCTTAGACACAGCCCACACATATACTTTTCTAGTCAGAGTTTTATTTCACTTACACAACACAAAACTCACACATGATTACTTGTTCACTGTATACATACACCCGGTCCCTCTGCCAATTTACCACTAATTAACATAGAATAATCATCTGTTCCCAAGTTCCATTTGGGCTCCAGCATCCCTGCCAGACCCCTTTTACAATTTCCCCTTTTATTCTTTTAAAAAAATATATGCAATAATGAAAAACTAGCAAAAATGTTGAAAAAAATGGCAATGTATTCTGCAGAATGCCATTGTATTATATTCCTTTTTTTAGCATATATTAGAGTTTCAAACGCCTTTTTTCCAAAATTTCTAATAGTTCAGAGTTTGTCCTTTCTTCATAAAACAGAGAGCTGACTATTGCTAGCCACCTATTTTGTGATTTATCTGTTCTCCAGCATCTGTTTTAAAACTACAACGTTGATCCTTGCTTCTTTTCAGTTGTACATTTTGTCCAATATACATTGACCCATAATGACTAATCATTAATGTAATATTCAATCGGTTTTGCTGCAAATTCTTAGTGTGGATAGTTTATGTTGGTGCAGCTAATAACTGACAGTTTGATCAGTCAAAATGTTATTTTGTTGGTTACTGTGTAATTCCTTTCACACATCTCACTGCTAAAAGAGCTTTCTGCTGCTCCATTCATAACTATTATGTTCATATTAGCACACATATATCTAAATTCATGGTTAACATATATCCCCACATTATCAGTGAGAAAATTTGTTAGTGGTCCATTTGCTCCATATTACATTACATTGTCCTTTTTTTTTAATCATTACTATGTATTATCATCAATGAGCAAAAATGGGTTGCCAAATCTGTAATATATAAAATTATTCTTTTTATTTCGATTCCATACCTTTAAAATCATAGCCACTATCTCAATGAAATCCTCCCTCAAGAGTAGGCTTACTGTCAACCATATTGGTATTCTGCGTATTTCTATTTCCACTATCTCTTATGTAAGGTTCTTATACCTCTCATCCCTTGTTCCTGCATGCTTGATGAAAACTTTTAACCATTTTTGAAGACAAGTGGTAAAATTGCCCATGTAGTTTTAATACAATTAAGTTTTCTTTCTTCTAAATTTCTTTCACCTAATGTCAATGACACTTTGTTAAATTCTTTTATACAGAGGTTATGTTCCATTAAAGGAATACAATCAAGTCCGATTTGTGTGAATTGCGAGTTTACAGATTTCCCAAACACAGTGGCTTCGTCATTTTCCATACCAGTTTGATCTGTATGTTTTTAATGAATAGCTTACTTAATAATAATCATTAATGTTTCTCTGGATGCTATATTTATGTTTATAAAATGATTGATCTCAGATATGATTCTGGCTATTTTACACAGAATGGCAACTCTTTTGAAAGATTTCAGATCCCCAAATCTGAAAACCGTGGAAACCTCAAATTCTTCACTACTCAGAGAGTCTAGGTAGCAACTTAGTGAGTTTATTTCACATACTGCAGATGTGCATTCACTGTCTAATACTACACAGCTGAAAGGTTCTGCCACCAACACATGCATCACTGAATTGAAACTTCTCATGACTAATATAATGTCCTCCTTTAGATCCATATCTCTGTCTTCTTCTGAATTTTCCATTTTGTCTTTAATCTTAAATGCTCTATCGGACCATTTGGGATGGGGATAAGTTAGCTTGGATGGCTGGTTTGCAATGCAGGGTGATGTCAACAGCAAGTTCAATTCAAGTACTGGCAGAGGTCACCAAGAAGGTCCCACTTTCTTAACCTCACCCCTTCCCTGAGGTGTGGTGGATCTCAGGTTAAACTCACCACCAGTTGTCCCCCTCTCTAATGAGACCAGCCCTGTGGTCCTCAGGACTGTGGCAACTTTACCTTTTACTTTAGTTTTTGGCATTATGATACTTTTTAACATACCTGAATTTGATTGCCTGCAACTTGGGCATTTCTGAATCTCATTCCTTTTGTTCTAAATTTCAAATTCTCTTTGCTTCTCAAAATTGACAAAAGCACTTTTGTCCTCATTTCTCTTAAAATTCTTCTTTCACTTACAATCTGGGTCTAGACAGCCTTGTCAGCCCATTAACATTGGTCCTCAGTTTTTGTTATTTGACTGATTGCTCTATTTGCATGAATGCTGCTAAAAAGAACAATTTCCAAGGATTTTTTGTACTGCTTCCGACATTTGCTCCATCAATGATTGTTTACCTGTGAATTTAAGTTCCACCAAAAATAAAAATCTGCCTAAACTCAATACTTTGGCACTGTCTAATAGTTTAAATGACAGCATAGTTTGGGGAACTTCCAAATAGTATTTCTGCAGTCTTGCATACGATCTTTTGAATTCCATTTTATACTCTTCCGGGGAACCATATCCACTTTTTTCTGAATTTTTCAAACTCTGACTATGCCTCATAAGCAGCTGGTAAATCATCTTTTTGATATATTTTATTCATGAAAATTAATATGATCTAAAACCCTTTATCCATGTCCATATTATCAATCTCTGAATACATTGCTTCTTCTTCTGCTATTATATGACAATGAAAGAGCCATTGACATACCTTGTTTCCTCTTTGATAAAGGAGGAATGTCAGTCCACACAGTTACTTGATTCTTCCACGAGTCATTGAACAAGCAGCAAGCTATAATATGGGCCCTGCATTAGCATTATTTAAAGTGCCATGTACCCAAATTACAGGAAAGGTCATTTTCAAGAACTGCTGCATTTTAAAGTGCCTGGAAATCCACTGCGGTATTTTTGCAGATGTTCTGAGTTCCTGCATTTGCTCTATGGCATTGTAGTGCACTGACAGGGAGGGCAAAGGGGTTTTTTAATCTGTGCAAAGACAGTAACAGACATGGGGGGGCAATACTGGCAGTACCCCTGGATCTGCAGCATGACAGGGAGATAGCAGAGGCTTCAGAGCAGTCAAATGCAGTACCATGCCCTTAGCCACCTTGGAACATGCTCCTTGACAGTAACAGGAGGCTGTTTGTCACGTCAGTCAACGCACCCAGTTTCTTGGTGTGCAAACCCACCACTGCCACCCTGTATGCCACCCCATCAAAATTGTCATCTGACTCTGCAACTGAACTCATCCACAGCCTCACTGACTAGTAAGTAGGCAGCTGAGCTATCTTCTTCTCCTGGCCTGCCAACAGTTCACATGTGCCCGGTATCTCACCTCACGCTGATCCCATCAGTGAACTAGCCTCCAGAGTAAATATAGTATTGGGACCTGTTGTGATTTCTCCTTAAACAAATATGCAAGTGTTAAAGAAAGCAGGATTTAAAACAACATGTGACTGGCAGCCTGCTGGTAGCCTGCCGATGTTGCTATGAGTAATTGTTGCTGAATCCCTAGAGTCGCTCTATCTGTTGAGCTGTCCTGTATATCATATGGAGTATTCAAATATATTGGATCTACTCATTGTTTACCTTCGTGATTGATGGGTCTGTGTTAAGGAACCAGAAACACAACAGTGGTTGTGAATGTCTTCATTAATGCTGGTCTGTTGCTCTCTTTCTTCCTGCAGCTCAACAACTTGCTGTTCTTGAGTAGCTGAATGCAAAAGGGAAAGGTTGGAATACAAGAAGGGGATTGGGACGGAAAGCAAAAGATTCAAGGTGACAGCTCCAACAGCTTGGAAAACACGTTGGCAGGAGAGAGAGCAAAATATGAGTGATTGGAAAAAGGGAAAGGGAAACTTGTCACAGTCCCAGAGCACAATAGGGTTGATCGCTCATAAGAGAGAGATAATGGGTGGTGAGTTTAAATTGAAGGTTACCACCACTCAGGAGACGCGAAAGGTTGAAAAGGTGGGACCTTCATGTGGTGACTTCAACCAATGGGGGAAATGAACCCATGCTGTTGGTGTCATTCTGTATTGTAAACCAGGCGATTGTATTCCACTGTGGATAATGTTCCTGCTATAGCTCAATGGCTGGAGGCAAATGCAGGCTGCATGACATGGCTGTGAGGCTGGCTGCATTGAGAGGGGTATGAGGTTAAAGTGGAACCTCTGAAAGTGCGGCATGAACTTTGAGTGCAAGGGTCTGTTGCCGGGTCACTGAAGGTGATGTGTAAGAAAGAGGCTGGTGTTTTGCTGTGGGGAACTGCCATGTGAATATACCTTCGTTGGCATTGATTATCCATTTGAGGTGATAAGATGTCTTATGGTCATCAGAATCAGAATCTAGGAAATGATCTCCCTGGCCATTTGTTTCCATTCCATTCTGAGGGTAATCCTTAAGGATATATAACATCCTCTCTGCCCTGGTCTTCAACTTTCCAAGTTTTGAATTTCAACAACAGCAGGCAATCTTCCTTTAAGGGGGGCATTCGCAGTTTAAAATGAACAATCTAGCTGCACCACATTTTCACAGCAACAATGTTTGGTAGCCCCCTGTTGAGCACAGAGGGAGCTGGCAATATGAAGATGCAGCCAGCAACAAGTTACCAGCTCAACCTCGCTCTATAATAGTGCGGCAGGAGCACGAAAACTGCAGGGCACCTACCTCCGATGAATGGCACCCAGAAATCAGAGTAAGTTCAAGTTTTTGTGTTTGGTGCTGGAATTACTTTTGTTGCTGTGTTCCACAAGGGTTTAAAGAATGTAACTTTGTGACTCCAAGAGGAACAAAGAATGTTGTTTAAACCATGATTTTATGGTTTCAGTAGGCGTGCATACAAATGCATTTAATGACTGCCCACTTGATATACAAAAGGAGCAGAATCAATAATCCGAACAGTAAACAGTGTAAGCAGCGATCACAAGGTAATCCAGCAGCTGACCTAACATTGGGAAGGCCAAGACAACTGTTACAGTCAGTGATAATGGTTGCAGGTCAGGGTGTTAACCATATCCTGCCCAGTTGGTGTGGATGTCACTAGAAACAGTCATACAAAGGAAGAATATGATTCCCTGCTACAAGAGCATACAGACATGAAAGGAAGTGACAGTATGCAGACTAGGGCTAGTCAGTCTGTCATTACAGTCTTAGCTATAGCTGAATCAAAACCTGAGTAATCACAACGCACTGTCCAAGGGTGCCTGGAGCCATTCCAGCCGTCAGCAAAATCTGTTGGTACACTTACTTCTACTACATCAGAATCATTGCAAAGATAGAGTCGATTAGATATGACATACTTAAAACAAACTACAGAATAAAAGGACAGTGGCAGGTCAAGTCCAGCTGCTACAATCTACATCACTCTGATAAAGTGCAATGCATGATTTGAACGTTATGCTAGTACTTATTTATTGCCAAATATAATAAATAAGCAGCCATCATAAATTGGTAATGCTCATAGAAACATAGAAGATAGAAGCAGGAGGAGGCCATTCAGAGCCTGCTCCACCATTCTTCACGATCATGGCTGATCGTTCAACTCAATAGCCTAATCCTGCTTTCTCCCCATATCCTTTGATCCCTTTCACCCCAAGTGCAGTACTAGTCACCTCTTGAATACATTCTGGAAGAATTATGCAGGAAGAGTATAGATGGGCATGGTTAACTTACAATCTTAAGAAATAGTTTCGGTGTGATGATCCTTGGTAGGCAAGTTTAATTTGTACCGGGCATTAGTTTTCCATCTGGATTGCTGTCCCCAGTATTTCAGCCCTTCTTGCAACTTCCAATTTCTTGTTCTGCATGGGTTTACTGTCCTACGTATTGTGAAAAATGTGTAATTATAATGCATATTTTATGAGGAAGCTGCTTTGTCTTTAAAATAGGCACAGGGAGTATTATGACAATTGCCCCTGAAAGCCACATAACTTCTTTTGTGGATTCAACTGTGGCCTATGCAGAAAATCAGACTGTGTTATCTTAAGAATCAATCACAAAGAAACATTAAATAAATAAAGAATTCCACAAGAGAATTTGAAGACTCAAAGCTTCTGTATTGTCAAGCTGGAGATAGAAGGCACACTGAAACACAATAGATCATGAGGGGTCGATGGTCGACGTGAGAGGATGTATCATTTTATGTGAGAATCTAAAACTAGGTGTCACTGTCTAAGAATCAGAGGTCACCCATTTAAAACAGAGATGAAGGAAATGTTTTCCTAGCAACCAGTCATAAATTTTCAGACCACTCTTCTTGGAAAGGCAATGGAAATAGAGCCCTTCAATATTTTTATGGCAGAGGGGGATAATTCTTGTAAAGCAGGGCAATGAAATGTTATCAGGGATGTGTAGGAATGTGGATTTGAGATTTCAATCAAATCCATCATGACCTTATTGAACGGCAGTGCAGACTCAAGGGGCTAAAAGTCCTTTCACTTCTTATTCGCATGTTCATATGGGATCACAAGGAATTCTAGCATCATTGACCTTATCAAGGTTAACATTTGCAGCCTGTTTTTTTGATGTGATAAAAGCTGACTGAGACGTCGTTTCGAAGGAGAGCGATGTGACCTCCAGAACAGAGATGTCTTGAAAAAAAAACAACTGCTTCTCAACAGGATGACAGAGGGAGACATCCAGGTCTGCTGCATGGAAGCAGGCTACAAAGAACCATAACCTGCTGTAAAAGTAAAAGAAAAGAGCCTACACTGATGTCCAGAAGCTGTTCTGCTCAGTCTACCTGTGAAACCAACTTCCAACTTCAGAAGGCTACAGAAGCTACTGAATTTGACTTCAAGTTTCAACTCTCTATACTTCAGAAAGAGAAATTTTAAGGAAGTCAGGCCAGTTATATTAGAAACTGTTCTCATTTTCATAAATCCTCAAACATAACTGTTATCCAAACTTGCTTTAACTCTTTGTATCTGCATATTGGCTAAATAGTTTGCCACTTTTTACTTAAGTACTTTCAGCAGTAGCATAATAAATTAACATTATGCACTGCTGCTGGTTATTTTAAATTGAAATGCTCAAAAATTAAAAGGGGCTTACGTACGTACTTATACACACTTTTATGTCACCGCCACTCTGTGCAAACACCTTGCAAGACAAAGATAAGGGCCATAGAGAAGATGCTGGAGATTAGACAGATTGCACAGATAGAGATACTCTGATCAAACAGATCATGTGAAGTGCAGCTTTTGAGATTCCATGAAATGTTCGATACTGATCCAGTTCTAGTTCATAGTTGGTGTGTCGGGGTGTTCTTAATTGTCACTGGAGAGGGTTACACCCTGACCTGCAGACATCTTTCCATTCCGCTTTCAACCTTAAGAAAAGGTCACCCTTTGCCCCTGAAAGAGACAAATGTTTTAAACAGTAGTTGCCATGAGAACTCCCAGAGGAAGCAGCCAACTTGTGTTGCAATTTTGGTATCAATTGTCTGTTGAGTAAATGATACCTTTCAGCTCAGACAGAGTACAACAATGTGCACACAGCAATATGGGTGGAAACAATGTCCCATTATCTTTGAAAAGCCAGGAGTTCTGAAAATATTAAAATCATTGCCCTGCAGAATGATCTATGATGTACACAGCTGTTCACCTTTCACTAAATGGTCCAGATCACAGACTATAACCTCTGCAACATTAATGGTTAATGCTGGAGGTCAGTACATGTCACTTGTGCAAAGTGATAGTTTTGAAATAGAAACTGAATTATTACAGCACAGAAGGAGGCATTCGAGTCTGCAACCATTCACCAATTCACTCAGAACCATTATCCCACTCTCTCCCTGTAACCCTGCTCATTCTTCCTTTTCAGATAATAATCTAATTCCTTTGCAAATGCTTCAGTTAAACCTGCCTCCATCACACTCTCAGGAAGTGCATTCCAGACTGTAACTGCTCATTGTGTGAAATGGATTTTCATTCTCTCTTTAGCTGCTTTAACCAATTAGTTTTGGTCTGTACTCCTCTCATTCTTGATCCTTTCTTGAAAAAGAATAATTTCTCCCAATCTGACTTGCCCACTCATGATTTAGAATGCCACCAACAAACACGGGCTCTTTGGTGTGCGAGTAGGTTTGGTGGATACAATAATATATTTTAGCCTTACATGGCAAAATTGTAGGTGTTATAAAATGGAGATTGACCCTCTCAGATAACTAAAACCGAAACATCTAGAGAGGCTTGCCTTGCCATATAATCTGTTAAAAGAAGTGTGAAAAGTGATATAACTTGCCTCTCACTTTCAAACTGTTATAAAGGAGTGCTTGAGTGAAATGAACTCCTTTCACTCACTCTATAATCAACAAGTATCAATTAATTTATCTAACTCTAACAGTGGACAAATTAACTGAACTGTTAACAAACCAAACAATTCCCCCTTAACTACTAACTATTCCAGAATAAGACAAAATTCTAATGGTATGTTGTTCCAATAAATACAAATCCCACTTATATAAACCAAAAATAATTTTAAAAAAGTAAAAATTAGCCTCTTGAAATTACAGCCAGGATACATCTTCCAGAATATTCTATGCCTTCTCTGCTGATCTTCAGTCAGGAACGCCTTCCTCTGTCGAATTCTTGTGTCAGGAATATTAGCTAAGAGTGCAGCTGTACCTAAGTTAAATGATAATTCTTCTGAGAGCTTAGAGAATTCTGTGTGAGCCAGTGATTTTCTTTTTAGAGCTGATGGTTGTTAACTCTCACCGCGATTTTCAAGTGCCCACTTCTTTTGTACCCTTGATGACATATCAATTTCTTACAATAGGATTGGTCCTAGTTGTAAAAACTATAAGATTTAAATTTAATTGGTTTTTAGTCTCTACATGCCTGGTTTAAATTAATCGGCTGATATTCAAACTGGTTGCCTCGCTAACAAAACAAGACTGCTGCCTGGATAACTAACCATACAGCCTTTGATACAAATGTTTCAATTTCAGGAGCTCTCTGTCCACCTGCAAGCCTCAAGCTGCCCACAGACTTTTTTTGAATGTCTAAGCACAGATAATGCGCATCATCTTTTAAAGGAACCATGCACTCTTTCCCCCATCACTTTATAAACATCAAATTCTAACATCCTGCCTTCTCATCTCCCCTCTGAACCTTCTGTATTCAACCTAGTTCTCAGTTGTATTTTCTACAAGCCATCTGTCATAAGCACACTTTCTCTTCTTTATCTTAATTATTTTTCTATTTTTGTCATCTGGGGAGCTCTGGCTTTGTACTACTTTTCTATTTTAAGAAAATGTACCTTGATTGTGCCTGAAATTCCTCTTTTTCAAACATGGCCCATTGTTCAGCCCTGATCTGATCTAACCCCATTTTTGTTGTTTCTGGATCTGAAGGGTCTGCAAAGGGTTGATACTGAGAAGTGCCATGAGCACCATCCACACTAAGTATTCTGTAAGGCTAGAACAGCTTACGATCTTGAAGGAGTGAGATTAAACATTGGGATCATTTCAAAGTCTCCGGTGGAATCTTATACGGGTTCTAAATGATGTGGGATATGGTGGGAAATCTGGGAGATTCAAGTCCAGCAAGCCTTTCACGACGTCAGGAGCAACATGTCGCATTTTCCACCAGAGTTGAGATGAGATTTTCATTAGGGAGCGGTGAGGTGCCTATAAAGGGATTATTGCTGATCGTCATGCTGAGTTGCACCTCACTAATATCAGGACATACTCCAAGGCAGTGGCCACATGCACCTCATGTTCATGGTCATTGCAGACTTGTACCAGCTGCTTGACACCATCGTTGCACATCTCCAACTATCTTAAAGTATACATCTGCACTGTGATGCTACATTCTGGGCGGAGGAGCATCATTCAGTGCAACACTGCTGGAAGAGCGCTTTGCCACAGGGTCAGGGAACCAGATCACAGATTGGGACAGGCTGTATCTCTCATTCGCTCTCTTAGCACTTACTTGGTTTCTACCCACCTGGATGCCCATAGAATCACTGCCTTTCGCTGCCCTGCCTTGCCATACCTTTTAGTGCTTTGCCTCCTGAGCCAGAGCGTAAAGGCTCTGTTTTACAAGCTTGATTCTCAGTGCAGACACAGCACCAGGCAGTGTCTGGTGTTGGTCAGCAATTATTGGTCTTAAAGGTCAGACACAACTGCGAGCACTGCATTCTGTATAACCCTTAGGCATTAGTGTATTGTCTGCATTGTTGCTCCATGTTGCAAGGTGGGAAGTAAGCTACTGCTACTGGACTGTGTATGGGCAATGGGGAAATTGTAGCTGATCATTACCTTGGCAATTGTGTTCTAACTTTCCAAACAAACAGGCATTGCTATTGCATCATAGCATTAATGGGGTTTGCTCCTTATCCTGCATGAAATGATCAGGGGTGTTTGTGGCAAGGAGCAGCAATGTGCATGATACAGTAATGATGAAGGATCACACAGAATGCAGCTCTGGAATGTCTTTGCTCTAACGGTGATTGCTTTCCACTCCCTACAGTACTAATCCCTTATCACTACCTACTCACTCACTTGGGACACTTCAGTGTGCTTCCCCTACCTGCACCAGTGCAACAAATGTGCCATCCATTGTCATCCTAATCCATCAGCCCCTTCTCTTGTTGCAGGAGGAAAAAACAGCCCATAACAGGACCAAGAGGGCCAGGAGAGGTAGTGAGGTCCCTGATATTCAGCTCCTCACCCATTTTGAGGACAAGATCTTGGTCCCTGCCATTGAAGGCCAGAACTGCTCTTGTGGGCACATTGAAACATTCATGTCCAAACAATCAAGTAAGAAGCAATTTCCATTGCTATGCTAGTTCTCCATTATCCCAATGTGAATTTTTTCTTTACATCTCACAATTTCTATAGTCATTGAGTCATACAGCACAGAAACTGACCCTTTGACCCAACTCATCCATGCTGACCAGGTTTCCTGAAATGGACTAGTCCCATTTGCCTTAGTCACTTAGTAACTAGATTCTTTCTTTGGTGTCTTGTGGATACAAGCAGCATGTTCACAGTAGCCATGTTCCAGAAGGCCATGCCACAAGAGACTGCCTTTCCCACCTCTGAGGAAGAGAGCATGGATGTCTCAGAGAAAACTCCAGCAAGGCTGTACTCCCCCGCCAACTCAGATATTGACACGTTAGTGGTATGTTTTCTAGGTTAGAGTTGGGTAAACCTACTGGTGGACGCTTCAAAGCCATGTTTTCACATCTGGTTGAGGAAGAAAGGTCCCAGCCCCCTGGCATTCGGACGGCTGCCAGAGATCAGGCATCTGCTCAGCCACAGGCATGAGAGGGCCCTGTGGTGTCAACAATCAACCATCAATCAATATCAGTACACACAAGCAGACACCAGAGCAGATGGCAGGTTTGTTAGAAGGCCAGGTCTGGCAGTCCCAGGATCTGCTGGATACGCACTAATTTATCCTCCATTGCTCTAGTCATTGGACTTCAGCACCAACTGCAAGGCAACAGCAGGATGAGAAACTTTGATCCCACTCCAAGTGTGCCTTTCTCACAAGGAGACAGGGTGGTACCAGTAGGCACCCAACTAGAGGAGCAGCCATGCACAGGCTCCCAAGGTAGTCTCCTCACAGGACATTCCAGAGCTGCATTCTGTGTGATCCTTCATCATTACTGTATCATGCACATTGCTGCTCCTTGCCACAAACACCCCTGATCATTTCATGCAGGATAAGGAGCAAACCCCATTAATGCTATGATGCAATAGCAATGCTTGTTTGTTTGGAAAGTTAGAACACAATTGCCAAGGTAATGATCAGCTACAATTTCCCCATTGCCCATACACAGTCCAGTAGCAGTAGCTTACTTCCCACCTTGCAACATGGAGCAACAATGCAGACAATACACTAATGCCTAAGGGTTATACAGAATGCAGTGCTCGCAGTTGTTTCTGAAATAGCAGACATAGAGTGAATGTGACATAGTAAAATAGAAGATGGTGGCACTTAACCTGACAAAGTGGAGAAGGTCATTGACTGCTATGTGTTCCTCCGGATCACCGATACCACAGTGACCCAGGTGGTGACCTCCATCCAGGCTGGCAGAGTCTTGTTCCGTGACATGCCTTGTCAGTCCAGGGAGAAGGGGTGTCCCTCCTGCACACCGCTCGCGGCACCAAGACTTCTAGGGCCTGTCTGCAAACTGCAGCATCAATTGTCCCTTATCATCTCATGTCTGGGGCAAATAAACTAGACCAGGCAGACTATTAGCATTTGACTGGATACACAATAATGTTTTTAAAATAGCATTTGCACCAAGGATGCTGGTCCGTTCTGGGATATCCATCCTGAAATGAATACTTCTGGATGTGGAGATTGGAAGAACCAGGGCAGCAACAGATGGGCTGAGCTCAGTAAGATAGTTAATGAAGTGCAGTTTTGTTGATCACATGAGAAAACTTATGAGTCATTGTTGAAAAAAAAAATCCTTGAAACTGGTGACATTTTTTCATTGATAACACACAATAAATTGTATCTTGCTAGCTGCAAGGTTTCTTCTAGTTAGACCAAGAAGTTGTTATACTCTACCATGCTACACCAAGCAGACAATGTACTGTCAGAAACTAAAGAAGATGGTGTCAGCAATCCTTGTTATGAACAAAAGCTCACATAGCACAGTGAACAGGCATATCTATACAGCAATTTAAGTTGTTCCACTGGATTGGTCCTTGTCCTTTCCCAAAGTCATAGAATCATAGAATCTCTACATCAAATCCACACTGACCGTCTGAAGAGCATCCCATCCAGACCAACCCATCTCTGTAACCCTGCATTTCCCACGGGTAACTCACTTGACCGGAACATCCCTGCACACTATGGGCAATTGAGCATGGCTGATCCACCTAACCTGCACATCTTTGGACTGTGAGAGGAAACCAAAGCACCTGGAGGAAACCAACGCTGACATGGGGAGAATGTGCAAAATCCACACAGTCGCCCAAGGGTGGAATCAAACCCAGTACTATGAGACAGCAGTGCTACCCTCTGAGCCACCATGCTGCCCAGTGTCAACCTAAACCTTATGGTACAATGATCACTTGTCCCCAAAATGTTCTCCTGACTCTTGATCCATTTGTCTCACCTCAATCCCAAAAACCAAGTCTAGTGGTTCACTGTTTCTCTTTGGGCTAGAAACATATTGCTAGAGAAACTTTTCCTGAACATACTTTAAAAACCCATATCCCTCCCTCACTGCTCTTTACAAATATACACTCTATATTATGAATAATTTAAGTGCCTCATTATTACTACATTATATTTTCTGCACTTCTCTGTAATTTTTGTGCAATTTGTTCTTCTGCATTTTTCCCATTAGTTGGGAGCCCTTGGACAACACTGGGAACATTTTTGGTGGTCTAGCAAGTCGAACAGTTTAGCTTTAGCAAATAGATTCCTCTGGGACATGCTTTTCCTCTAACACTGCAATGTTCTTAATCAATATCACTTCATATATACCACCAACATCCTGCCCCACTCCACCTATCTTCCTTTCCTATCTTTCTGGAACACCTTGAATTCAGGAATGTTGAACACCCTATCTTGTGTTCCTCTGCAACAGGTCTCTGTTATAGCCATAACGTCATATTTTTACCTGACAGCCTGTGCCTGCAACTTTACAATCTTATCAATCACATGCATGCACAGTAACCCTGATTTTGACTTTATTCCTTTCTCGCTTACTCTGACCCCATCTATAAACTTACCATTCCTTTTTCCGGTACTATTCAATTGTCCCAGTATTTTGTGTGCCTGAGTATTGCTCTCTAGCACTACTGTGTGGCTCCCACATCCCTGCTAAATCCGTTTATGTTCTCCCCAGTAGCACTGCAAAAGAAGGAACTCGTTCCCAACTTTATTGAGGTGCAACCCATCTATCCTGTATAAGTCCTAAGTCCCTCAGTGTGAGTCCCGATGTCTCAAGAATCTAAACCCCTTCCTTCCAAACAAACTTTTCAGACACACATTCAATCTTCTATATCTGTATTCACATGTGGCAATGGACGTAATCTAGAAATGACTAATTTCCTCCTTAGTTCCTGTAATTCTGACTTCAGGACTGAAAACCACTTTCTGCCTGTCGTTTGCACCAATGTAGACCATGAAAGGTGACCATTTTTCGTCTCCCCTTAGGGTTCTCTGCAGCCACTCTGTAACATCCTTAAGGTCGGCATCAGGAAGCTAACATGCCATACCAGATTCACATCTGTGGGATATGAGGCACTGGGCTTCTAAAGAAGCTAATATGATGATAATAACAGGATTAATGATGACAACCTACATCTTCAATAGTAAAACACTTGAATCACCTTTCAGTCAACAGTGATTTTGCAGCAATTGACAAATATGGGATAACTTCCCTAAAAGACATCTGCAAAATTACAACTTAGCAAGACATTGAATTTAAAATCAACTGTAATTTCCAGCCCATTGGCAAAGACATTAATGTCTTTACTAAGATTAGGAAGAAAAGTAGAGATAAATAAGAAGTGACATTTTATTACATAAAAAATCAGAACTAGTTCATTTATATCAAGATTAACAAATTATCAATTCAGCCCACTTATACTGCTGCCAAGTTATGCTAAATTCAACCCAGAAGTGTTTGATATTAGCCCAAAGTATAATTAAAAATAGAATATTACATAGTTCTCCTCAGCCAGCTCTGCATCAAAATCCACATTTTTCACTAAAGTAAAGTTACTTTCCAGGACAAACGGAGATCACACATCAGAGATTCAAAAACACAAATTGATGGAGTTCAAAATAACAAAATTATTTCAAGTGGTTCATTAAAAATATTTCTCCCCAATTATTGTAGTTATGTGTGTTATGATGTGTATAGAATTGCTTAGCTCTATCCTGTTGAGAAACTGTGTTCAAAAAGGTTCAATAAAAATGGTTCAACCGGGGATAAGAATTGCTTTCACTCCCTAATACCACTGGGTAAAGGAGAAAAGAGCATCTTACATCTGCTATATAACAGACAAGGTTTCTGTGATTTTTATAGTTTGGAAAGGAGAGAGAAAGAGTTGCAAGGCTGTTCAGAAACGCTTGGCCCAACAGCTAATAGATTCACAGAGTTAGTGCCCAGTCTAGGGAATCTAGGTGCAAGGTATGGTAACCAAACTCAGGATGTTATTTTTCAGTGCAGCTGCAGGAGGCTCATACTGCTGCTGCTAGGAAATAGTGACAACTGATATGTGTGTTTTTTTTAACTGGTGTTATCTCACAGCTCTGTGTTATGTGTAGGAAGAAAGAAAAACAAGGATGAGGAAGTGTTATTGCTCAGTAGGCATCTGAAGAATCTTTCCTGGGGGCTGCAGTGTTAATGGCCTGAAGTTCTCCTCATATGAAACATATGGTCCCAGTGGGAATACAACATGGTTATTACTGTGGTTTGGAGAGATTTATTAATGATCTCTCAAATAATAGAAGCCATTCCACAGGTGTTGAGAACTGACTGCTTAAAATTCATTGCTTATGCTGTCTTTCCATAATTACATATAATTAAACTTGTTACCAATGTTGAGAAACTTTGATGAACACCTCTAGTGCGATTGAAAATGAATGTGTTTTAATTGGAAAGTACAACCTGTAACAAATAAGAAACTGAAATTACTTACTTATCAGTAAGTGACAAATGAGGGAGTTAAATTATCAGTGAATAGAACTTGTCAGAATTCATCTATCACAAGGTGAAACATCTTTTGTTTTTCATTTGAATGGTACCTTGAAGAGAGATTAACCTATTCAGTAGTCAGCTGAGATACTGCAGAAACTGAATGCAACAGTAAGCTTCCTGTGATGTAGTCTTTGATTGTTATCCAATAGTCGATTAATTACCAGACTAATTTCACTGAAATACCTATTGAATTTAAAGTCAATGACTAACGGTGTTAGGGGTTATTTTTCAAAAAGCTAAGAAATCTTAAAATGTTATCTGCTAATTGAATGACGGAGGATAGGATTCAGTATTGTGTGAGTTATATTTCTTTTCTATGCCTTGAAAAGATCATCTTCTTCCTGACAGCAGGCAGAGAAATAAAACTAAGTGGACGGTTGTCTCATAGATACAATGAGTCAAACTGTCTCTTTCTGTGCTGTAATATGATATTAGAACATCAACATTGTGGATATAAACTAAAGTGTATCTAATAATGACCAATAGCAATGAGCCAAAGTTCGGAACTACCTCAGCACTTCACTTTTTTCCTCCTTTTCGAACTTACACAAGATTTTCTAGTTTTGATTTGTAAATCTAATGTTTATTCGCTCCTTCCCAAGAGTAATCAGTACTCCAATAACAGTATCATCAACGTGCATTGATATCATGGTGTAGTATTAAGATAGTAAAACGTCCCACTGTACTTCATTTCTTAAGTTATTGTTTCACAGGATATGGGTATAACTGGCTAGGCTAGCATTTATTGCCTGTCTCTAACGGCCCTCTCAAAGGTTGCAGCGAGGTGCCTTCTTGAACTGTTGTGGTTAATGTGGTATAAGTACACCCAAAGCATTACTCCAAAAAAAAATTCAAGGATTACAATTTAGTGACAGTGAGGGACTGGAATTATAGGTCCAAATCAAGATGGTGTGGAGGAGAATATACAAATGGTGGAGTTCCTGTTCATTGACTACCCTTCAGAGGGACAAAATCAGACAATTGTAACACTGAACCACATAAGGTAATACCAGAAAAGGTGACATAAAGCTTGATCAATGAGATAGAGTTGAAAAAGTGGCTTAAGGGAGAAGAGCAAAACAGAAAGATTAAAAGGCTTCATGCATGAATTCCAGAGACTAGGACCTATGCTGTTGAAGATACAGTTGCCAATTGGGAAGTGAAGGAAAATTGGGATGGTTGTGTGTTCACAAAACTGTGGTTACCAATGCTTACTATAATTGGCATAGCCATAACTGAAATATTGACCAGTGGTGTGGCTGAAAGGATTGGAAATAACAATGTACTTTTAATTGCCATTTCACATCTCCTTCGTCCTCATCTAAAGCTGCACATACCTACTTCAAGCACTTCTTTCTGACTTCATTGCATCACCTGTCTTCAAGTCTAACTTCTGTCTTTCTCCATTCAAGAATTGCCAGTAACCAAACACCGGTGTAGGAACTTGAGATTTGAAGAGGAAAAAGAGTGATTATGATGGAGTATTCTCACTGGATCTCGCAGTTGCCATACGGCACAAACATGTTCTCCTCACTGAAGATGACCAGGATTCATGCTCCTATTCCAGTTTCTCCAACAGTGCACTTGATGCTCCGTGTCAGCCAGCCGAGCCTAATGTCACCCGATGGTGAAATGATGAAGCCAAGTCTGGGTTTTCTTGGCTGAGAGTTGCTTAGTGTTGTTCACTGCAGTCCCCCTCCTTGAAAGTCAACGGCTTCCTACCATCCATGCTGCAGCATGGGTGCCTAGTTAGAATTTGGATGTCATATTTATAGAGTCAAACAACACAGAAACAGACCCTTCAGTCAAACTCATCCATGCGACCAAGTTTCCCAAACTAAACTATTCCCATTTGCCTACGTTTAGCCCATATCCCTCTAAACCTTTCCTATACATGCCTATGTCCAAATGTCTTTTAAATGTTGTAACTGTATCTGCATCTACTACTTGCTCCGGCAGTTCATTCCACATACAAATCACCCTCTGTATAAAAACATTGCGCATCAAGTTGCCTTTAAATCTTGCTTCTCTCACCTTAAAATTACCCACTCTTGTTTTGAACTCCCCCACCCTAGGGAAAAGGCCTTTGCTATTTATCTTATCGATGCCCCTCATGATTTTATAAACCTCTATAAGGTCACCCTCATCCACCTTTCCTCCAGTGAAAAAGGTCGCAGCTTTTTCCAGCCTCAGTGTATAATTGAATCTTCCAGTTCCAGTAACATCCTTAGAAATCTTTTCTGCTCCCTCTCCAGTTTAATAATATCCTTCCTATAACAGGGCAACCAGAACTGTATGCAATATTCCAATAGTGGCAATGGTGACTTTTGTTTTAGCAATGCAACCAGCAAGATGCCATAATGGTATATAACACAGAAATGGTAAGGTGTTGTTTTGTTCTTGTGGGGAAATTAATTACTTTAATTAGTGCTGCAATTGGTTGAGCTGATCATATACAGCTCGGCTTGAAAGCTGAAGTATTAGTTTCCTCCTTCTTTCCGCCTCTTCAACTGCCCAGGGTATGCCTTTTAAGAAGAGCTGTGCTCTCATAATGGCAGGGCCACCATACAACTCCTTATAGGCATAACCAATTTTAAATAGTTGGACGAACCATCAAATACAGCTACAATGTCATCAACAGCCAGCAGAAAATGATCAACATTTAAGCTGAAATTAGTGCAGTGTGTAGTGGGTGGTGAGGAGTGAGTCATGTGTGGTCAAAATGCTCTGGGGGAACATGTTCAACTCTGCAACATTGAGAAAGCGTGTTGGCTGGAGCATTGAGGTCAAGAATGGCAAGAATGGTTTTAATGAAATTAATGTTATCTTTTGTTACAATCCAATTAAAGACCTTTAACATTTGAAAAGAAGTCCAATTACGTTGTTTTAACCAGCACAATTATACCAGAAGATGTCATGTTGTTTCAAAAAACAGATGTCAAATTCATAGCACATAAATAATTAATCAAAACAAACTCTATTAACAATGTGGATCCTAACCAAGTGCGTTTTACACTCATGTCTACTTCTTACTTGTCGCAAGCACTTTTTTATAAGAACACCTAATTTCTTAAATTTCTGTACTTCTGCATGGACCACCCATTAGTATGTCACAGTGCTCTACAGAATTCTCTTCAGCTCAGTTATTGTGAGAGGTAAAATCTGCATTTTATCACCTATTGACGTTGGATACCTCAACTCTTTGTCCTGCTCTTTTATATATAAATATATACTTCCGAGATAATCTGGTTGTTGCTTTCTTTATTTAGCAGGAATTTTGCAGAATCTTCCACTGGTTTCAGATTAATAATCTTTCAGCTTCTGTCACAAAATTCAAACAGACGTTAAGCTGTATATGTTAGTAGCCTATGACGTAGTGGATAGATTAGTTTACTGTAAGGACCACAGCTCTGAGAACAGTTGTTTAAACATCCCATGCTGCAGTTAAAGAAAAAGGAAGAACTCTCTTATTCTGAAGGCTATCAGAGAACCATTGCTAAATGAAAATCAGGACAAAAGAGTTTCTATTAACCTGCAAAACCAAGAATCACAAAATTGACTGTTCAACTACCAACGTCAATGCTACCTGTAGCATTCACTGCAGTGGCTAGAGCATTCAATTATCTGCCCTTCAAGGTCAATTCAGTCTGATTTTTAAAACTTTTTACATTTTTGGACTCACTTCTTATTTCTAATCTGTATGTAGGTGTTTTGTGTTTCTATTTCTTCTTGTATTTGGTGATTAAGTATCTCTGACTTTTTAGAAATTGAGAAAAACGTGCTTAAATTGGCTCCTTGTTCAACATAATTTCATTTGGGTCCAGATGAAAAAGTATTTACAAGAGAAAGGATCCTTTGAAAATTAACCCTGTTGCCACCAACTGAGGTGGTACATGAATTACTAAGGGGAGCCAGTACACTCCTCAACTCACAACTTAAAAGTTTGATGTAGCCCATCTGGAATGGTAACAAATTGTGGAGCCTCACCTGTTCGTAACAATGAAGTATGTGGGTTTGATAACGTTTTAAGGTTCACTGAATGCCTTCAAGCTATTTTAGCTCTACGTCCCGACACAAAGATGACACTTTTTGTGGACGACACTTCTTTACAATTGCAGACAAAGAAAACTCACTGGAGAAGTAAACACATCTGTTGCTTTATAGCAGTCTCTTTTCTATTCTAACCAAAGCAAAAACTATTTTCTAAATCACATGAATTACTTATTTACAACAAAATTGATTAATGTTACCTTTTGCCTTCTCTGTGTACTTCCCACAAATCCTAAATCCTCACCACTGCTCTCAATATTAAAAGCAACTGGCATGGTCTACATCATAATGTAGCATTGACAGAATGGGTGCTATGGAGCTTACCTTTGCTTCTGAACCTTTCAAATCCATTTTGAATCAGGACAATTCAGATTTTGTCCAGTTTAGATCTTATTGGAGTTTAGTGACCAGTTATAGTGGTTCTATATAAAACCCAGTGACAAGTGATCTATGACAGTGAGGCTGCTCACAAAATCAAACTCTAAATGAGCTTTTATGATTTGGGGATTCATCAGCTATAGCTTAGACCCCAAAAGTCAAAGTACCATAAAGTACCTGGAAGATGATGATGAGGTGGAGGGCAGAATAGGTACAAGAACCAGACAAAATGACTAAATGTGACACTTCCTAGAGAAAATAAATTCACAATTTTTTTTCAGATCAGGAAGAGTGAAAAATCAGCCTACAACATACATCAAGATTGATATCACAAAGAGTACTGTCACCTTCTCAGACTAGACCAGAAGATCATCTCTGAAAATGTGAAAGAAAATGGGTACCCACTGGTTGGACTCATACTTGACACATAGGAAAATAGTTGTGGTATTGGACGTCAGTCATCTCAGTTCCAGGACATTTCTGCAAGGTATCCTCAGAGTAGTACCTGTGGCACATCAACTTCAGCTGTTTCATCAATGATCTTTCCTCCATCATAAGGTCAGAAGTGGAGATGTTCGCTGATGGCTGCACACCATTTAGCATTATTTGCAATTCCTCAAATACTGAATCAGTTCACAGCCAAGTGCAACAAAATCTGGGCTGACAAGTGGTATTACATGCTCACCACACAAATGCCAGGCAAAGATCATCTGCAATAAGGAGGAATCTAACCATCACTATCTGACACTCAGCGGTATCACAATCACTGAATCCCTCTCTGTCAATATCCTGGGGGTTACCATTGATTGGAGATTATACTGGACTCATTACTTATGTACTGTGGCTACAAGAGCAGGTGAAAGGCAGCATCTTGCAGCAAGTAACTCACCTCCTGACTCTCCAAAGCATGTCCACCATCTACAAGGCACAAGTCAGGATTATGATGGAATGCTGTACAATTGCCTGGATGAATGCAGCTCCAAAAACACTCAAGAAGCTTGACACTATCCATGACGAAGCAGCTTGCTTAATTGGCATCAGCATCACAAACACTCACTCCTCCCACCACTGATGCTCAGTAGCGTCAGCATGCACCATCTACAAACGCACTGCAGAAGTTCACCAAGGCTGTTAAGACAACACTTTCCAAATCCATGACCACTACAATCTAGAAGGACAAAAGCAGGAGATAGATGGCAACACTATGACCTGCAAGTTTCCTTTCATGCCACTCAACATCCTGACTTGGAACTATATCACCATTTCTTCGGTGCTTGTGGATATAAATCTTGGAACTCCCTTCTTAATGGCATTGTAGATGTATCTCCACCAAACAGATGGCAGTAGTTCAAGAAGACAGCTCACAGTCACCTTCTCAAGGTCCACTAGGAACAGATAATAAATGCTGGCCCAGCCACCGATGATCACATCTCATAATTGAATTTTAAAAAAACTAAGGAAAATCACCTTGAAACTGAACAATGTCATGATAACACATGGAGGAACTGAGATTCTACAGTTCAGAACTACCCAAATCCCAGCGACTCATAGAGGAAAAGATGCTAGTTACATGTTCTACGTCATTAATCATGTATTTGAGCAGCTGTGAAAAATTACAGCTTGTCATGTAAGCTATGAGGTGATGAATACCAACTGAAAACTACCCTCCATTCAGAAGTAAGGAAGTTGTGGTAAAAATGTACCCAGGATATTTTCATGTGATCATTGGTTATTAAGGATTTGAGTACCACATCACTATTGATCCAGCCTTGAAGCTACTATGTCATCCCTTCTGTAAAATACCAATAGAACTAAAAGGAAGAGAGATCCAACAGATGGAAGAAAAGGACGTGATTACCAGAGTCATAGAATCTACAAGATGGATAAATTCCATCATGTTGAGAGAGAAGCTAAATGGACAACCAGGAACTTGCCTAGATTCTATAATCTTGATCAAGCAATAGAGATAAATCACTCCCCTATTCCAACACCAGCAGAGGTAACACAGCACTGGCAGGGGTATTGATTTTCAGCAAGCTTGATGCCAAAATGTTTACTGAAACTTGAAACTTGATGAGGAAGCTTGCTGTTGACAACATACAACACATCTTTGGCCAATGCAATCTTCTGGCTTTAAAGTGAACCAGCAAGTAGATGAGATATATTAAGGATGCAAAGAAGCCGTTAGCATAGCTAATAATATCTAGATTTATGGTGTAAATGAAAAAGATCACAACCCCAATCTACAAGAAGCCATGGGGAGAATGGCTTCTGGAAATCTGGAATCAAGCTAAACACAGTGAACTGCATTATGAAGGAGACAGAATGCCATTTCTTCACAATGGTGTACACACTTGACAAAGTCAAGATGAGTCCTGGAAAAATCATAGCCATCTTTGAGATGGAAGTTCTTGAAGAGTTGAGAAGTTCCCCTGCTTGATGAATTGCTGAAAAAAAGTCATCATAATTCTAATGGACCATAGGGTTGCTGTGTCATTAGAGGTGGCTGTTGGTGGTTTAACCTGAAGGTGAACACACCTCAGGCAAGGGGATAGGTTGAAGAAGGATAATCTTTCATGATAACCTCAGTCAGCAGGGGAATTAAAACTACCCTGTTGATATCACTCTTCATCACATCTCAGCTCTCCAGCCAAATGAGCTAATGAACACCCTTTACCTAGTTACTTGATAATTACAAGTCACATGACACAGCAAACCTGTGAAACATGAGAGAGAAGATCTAGGCATAAGTATCTATTGCCTAACGAATGTGCCATTGAAATTGAGTCAAATTAGAGTTAAGATCAGCAAAGATGAAGAGTTATGGCAATAGTGAAATTTTACTTTGTTCTTCATAAAGAATTCAGGAGTTTTAAGCTTGTGTAATTGTAGTTGCATAAAAAAAAACTACTCAGTTAATTAATGACTATCAGGGGAGGAAATCTCCCACCTTTATTGGTCTGGCCTAAATTTGACATCAAACCAACGGTAATAACTCTCAACAACCCTCTGAAATGGCCTAGCAAGCCATTCAGTTTATGAGCAATAAATGGGGAGCCAGGTACAAACACCTATATCCCATGGATGATTTAAAAGAAAAGTGTAAGGATTACATGATAAGATCCTGCAATACATCAGAATTAGTCTACCAGAGATGATGTCTTACCAGAAATTAGTGTCTGCAGCCCAAATCCACAATAATGAAACCCAAGTGATACAGGAAGAACCTCTTCAGAAGAAGGCCACATGGGAATGAAGAAGGGTTAGCTCAGAGTCAGACCAGCTCTAATGGGTGGGTATATAGTGATAGTTCAAAAGAGGCAATGGTCAGAAGACTACATATGAGTGGGATGTAACTAAGTGTAGGATTGGGAACATAATTCCTATATAACTTCAGTGCATTATCATTTACCTTTTATTATTATCAATCTCCAGGGAATTGGTGAGTTGTTCTTTCATTGTCCCTAAGCTAAGAAATTGCAAGTTCTATTACATTACTTTAGCAGTGTAAATTTTTAACTAATTTTCTAGTTAAGTAGGATGTATCAATACTGGTAAGGTTTATTGGGTTTGGTAATGTGTACTGGTATTAGTAAGATTTATTCAGCCATAGCAAGAAAGCAAGACAAATAAAGGAGTTACAGGACTGCTTCAACCTCATGCCCATTCTGTGCTACGTTGGAACTCCAGGACGTTTCCATGTTCTGGATAAACATTTGTGCTGAGAAGGCCATCAGCTACACCAACTTAGTCTCCAGGTTTCAGAACTTGAGCAGCGGCTGGCGTCAGTACAGTACATCTGTGAGATGAGAGCTAAGTGGAGGGCATGTTCACAGATGTGGTCACTCCGCAACCTAATAGAACGAAGGGAGAGAGGGAATGGGTGATCATCCGACAGTCAAAAAGGATGAGACAGGTCGCACAGGAATTCCATCGAGTGTATTTCACTCTCCAACCAGTAATGAGTTCTGAATACTGATGGAAGTGATGGTTCATCTGGGATGCAGTCATTGCCTGGTCCATAGCAGCATGGGGTGACTTAGCTGCACAGGGGTGTATACAGGGAAGTCTGGAAAGATCACAGCGATAGGTGATTCCATAGTCAGGTGATCAGATTGATATTTCTCTGGCCCAATTGGGGTTTCCAGGGAAATGTATTTCTTCCCTGTTACCAGGGTCAAGGACCTTATTGAGTAGGTGCAGAGCGCCCTGAGTTGGGGAGGGTGGGGGTGGGGGCAGGGAAGTTAACAGTCAGTAGTCTTGGTCCACATCTGTACCAAAAACATCCATAGAAAAGGGATGTGGATCTGTAGCCAGAATGTAGAGAAGTAGATAGAAAGTGAACAACCTGAACCCCAAAGGTAGTAATTTCTGGATTACTCTCAGTAACATTTGCAAGTGAGTACAATTGCAAATAAGAAGACGACACAGTTAAATGCGTCTGGAAGATTAGGAAAGGACTAAGGGGTTTAAATTCTTGAAATATTGGGACTAGCTTTGGGGGGAGTAAGGCCTCAACAGGCTGCACCTGAACAAAGCTGAGTTCCTAGCAGAAGGTTTTGCTGGTGCTGTTGGGTAAGGTTTAGCAGGGACATGGAACTTGAAGATAGATTCAGTTGGAACAAAATTAAAACTTAAAATGCAAGGAAGAAAATTAGTGATGAGTCTGGGAAGCAGATGAAAGAAAGGTTAGAAAATAATAACAATGAAAAAAAAGCTTGGCAGTGTTCAAAGGTACTAAGAGTATAGCAGATGAAGCATAAATTTATTGATCTGAAAGAGTTAATGGTTTTGATGATGTCAAGGAAACTTGGCCACAGTAATGAAAGTGGGAAACAGACCTAAGACTAGTTTCCATCTAATAGTAATGTAGATTATTTTTGTGGAATCTGTAGGTAGTTGCATTGATGCAACAAATTCACATTTATAACTTTTTGTTTCAGCAATAGACTCTTAGTTAGATCAGAAAGGTGGCTCTCACTTCAGAAAGGAACAAACATAACTAGAGAGCGCAGATAGAAATGTTGTGTGACACTTGGGCCAATAGGCTGAGGAATGGCAGATGGAGTTTAATTTGGGTAAATGTAAGGTGTTGCTTTTTGGTAAACCAAACAAAAGCGGGACTTATACAACTAATGGCAGGGCCCTGGGTAGTATTGTAAAACTGAGGGGCCTAGGGGTTCAAGTACATAATTCTTTGAAATTTGCATCACAGGTAGAAAGGGCGGTTAGGAAGGCATTTAGCACAATTGTCTTCATTGCTCAGATCTTTGAGTATATGAGTTGGGATGTAATGTTGAGGTTGTGCAGGACGTTAGTGAGGACTTTTCTGGAGTACTGTGTGCAGTTCTGGTTGCTATGTTACAGAAAGGATATTATTAAATTGGAGAGGGTTCAGAAAAGATTTACCAGGATCTTGCCAAGAATGGAGGGCTTGACTTACAAAAATAAGCTGGATCGGCTGGGAAATTTTTCACTGGAGCTTAGGAGGTTGCGAGGTGACCTTATAGTGTTTTATAAAATCATGTGGGACATAGATAAGGTGAATAGTAAAGGTCTTTTCGCTAATGTGGAGGAGTTCAAAACTAGGGGGCATATTTTTAAGGTAAGAAGAGAAAGATTTAGAAAGAACACTAGGGGTAACTTTTTCACGTAGAGAGTGGTTTGTGTGAGGAATGAACTGCCAGAGGAAGTGGTGGATGCAGCAACAGTTACAACATTTAAAAGACATTTGGATAAGTTCATGAATAGGAAAGGTTTGGAAGGATATGGGCAACCGGAGGCAGGTGGGACTAGTTTAGTTTGAGAACATGGTTGGCATGGACTAGTTGGACCTAAAGGTCTGTTTCCACACTGTATGACTTGATGACTCTGTGGCTCTGTTTCAATTGTGACTAAAAGTTTCTGCCTGCCATCTTAAATCCTCACTTCCACTTTCCTGCCTTTCCCCTATAACATTTATAACCTTAGTATAGCTATGACAGAAACATGGCTTGAGGATCTCTGTGTGTTACATTTCCCTGGCATAGCCACTGCTGGGCAGTTCATTCAGCTATACCTTTGTGCTTAGAGGGAGCTGTAGGCTGGTTAGCGAGTAGGACCCTCCAGGCCTATCACCTGTGCAGTTCATGGTCTAAGCCCTATGATTTTTGGTTGCTGGAGCCCCTGTCTCATAGATCAAGTTACTTAACCCCCTGCTCACTATGAGTATACTCACAACCATTTTCTTCGCATCACGCATTTCAATTTGCACAACTATGGAAGGTGACAGTGAGTAATCCCTGTTAGTCACTTACAGCCTCAGCCTGGTGAGCCATTTACTTCTAGATCCAACTAGAAGGTGAACATCTGGTCTCCTTCTAGAACAACTGCCATTGAAACGATGACAGAATCTATTCATTTGAACATTACCAACTGTTATAAACTCTAGATCCAGTGCTGCAGATGAAAGATTACAGGAAGCAAGCCTATCTAATGTCATGACTTTGCACAGGGAGTGAATGCGCATGAAATAAGTTGTCCAGAAAGAGAATTACATCAGGTAGTATATTAAAATATAAAAATTCAAATACATATTTGAAAGACCATGAAATTAATTTTTAAAAATACTAGCAGGTCAATCAACATCTATGAAGAGAAACTGTGTTTATAAACGAGTTAAACTTTCATCAGAATTAGAAGGTGCTAAACTTCAGTGGGTTTCCAACAACTGTGAATAAATGAAGACCCAGGGAAAAGTTAGTGTTTGGGAAAGGACAACATTTTTTTTTCATTTATTCACAATTTGTGAGCGTTGCTAGTTAGACCAGCATTTATTGCCATTCGACTAATCGTCCAGTGGGCAGTTAAGAGTCAATTACATTGTTGTGGGTCTAGAGTCACATGTCGACCAGACCAGGTAAGGATGGCAGTTCCCTTCCCTGAAGGACGTTAGTGAATCAGATGGGTTTTTCCCAAAATTCAACAAATTGTTTCATGGTCATCAATAGACTCTTAATTCGAGATTTTTTTTTAGTCAATTAAAATTTCACCATCTGTTATGGACAATCCCCTTACGGACTATCTTTGATAGGATGAAGGGAATGAATGATTAAATGACAAAAATAATGATGGCGTAAGTCAAAATGATGCGATTAAAAAATGAAATATGGAATAAGGATGGGTCCAGAGGACATATAAATATTTAGAGAGGTCTTGGTAGTAATGGCAAGTGGGAAATGATTAAGAATTTAAAGTGGGGAAAGTGCTCCCAAGATGCCACATGTGCACCCATTGAGAGATTATATATTTAATTAAAGTATTTATATCTGAACTCAATAAAATTCAGAGCTTGATTTAAATTTAACACTGCCATTCCCAGAGCAAGAATGTGGCAGCAAGACAGAGGAATGAGCTGTTGCTAACTAATTTTTATAGCATTCTCTGTGGACTGTCAGAAGCAGGATTGCTTGTCCTTGTTTACTCAAGGAAGTCTTCTTACCTCCACTTTGTTGATGATGGGCACTTTCTTTTTTCCACATTATGATGATGAACTCAACATTGATCTCTCATTCCCTCTTCGCATGATCATGAAGTACCTTTATCCCCTCTGCCCCTCCAAGCCACAAAGTCTCACTCTCTGTCTCGTCAACTATTCTTCCATCCAAACATCGATCCCTTGCTTCCAGGAGTTATCAGATTCAAGAAATATACAGATGAGCCTTAGAGGTATGCATGATCCAACAGTGACCTCAATGGTCATGAGAGAGGCAGAGAAGGTTGGAACTGAAGTAACTTAACTCAGAAATGTATACTGAAATATCCTTTCATATGGTATAAAATAAACACATTTTGTATAAGTACTATCATTTCAAGAAATAGTTTGAGGTTATATGAGAACCATACTAAAATATTTTTCATCCTCCATGATTCCTGACTTCTAACAAACCCTAATCATTTGGTCATCCTGCAATCAGCCTTCATTCTTGTCCCTATTCTTGCATGTGCTTACAAAGCCCCTTCCACATGTCCCCTTCTGAAAGGATTCCAGCTGTGGTCTTGTACCAGTGAGAGTTGGCCATATTGTCAATTTAGATGGCTACTTATCGGGAAGCTGAGAAAGCAAATTGATGTCGGACCATTAAGTTCATCAGAACATCCATAACCTCAGACTTGCAGGTCCTTTTATTTTCCTGCAATTACCCCATAACCTCTCTATTTTCTTATGAAAATTGCTAGATGTTGGGTGGGATGGCAGTGGTGGTGTTTCGAATGGAAGAGTGGACTGAGATGTCATGGTGAAAACATTTTTTAAAAACATTCCAAGGAGTCTGATTGCAGTAGGATCCATTCTTTTGGGGAAAAGCGAAGAGACAGCTGAAGCAACCAAGAAACTTGACCTTGGCCTGGATTTAATATATAAAAAAAATAGGATTACAGGAAAAAAGGAGAAATGATTAAATTCTCAGCACTGACATCCTTCACCACGATAAGTGTGAAAATTCACTGCACATATTTAAAATTTGATATTACTGCCAGAACCAAACAGTTTTTGCTAAAGGCAATGTAAGCTGACTGATGTAATATTGGTTGTGTAGATGTAGAACTGTGATTTTTAACCTCACCACCCCCCCCACATAAAATCAACTTTTGATTAAATGCATGTGTGAAAAGAAAAATGTATTAGAGAACTGTTTCTTTACACTTGAAGTGCAAATGGTGATGTAGTCTGACAGAATGAGCACTCAACTCCTATAGTTCTGTGGAGGGAAGAGGTGCTGATATCTTCCCTGTTTTCCACACAATATTCTCTGAATTGCAAACTAATCCTGGATTTCCTCTGTTAATTACTATTAATCATGATCTCTTTTCATGATAAACAGATGTTTTTCTTTGTTGCTTGGCATTGTTCCTACATTAATATTTTACCCTATTCCAAGCACTTTGTATGGCGTGCTTGTTCAGTAAATGTTTGAAAGAGAAACTTAAAAGACTTGCCTCTTTAAAGAATATAAGGTTAACAATACAAACTATTATTAAATATACTGACACATAATACTTCAACAAAGTTTTTATTCTTCCCTTCTAGAGCTTGATATATATACATGACACTCCTTATCTAAATAACCTTGAATTGTTTCCTTTGACGCAAATCCCTTTTCTGACTTTTTTAAGCCGCAGAAGCCGACCGGGAGTAATTTATTGAGACGATGCTACTTAATCAAAGCAGACATCCTGATTTATGAATAAGTAAGCTGTGTACTACCTCAATTATTGTGGATTTAAGAGGAGTCCATCTGTCAATGAGGATACCTTAGCTCCCTTTTCAAAGTAACTTTTAAGTTTTTATGCAGACAATGGAGAGAATATATTGTGCTGGTACAGGGGAGGTGATGCCTGAGTGAGATAATTGCTAGATTATTAATTCAGGAAATGCAGCTAATGTGCAGGGGACATGGGTTCAAATCCCACCACAAAACCTCTGAGCCAAGAGGCTTGGGTTTAGTTCACACCTGCTCGAGAGATGTGAGATCATATTTCTGAAAAAGTTGATTAGGACCTACCTACATTATGTTTATAAATGCTAATACTCTGTCCAGTCATGGAAGTAAATTTGAAAAGGGCATTATGTTTCTATAAGTGAATCAATCTGTTGGATTCTAATAATCTAGATTAGGATTGAAAACTCTTAATATGAAAAATTGACTTAATCTCAGTTTTATTGATTCACCCAACCTTAAGAATGTTGGAAAAGCCATGAATTGTTTTTTAAAACTGCTTCTGTCACAGAATGACTATTGCATTGTGCTTAATGCTGCTGATGTGATGTTACAGTGAGATCTCAGACAGAGTTATCTGATGGACAGTTAGCTGTGTGGAGAAATTGCAGCATAATTGGGTAACTCTAGTTTATAGACATCACTGCAAACATAAGCCTCAAACTGTGAATGAACTGGACAATGTAAGAGAATTAAGAGCCTGGATAAGGAATTCACAGGACAGTAAAATCAGGACATTTATGTCTTCAGATTCCCATAAGTTAGAAATAATCGCCTCTTCGACTCAAAGCACTGGTGTTTTATTAAGTTTATTTCTTGCTGGTCTTCAAGTGGCTGATAGACTGATGCATTGTTACTCAGCACTTACCTGCAGTGCGACAGTGAATATGGCACGCTGGGATATAAATTCATTTTACAAAAAGTTCCTAGCTCCTCAAACATAATAACAGTGTGTCATCCCTCCCCTTTTTTTAAAGAAACGCTTCTAAATCAATATAACTGCACCAATCATTATTTTTTTCTTTTCTGAACCAAATAAGATTAACAATTGACTTTTCTAAACAAACAGAACTCCTCAAGAGAGTTTTGTAGCTTGTTTTCTTTTCTTACAATATTATTCATAGCATTACTTAAATAGTAGAATGTTGCTCCTCCATCTTTTAGATTTGGCATTCATTGTTCTCAGTGGAGAGTAGAAAACTGTGCAGGAAGTGTTGATCATATTGTTGGGAGTCTTACTTGATATTAATAATGTTGTATCACTTGCCGGTGACATTGTTGATGTTGTGTTACATGTTGGCGAGACTGTCAAAATTGCCTTGCTAGTGGATGATGCCATTGGTGTTTTTGATGATCTTTTCTACTTTTCCAGCTCAGGCGTATGTTGAATATGGATTCTGTTCCTTCCCATTTGCTGACCAGTTTCAATCTCAATGATGCGTGGCCTTGAAGTCTCTGCTTCATTGATAATGTTTGCTGGGTGCCAGGACTTTCCTGATCAGATCCTGCATTATGTCATGGATAGGGTAAAAAGGTAAATGGAACTCTTTTTATTCCCTCAATCCCACATTCCAGCATTTGATCCTTAGCCCTGCAGCACTTGAGGTGTATATCCATATACCTTCTGAGTTGAGTTGGGGGTTTTTCTTTCTATAACCCTTTCAAACAGTGAGTTCCAGACCCCTACCACTCTCCAAATGATGTTCATGCTATTTATAACCAAACCACAGCTCAGACCATGAATCATGAGCAACAGCCAGGTGCACACACTTCCTCCATGGATGTTTGCACGTCAGGGCCATCCTGGCACCTCTTCAATGCTCTGCCAGGATGCTCTGTAAGCATAGACTTGCATTGCACCTTGAGGCAGCTCGCTTGATTGTTCAGTGCCTATCTACATGACTGCACATGCTTTGTCTTGTCATCACATGATATTTGGCACAGTCACACAACCAGGCAGCATGCCTTGCTGGTCAGCAGTCCTCAGTTTAAGGGGCACAGAACTTGTAGAAGATCAGTAGGCTATGTTAATCCTCCCATCTGCCAACAGTTTACACAGCAAACACACAGCATATGCAGCAAGTAAGCAACCATGCCTCAAAGATTGATGGGAGGAGTCCTCATTGAAGTCAGTGGAGGGCACCCTTCAGGCAGAGGGTTCCTGGCACAGTCAGCAAAGTGCAATCATTCCCTTCAAGGGCGTAGACCATAATCAGGCAGTCGGTCATTGTGGTCCCAGTAGGGTGGGTATATACCGCCACAGCCCAGGGAGTGGGTGGTTGCCAATCCTTTGATACCATGGCAGCCAGTCTGCACAGAGGCCTTTGGCAACTGGGGAGATAAAGCAGCATCAGTGAGAGGTCTGGACGTATCTTGCATGGGGCCTACCATCCAGGATGGCTGAGGGGTGGGTCACAGTCATTCCACCAGATCCATCCACAGAAAATAAGGAGATGAGAGGGGGGAATTGCAGGGTGAACAATGCACCCCTTGCCATGGGACCGGGTCTCAGCAGGATTCACTGCAGGATTTGCGCTTTCATGCTTTGGGGAATGGAGGAGTTTGAGTTTGAGGGAGTGTCAAAGTATTTGCAAGGGGAGACACAGTAAGGTATGGCTGGGACAAGGGTATTGTGGGAGGGTGCATCCTCCACATCAGCAGCACCTCATATGCCAGGGCCTGGCTGGGGAAGTTGGATGGGTGTAGGCATATGTAGACATATTTGGGTGGGGACTTAGGAAAGTGTGAAGCCCGTTGAGTTTAAGGGATGGGTTACTTGGAAGAGATAGATCTAGGGGTAGGTGAGTACAATTCCTCTGCTTCTGTGTATTAATTATAAGGCCAAAGCTTTCTAAGGCTTAAGCAAAGTGGTCAACAGTCAGCTGAATGTTCCAGTATAGGTGCTAAGAGCATACAGTTGTTGCTAAACTGTTGTTGAACACTCTTTGCAAGAATTCTTTCCCAATGGAGAGAAGTGACACACCACAATGATTTTCACTGATGGAATTGCTTCTATTTCATTTACAGAGGTGAGCAACGGCAGAATCATTGTAATCTCGGGCAGAACCTCCAAGTTCCAGATTAAGCAGAAGGGACCAATGAACTTCCTAACCATGTGGTATGGTATACATATCTGAATTGGTCTTGTTATCCCTGAGTGGGGTAGCACAATAGAAATAAAACCTGGCTATTTCTGGAGTCATCACAAAGGTTAAAGATTTAATTAAATTATGTAAAGTTCCCCAATTTAACTGTCTTTTATACCCAAGTTGACAGAAATCACAGACCAGGTCTCTGTACTTAAGAAGGATGACTACTTACCACAAATAAACTTTAGCTACAGATAAACAATTATGAAACATCCACATATAACTCCACTCGTTAATACCCTAACCCACTTAAAAAAACTTCTCTCTACTTCCCTCTACACACATATAGTCAGATACAAGACAAAATGAGTGTTATGGGTGGAGCAAAAAACTAGGAAGGGAGTTCAATGGTCCCTGTCACAGGATTAGTTGAAATGACTCTTCTGCTGATCACAATGCTATTTTTAATCTTCCTCCTCCAGACACGCTTACTTGTTTGCAGGAGACACAGGGTGACTGATTCATGCTCTAAATAAAGTCCCTGTCTTATTAATTAAAACTGCTAGCTGACAGCAATGGATGAGAGGAAATAAATTGGCTTTCTGCTGACTTTCTTCTTGAAGTACTTTTTGCTGCAGAACAGAAATACAGACCCCTCGCTTCTGGAGATCTGATTTCCTCTAACAAATATTCAAATGTTTAAGCTGCTCAGCTACCCAGGAGCCATTCACATAATTGCTGGCAGGCAGGAGGCTTTTGTCATTGAGAACTGGACTTCAGCCCACAGCCCAATCATCTGTCTGCCAAAGCTCCAGTCATGAACAAAACTGCTCACCCATAAGCAGGTTTCCACTACTGCTTGAACAACCAACTGTGTAAACATCACTTACAATGAGTGTCAGGTTACTTACTTTTAAAAAGTGCAGCAATCCTTCAACAATTCCTTGGCTTTTAAATTAGTCCTTTTTTCCATTTCAGTTCACAGTCAACAAATACAGAAAAAGAAAAAATCAAGGTCTTTAGTTTGAGAGGGTTCCATATTGAGGGCAGTGCCATGAGGACCAGCCACAATGATGATGCAATTTTTATCTGTGTGGAGAAGAGCTTAGCATCTCAAATAAGTGCAAAATAAATAAATAAACAACATAAATGACCCTCTTCAAAGTCTCTGTATCACTATCAAATCAATCAACCTATAACTCGTTGCTGACATGCCATAAACACTACATCTTGTTAACCTAAAGTGACTGATCTTGTATGACCAGTAAATGGTTCTCCTCCAGCACAATAGGACCAAAGCAGATCCTGAAGTTTCCTCTACTTAACGAAGATGTTGGAAGCAACCTTTACCATAGTAGCAGTTCATACAGAGTCATGAGCTGGCAAGTCCACACAAAAGTTCTTCTGTATGTGAATACTTCAGATTGAATGTCAATGGCCCCTGGAGATTTGCCCATGGACAGCTGCTTTATGGTCCTGGTGACTTTAGTTTGTAATGGATTGAGGACAAGCTCAACTCGAATGTAATGCTCTAGAAGTGATTTAATGATATCATCGCTAACTGTGGATTCTTGGTTCAGAAGATTGTTAAAATTCCCTGCCCAGGAAGAAATAATTTCATGTCTGTTCATTAAGAGCTGATTGCCATCTGCTGAGGGGATGGGTGTTGTACCATTGGTTTTGGGACCATAGATAGAGTAATACGTACAGCATCAAATGAGAGTGTTATATTCACAGTTTCCATTTGCATTTCCCTGTTAATACAGATCATTAATTGCACAAACAAGCATCAATATGTGTCCCAGGGATGTTGCTAGGATACTTTCCTGATCCCACAAGTTTCAGGACTTCAAAGATGCACAATGTAAATTGGTAGCTATTCAGTATATTACATTTAACTGTGTAGCTATTAATACACACAATCACTAAAAATCTGCCAGAATGTGGAACTGTTGGAAGGTAAAAAATGTTAAATAAATTTCAAGGGTTAAGGATTTAAGTACTTTGTCTAAGATCTGTCCAGCTGCACGTCACATGTTTTTGTTCCTTCTTAACACTTGAGGCCTTTTCACTTCTATCACTGATGATGTATCCACTACACCATCAATTCCAAATATCTTGTCAAAAAATGCCTAAGAGATTACAACATAGTACAACTCTAGTTTTGAAAGGCAGTAGCCCTCACTGCAATGACAATTCTGTTTCTCAATCCTCTTAACATGCTGAAAATTAGTGTCTGAATTTAGAAATAACTCATGCTCTGGCTTCAGTCTCACTGGACACTGAGGCTGAGACATTATGTACTCTACTCACTTGTGACCTCAGAGTTACAATTCACAGAGGACACCTTCATCTCTGTTCCTCTGAACTGATTTCTGACTTGGGTCTCTCGAGGTAAGGGAATAAATTAGCTTAGCACTTTAGCCAGCTGTACCACTTAAGCTCCCTAGTGAACTTGTTTTTAGCTTATTTTGTTCTATACCAATGCCACATAACGTGGATTCTTCCAGTTGAAGAACATCATATTAAAATACTATTAAATGGATTGTTCTCAGGATCAGTCACTTGTGTCATCCATGGGAAACACTCATGGAAACAAGAAATTGGGTCATTATCGTACTTTATCTTAAGGAGTAATGCAGGAGAGATTTTGTATAATGTTATGTAACCTGCAGCAACATAAATGCTTACACAAGTACATTTCAAATGCAATCAGAATAAAAGGATGCACTGCTAACATATTGTAACTGGAAAATTGACCCCAGCCCTGAATGATGCTTTGTCTCCAATATTTTTTAGCTTTTATCCCAAATGTAAGCTTGGCCAGTTACAAAAACACTCATTTTTGAATTAAGGATAGTGTGATCAAATTCATTTGGGACACCTGAATTAACATCTAACTCCAACTACAATGATAGGGACATGCTTTATTTCAAATAGGATGTTAAATGATATCTCCTAATTACAAAGATCCAAAGGCACACATCATGAAATGTATAAAATTGTACTGTTGGAAAGCCAGATGTTCCACCACAAAAAAAAACCTTTTGGGGTTTAGATGTGAATGAAAGGTGTTAAATCACGGTGCTCCAATGTCATGGCTAAAACAAAGGAATGAATTTAAATTGTATTCTAAGGCATAGATATTCTGGTCATGATAAATTATGGATGCAATGACTTCATACAGTTCATTGAGGTCGTGAAACCGCACTCCAGTTAAACTGCCCTTGAACCTGGCACCAATTTCCATTCGTAATGCTTTGAGTAGCCATTAAGTTGTTGGACTTTTCATCTGAAGTCAAGGTTAATAGGGAATTATGCTCTGAGGTCCAACTGAAACTTTTCATTGAGAAAAAGAGGACAAAGTTTGTACCATGCTCAGACTTGCTCACACAAATTCTCTTTGATGTGTTTCAAGCACTTAATGGAAGCTAAAAAGAGGTCAAATTATTCACTACAGTTTTTACTGCCCTTATGGATGCTTGGTAATGTCACAAAAAAGAGGTACCACTCAATCAGATTTATATCAATGGTGTTAGTCCAAAGGATCTGTCAGAAGAGAGTTATTTCAGCTGTACTTCTATACTTCTTGGCATCTGCTCACTGCCTGTGTTCACAGATGAATAATGACTTACTTTGAGACTCTCTGATTCCAAGCATCAATAATTAACCAGGAAGAGTGTTCTGCTAATACTATTGTAGTACTACTGTATGAGGCAGCACTTCTTCTTACTTAGCATGTCTTCAAAACAACCCAAAGACTAGAATACATGAGACTAAGTACAGACAGAAATCCTTTTAAGTAGGATTGAATGTTGGTCAAGTTAGATTGGCAACATGTACTTCACTGACACAAAGTTAGAACCTAGAGTCTATAAGAAATAGATCAATCAAATAGTCAAAAATTACTTCATCTGAATTTAATGGTCAAGTCCCAGAAAAGTACCTGAGCTTGGTCTTCTGGCTTAAAGACAGGGATGCTACTCATTAAACCACAAGATCTCGACACGAACAAACTGTCCATCCTTAACTGTCATTGAAATATGGTCAAATTAAGCACTTGAGAACCAACTTTTAATGTACAGTCAATAATTTGGAATAATATCCACGTGTTTACAGAAGCAGTTTATCTTAGTTTAATGCCGTGTAGATTTGCAATGCATAAATCCATTTCTCATCAAGAAAAAGATGATGCTTAACTTTACAGTTAAAGGTTAAACATTGAGGTCTTTGGTCCCATCTGGAATCTCATTGACACGTTGCCCCTCAACAACTTCATCCACAACCATAATGTCATGCTCTGAATGCACACTGAGGCATGCAGTTTCAGCTCACCCCCATCTCTCTCAACCCTCCACCAACCCTAATTTGTCACACTCCTTTTCTGACATTTTGTACTGGATGAACAAAGATGCTTTCCGATTAAGTATAGATGACCGAAGCTTTTATGAGGGGCAGCATTTGTTATCAAATTAGCAACAAGTTCAATGGCACACATTGATATCAATGCACAAATAGTACAGCAACTTTGGCAAAGGATAACTGTGCAGCTAAACTCAAAACGCATAAATTTCCAGTCAGATTTGCACCATTCTACTGTTAGATTCACAAAAACAGTGCTTCATCATCTGTTTTAAAATGGAAACACATTGAAAGGCATGTAATTCCACCATTTGTGAGGTAGGGACAATTGAAATTCCCACAAAAAAGTTAACTTCATTCCAGTTCAAACCTAAGTACCCCTTTAATGGCTTGAGAACAATTATTTACTGTCAACTAATCTCTCTGGTACTGTAGATTACCTATTCTAAGTATGGAGCCTCATTCCTTCAGCTTTAAATTGTGGAGGTAAATTGCGTGAAATCTTAGAGGTCTGAACAACACAGGCTATGGAGAGATGAGTAAAAGACTCAGGTGAGAAGTCTAGTGATGCCTACCTTGATGTCAAGAGAAACTTACTGCATGTTTTATGCATTTGCTGAGTGGCAAGGTAAGTTTCTCTCTAGCCAATTAAGGGGAATTATAGCTTGTTAAACACTTGCTAAGTGTATAACTCACCGCTTTTGATTAGCAAATATGCCAATAAAGCTAGACATCAAGAATTCTTGACTCGGAAGTTAATGTGGGTAGCTGGTGACTTAAAGTCACCAGTTACTGCAAAGGACCTCCATATTGGACACTGAGAACCAACACAGAATCTTTGAATCTCTACAGTGTGGAAAGGAGCCATTCAGCCCATTGAGTCCAATCAGCCCATCGAGTCTGCACCAACACTCCCAACAGCACCCCACCCAGGAACAAAAACAGAAGTAGCTGGAAAATCTCAGCAGGCCTGGCAGCGTCTGTGAAGAAAAAATAAGAGTTAACGTTTCAGGTCCAGTGACCCTTCCTCAGAACTTCTGTTCACAAATGCTGCCAGACCTATTGAGCTTTTCCAGTACTTCTGCTTTTGTTCCTGATTTACAGCATCCCCAGTTCTTTTGGATATTATTTAGCACCCTACCCAGACCCAGCCCCCTACACTATCCCTGTAACTCCGTATTTATCATGGTTAATCCACCTAGCCTGCACATCCCTGGACACTATGGACAATTTAGCATGGCCAATCCACCTAAACTGCACATCTTTGACACTCTCCTTGGATACAAGCCACACACACCGCACATCCATGGACATTGAACTGACATGCAGCAGCCTCTAAGAGCTCTGATGACACATCTCCAATGAACTTATGGTGCACTTCTGCACTTCAACACTTTGCGCTGCACCTACGAATATCATTGTATTGCCACTGCAAGGACACTGTGCGCTCAGGGACAGACATTCAATTGATGGAGTGCCTCTCAGGGCTGTTCAGTTGTTACTATAGCACTTACTTACTTTGAAACTACCTGGATGCTGACAGCATCCTAACCTTACATTGCCATGCCTTGCATTTTTGTGTTTTGAACCCCTCAGCCAGAGATACCAGGCTCATATTTCTTCTGTATTTCAGTATTGTTTAGCGCAGACACAAAGGTAGGGAGCTTATTATGATTGCCAGCAAGCTACAGTCAAGTCAAGAAGCTAGCCTTTGTTCAGGGAGAGTCAGCACGGTGAGTCAAGGGTAGCCTCCAATAGCAGCCCTTGGGCTTGGACATGGTCACAATGTCACTCGGGGCAGTCTGATTCAAGATCTTCTTCTCAGAAGGGGTGAACACCCAAATGTTGGGCAGCTCATCACCTGACTTGATTCTTTCTGCCCAAATGGAGCCTATTTTCCTCCTGAAATCAGAAAAAAACAGGCATTAAGAGTAATGAAAGTGGGTAATACTGCTGTTACTTTTAGTAAAGATGGGGATGTGTCCCAATTGAGCAGGCAGCACAAAAAGGCATCCAGGGTTAGAGCTTTTGGACATTACGTTAGGTGGCAAGAATGGAAATGGTAGAGCACGAGACTTGGTGGGAAGTAGGTACAGGTACAGTAGCAGTCATAGAGTGAGTGTGAGGTATTGGAGAGAAGTTGTTGGTACTTAAGCTGCCAGAGTGAAAAAGGTCATTGATCTTCTTCCTACATTGCTGCATTCCTCTAGAAGGCTGAGACTCCAGTGGCCCAGGTGCCAACTTCAGACTGGACTGCCATAGTCTGGTCTTATGGCTGTCACTAGCCAACCCAGAGGAAGATGCCTGTGCAACACCCCATCCAGCAGGACCTCCAGGTCCCTGGCCAAAAAAGAGTGTATTAATTTTCCCTTGTCATGTCATCAAGGATGCCAGTCAATTCCAGGATTTTTGATAAGTGGCATGTTGTTCTGGCAACATTGCGTGGCAGGATGGGAGTAGAATTGGACAAAAGAGACTCCAGGGTGCAGGGTAATTATTTGATAAAGCAGCCTTGATAAAGACAAGATGGGAAAAGCCTCTCAGCCTTGTGGCAAAATATCCTCCAAAAACCTTGACACAACTCAAATGTAGGCAAAAACAAAGATTTGGCCAGTTATATTTAAACCTTTCACTTATCCTTTCCATCTTTGTTTTCGCTAACTGTAGCTGTTTTGACATTGAATTCACTTACTCTAATTTCCAATTACTTCTCAATTCTTGCTGTTAAATTTGCAATCTTTTGATCTAATTGTTAAAGACATACACATGTAACAGGCCAGTTCACTCAGATGATCATCTAAGTGCCTGCTTTCCCTTCGCTGTGAGGTTATCAATTCACAATGACCTCACTGAAAAAAATTATGAAGTCTAATTGTTTACAATCAATTATGAAGCTTAATTCATGGCAGGTGTTGTTCAATTGCATGTGTTAGTAAATGACAGCTCATTGTCTTCAGTCCTCACTACAAACTGAATTCCCTATCCTGCCAACTTCATCCCCTGACCTGGCCAATGTCTGAGACTGAACCAGACTGTTAACTGTAGTGTTCTATTTGATTCTAAACTGCCATTGTCCTCCCCAATTTCAAGACAGTATACATCCACTTCTGTAAAAGTGCCTATTTCAGCCCATCTGATGCTGAAATTCTCTTTCCTGGTTTTGTTGTCTCTAAACTCGACTGCGCTAATTATTTTCTGACTAGCCTCGCACCTTCCACCTTACAAAACTTCAGTTCATCATTCTGCTACCTGTATTCTAGTCCCTGTTCCCCAGCACCCTTGTATGCTCTGACATACATTATTGCTTGGTCCAGCATCACTTCAATTTTAAAATGATTATTCTTATGCTCAAGTTGTGTCCTGGCCTAACCTTTCCATATCTCTGTAATCTCTGTCAGCCCAATATCTGAGATCCCTAACTCTTGCAATTTTGGCTCTAGAATATCCCTGATTGTTACTTTCCCTTTGGGTATGACAATGCCTTCAACTATTTAAACCTTAATTTCTGATATTCTCTCCCCAAACCATTCACATGCTCTCTTTGCCCTTTTAAGATGTTCCTTAAAATCAATGCCTTTGGCCAAACTTTTGGTAATTTGTCCCAAAATCTCTTTGTATGATGCAGTGTCAAATCTTGTTTGATCATGCTCCTTTGAAATGCTTTTGTTAAAGATGTTATATTGTTGCCTGGCAACAATTGATACGATGTGAATTGCAGCTTGAGTATTTAACTGTTACAATGCAATTGGAGAATTCCCTCATTTTACGTGGATAAAGATTTATGAAAAATATTCTCAATATTTATTAAATGAGAAAGCCACAAAAGAAATATGCTTCAAATATATCTGACCAGAGCAAAGAGTTTCTTCCCAGTGATCAGTGAAGCTGTTCTTTTATAAATGTACAATTTCTTGTCTACATTTTGTGCAGATTTGTCGATGCTAAAGAATTAATAGAAAAGCATGCTGTGCAACAAAAGGTAATTTGTTGAGAAAGTGCTATTTATATTTGGAACTGTAGCACAATTTAAGACCTTGTACTTCTCACACAGATATTTAAGAGATTTCCATTATTCTGAATAGCAATTCAATGCCACTTGGGGCCTTTTGGATGGGAAAGGGTCGAACAATTTAGTTATGCAATTCTAAACTCTTGTAGCTAATGAATAATATGGAATTAAATTGGCCTGTTTTGATGAATAACCGATTAGCATTTTGAAAAGTGAAAGGCCATTAATCTGCTATTTATGTGTGTGGACTACAAATTTCCACATTTGGATGAAATGACCTATTACCATGTCACTGTCAGGCGCCAAGGATAAAATAAATTAATAACACTAAAAAACTAACTGTGTTGGGACCAATCAATCCAATTAGCATTTACTGCATGATTTTACATTAAATCATACTCTTTTTAAAATGAGAGTCCAAGTACCTATTTAAGCAAATTCATACTACTTCAAATTAGATTGATATTAATAAGTTAATTTGTGTAGAACAATCCATCAGCAAATCAAATCCATATTAAGCTTACATTTTCACTTTAGATCAAGTTAGGATTGACTGAATTGGTTTATGTAAGTGTCAAGTAAACCACAAAAGCTTATTGCAAACAATAGAGAACTGTAAAAAGAAAATTCAAAGCAGCACAGTCCCACTTTGAGTGTTAAATATCTTTATAGTATTTCACCATTAAAGGGAAATAAACTCTTCGACATTTGTGTTGGAAAATTAAAACTTTTAAACTGCAGCTTCAAAATTCAATTCCTCCTTGAAAATCATTGTGATTTGAAAAGAAAGTAAAATTTATTGTTACTAAAAACATGAAAAATACTTTCATTCCAAATTTAACTTTAATCATCATAAACCACATGGTTACCCTTTCCTCTTAACATGTATTTGTGTAGCGTCAACATCTAGAAACATAAATTTTTACTCCCAGCATTCATGATAATATTTATTTTGAAGGTTTTACAACCTAAAAGCACAAATTTATTTCAAAAACATCCACTTTATTAACATGGAATTAAAAAGTACAGATGTTAACTATTATTACAATACAGCTCCCTCACTAGGTACCATGAAGAAAAGCCATAGTAATTAGAATCAGTTAGTCAAAGAAGAATGCATGACTGATCAAGCCTGTTTGCATTAAATATCAAAAAGATCTGCAACTGGCCTAAATAGGAGTCCAATCACTGATAAATGTAGACTCATTATTGAAGTTGCAGAGATTGTGTATTAACCAAAATAAATATGCTCCAAGTTACTGAAGCTTACTTACTATAAAAGCTGAAGTTGTAAAAGCTTGTTCTTCCCTTCCTGTTGTGGGAATTGGAACTGTTAAATATGTTACCATTGTCAATGAACAAATGCATAGCTACATGTGGTTACATTAACCCTTTTGAAGGTAAGGCTTGTTTCAAGATTAAAATGTCGCTTGAATATCAATCTTGATATTACTTGATTTGTACTCAGCTGCTTTTATCTCCAAATGTCAAATGTCGGTTAGATTCAACATATGTGTCAGACTGTCTTTCTTTGTCTAAAAGCAGCTCAGTAGCTCAGCTACCTTACAGCACCAGGGTCCCAGGTTCAATCCCTGCCTCAGGTGACTGTCTGTGTGGAGTTTTCATGTTTTCCCTGTGTCTGCACCAGTTTCCTCCCACAGTCAAAGGTGTGCAGGTAAAGTGGATTAGCCATGGGAAATGTGGGATTACAGGAATACGGTACGGGGGTGAATCTGGGTGGGATGCTCTTCAGAGAGTTGGTATGGCCTGTTTCCACAATGTAGGGATTCTAAGAAGCTTTCCAAACTGTCTCTGCAATGTATGAAATCAATCATTTGCTTCAAGCTACAACAAAGAAACATGTCAAAATGTAACATAGTGTTGCCTATTAATTCATTGTCTACTGGAACAGTTGGCACCTGACAATACCTTGTCTGTTGTAAATATCTTCTGTCCTAATGGCAAGAAACGTCTCTATAATGCCTGGCAATCCAATGGAAGTATAAAACACTTGCCGTTCTTGCCTGGTTGGTTGATAAAGAGGTCTTTTGGATGAATTTGCCTTTGAAATGAACCATGGGTATAAGAAATTATAACAATCAGCTTTATTTTAACATTTAGATTGCCAGAAAAATACCTATTTTATCATTTGTCTTTCTATTATTGATTTGGCTCATAATATTGTGGATTGTTTCCATGTCACAATTTATCATAATGAAGATCTCAAATGTCAGGAAGGGTTGTGTCATTGTCATGTTCAAATCTATACATTGTCCAGAGAATCACTTATAATGGTCCCCCTTCCTGCTCCCATACCTAACACCATCTGATGTTTCCCAAGGATTTATTCTTGTCTCGTCCTATTTCTCATCTACATACTGCCCATTGGCAACATCTTTCCAAAGCACAGCGCTAATTTTCACATGTATTCTGACAATAGTCATCTTTACCTCAGCACCATCTGTGTCAGGTACTTCACAATGGCTAAATTGGTAAACTAACCATGTAACACAACCAGCAATGGATGTTATGAAATTTTGTCCAATTAAATACTGGAAGGCATTATTTTTGAGCCCTGTTCCCAGCTCCATTTCCTCTCCCTGGAAACATTCTGAGTTTAAACCATAACCTTGAAATCACATTTCATCCTGCGATGAGTTTCTAACCTCATATTGACTTTTTAGGACCTCCTATTTCCACCTTCACAACATTGACCAACATCAGCCTTTCTCACTTTGACTTTTACTGAAGTCCTCATTCAGACATTTACTACTTCCAGACTTGACTGTTCCAGCATGCTCCTGGTTGTTCTAACCTCCATAAACTTGAGGCTTCACAAAACCCTGTTTTTTGTTTGAAAATCCTATTCACCTATGCCCCTGGACCTTAAATCTGACATTGGCTTTCAGTCAAATAACACCCTGATTTTCAAGTTCTCATCTTTGTTTTTAAATCTCTCCATGGTCTCACATCTCCTTATCTCTGTAATTTCCTCCTGTCCCACAAGATTCTGAGATTATCAAATTCTAGCCTTTTGAGCATCTCTGATTTTCCTGTTTCCCTATTGGTGCCCAAGTCTTCATTTGCTGAGGTCTTCAGATCAGAAATGGGCACACTAAACCTGTTTGGCTCATTACATCACTTTCCTCCATTAAGACAGTTTGTAAAACCTACCTCTTTGATCAAAATGTTTGATGATATAGATTAATGTTGCACGTTATTTTATATGGCTTCTATGAAATATATTGAGGGCAAATATTCATTAAAGGTGCTAGGTTAATAAGTTGTTACTTGCTATTTATTGTAATTTATTAGGAATTTAAATGCAATATTAATCTGAAACAAAAATGCATGCCTTATCATTCCTCTCCATATTTTTTCACACAGTGTGTTCCTACTCACCCTTGAAGATCTTGATTTCCTGTTGGACTATAGCATTGTGATAGATTTTCTAAGCAAAGTCTCATTCTAAGAATTGATCCTTGACAACAACTGACTTCAAACATAATCAAGTCATTTGTTTTGCATTCCTAATGTTCGTTTTGCAGAAACATGCAAATTTAGAAATAACATTCAATCATTACACATCCAATTTACATTTCCAATTGATAGATTTTTTTTGTTCAGGAAGTGCGTTAAGGGATTTGAAATTGAGGTAGGCAAACAGTGTTAAGATATAAATTAACCAATTCTAATTGAATGATGGAACATGCTTGAGCATCTGAATTTCCTATCTGTGTTCTTGTGTTCCTAAAACATTGTCATCAGTTGCGTTTTCAATCATCATGCTTTGAGCAAGCCAAAACAAAAGTTCAGTTTTAGAGGATTAATGATTATTGCATCATAAAGCTTAATTTAACTATGGAAAGAGAAAAACTGTCATCGAGATTCAGAATAATTAACTAAGCCAACTTCATTGGGGAAAGAATTAATCTGACTCACATAAATAGGAATCAAAGATTAGCAGACAAAGCCTTAACTGAACAATGGGCTGCCTATAAAGGAAAAGTAATTAGAACAGAATAGCAAATTATTGTCACGTGTGTTTCAACAGAAAAATACAGTGAAAAGTTTCATAAATCATTATACCATGGCACCTGTATTAATGATGTCAGTCATAGATAAGAAGAGAAGTCAAAATTAAGGCAAAGTTTATCTCAGTTCAATTTCACTTCACGAAAACATACTAAAATGACAAACACTGGAATACCCGGAAGCCACCACCAAAGAAGACCTCCACACTGGGATAAGACCTCCAAATCGAGACCATCCTTCTGCGACAAGGCGACGGTTGTGCCAGGCCGAGACCTCCACACGGGGATGAAACTGCCAAACCCGGTATGCCCAGAAGCTACTGCTGAAGAAGACCTCAAAGCCGGTATGAGACCTCCACGCCGGGACAAGACCACCAAACTTGGAGACAGTCACACCAAGGCAAGACCGCCCCTCTGGAACGATGCTGGCACACCGAGTTGTCGCCAGGCCGTGACTGGCATGCCAGCCTGGAAGCCTCCTTGTTACTTGGCCTGGGCAGAGAGAAAGTGCCTTCTGCCGAAGGAGGTAAGATGATAAATGAAAACATTAAAAAAAACGCAGAGAAAGGGGAAAAATAGTTTTAAAAAAAAGCGGACACGGTAGATGAGTTCTGGGCTCCTGGGAGAAGGGGCCCACATGCTGTGCTGCTGCTCTGCTGCCATCTTGACAAACTCAATTTCAACTCGATTTTAAAGGAGAGATAGTTCAATTATGTTTAGAGGATATTCCCCCACAAAGGGGAAAATAGAACAAACAAATCTGGAGTTCCCTGGATGGCAAAAGATATAAGGATCAGGATGAAACTGAATAAGTATGCTCATGGCAGAAGCCAGGTGGGTGATACCAAGTAAACTATTAAAGGTTCAGAGGGGAATTGAAAGAAGCAAATGAGAGAAGAGAGAGTATAAGAGAAGACCGTTGTCTCACATAAAAGGGAATCAAAAGTTTACATAAAAAATAAAAGGGTTATAAGAAGAGGAGGTACCAAAAAGAGTATTCATGTGTAAAGACAGGAAGCATGACAGATGTATTAAGTGCACATTTTGCATCTGCCTTTACCAACAATAATTCCTAGGTCATGGTGAAAAATGGGGTACTTCAAACACTTGAGAGTTTAAATTGTGAGGAAGGTTTTAGATAGGCTGTCAGTATTTAAAATTGGTAAGGCCCCAAGATGCTTTCAAGAATATAAAAGGAAGAAACAGTGGAAATTAAGAAGGCACAGACAATAACTTTTCAATCTCCCTGAAACTCAGGGTGGTGCCAGAGACTGGTGAGTTACAAACTTTACACTCTTGTTCAAAAGCAAAAAGTATAAAATTAGGCTTAGCAAGTATAGACCGCTGACTTCATCTCAGAATGAGGAAACTTTTTAGTTTTGGGACATTGTTCATAGTCTATTGAGAAAATATGGGATAGTGAGGAGGATTGACAAAGGATTTACCAGGTTTACCAGGATGTTGCCACATCTGGAGGGTTTTAGTTAGGAGGACAGGCTGGATAAACTTGGGTTGTTTTCACTGGAAAGACGGAGGTTGTGAGGGCAGCCTCATAGAGGTCTACCAAATTATGAGAGGCATAGATAGAGTGGATAGTGAGAGGCTTTTTCCCAGTGTGGAAAGGTCAACTAGAAGAGGGCACAGGTTTAAGGTGAAAGGGGAAAAGTTTAGGGAAGAAGTATGAGGGTAATGGGTGCCTGGAATGCACTGACAGTGGAGGCGGTGGAAGCAGGCACATTAGCATCATATAAGGTGTATCTTGATAGACAAATGGACAGGAGGCAAACAGAGAGATAGATACCATGCATGGGCAATAAGTAGCAGATCTAAAAAAGGATTAGGAATTAGTGCAGGCTTGGTGGGCCGAAGGGCCAGTTCCCGTGTTGTATTGTATTAAGGGAAATTGTGGGCAACTCATGTTTAACTAACTTGCTTGAGCTTTTATGGTGAGGTAACAGAGAGAATTATGGACTTGCAATGACATTTGATAATGTGCTGAACAAAGGACATGTGAGCAAAGTTACAGCTCATGGAATAAAAGGGGAAGTAGCAACATAGATTTTAAAATGTGGCTGATTGACAGGAAACAAAATATAGTGGTAAAAATTGATTTTCTGACTGGAGGAAAGTTTATAGCAGACGTCCCCAGGCAGAGGTGTTCAGGTGAATGCTTTTCATGATAGTTATGAATGGCCAGGACCTAAGAGATTCAAAGCATCATGAACCAGGAGGAGGATCGGGAAGAATTTCAAAAAGACATAGACAGATGATAGAATGGCAACACAAGTGGTGGTAAGACAAACATAACCTATTGCAAAGAAGTATGAAGTGATTTATTTTAGTTAGAAGACCACAGAGAAAATATAAAATGATTACTACAGGTGGAATCTTATTAAGACCTGAGTGACATGGGCTGTGGCAAGAGATGTTGGGGAATCATGTGAGAGACAAAGCAAGGACTACCTCGACATTCAGAGCAAATCGTTGTATCTTTTATGAATCTGCTCTGCAGTGAGGTGAGTTTCTCACTAAGCAGCAGTGAGCTTCCAGTTTAGGGCTCATTAAACACCTTAATAGCATCACAACTTAACAATATTCAGCTTCCTATCTTACCAAATGCATTGAACATGCGAGGTGTTGAAATTTTTTGACATGGAGGTCAGAGCCGCTACCTGGACTACTTCATCTTGTCACCTGCTTTAAATGTCCTCCACGTTGATCAGCATCAAACAGTACCCCATGGCACAATCCATTGACCACCAGGCATATGCACCCACTGTCCCCTCTCACGACATGGATGCTGTGGAGCTGCTGGATTGCATACCAGTTATTACACTCCATAATTGACAGTAAATTGACATTCGCATTCAGAGACAATTGCAAGCTGTGAAATTACCACCAGCAAGGAGGATGGTTGTTCTGAGGCAGCAGTTAATATCATGTTTTGGGGAAATGCAGAGGCTATTGCAAGCTTGAATTGATCTGAAACTGAAAAATTTAATACAACCAACTAAACAAAGAATGGATTTCACTGACTGTCATGGAGTACTAAGTCCATTCTGTGTGTGTGTGTGTGTGTGTGTGTGTGTGTGTGTGTGTGTGTGTGTTTAAGAAGGTCTTCCACTCTCTGTATTGTGGAGAAGTAAGACTACGAGATGCTGGTTGCTGTAGCTTTGGTTTTGCTTTTGGCTAAAACTATTAGCTCGAGCCCTCCCTCAATTAATTATAGTGGTGCTGACATTCACTCCCTGAACAAAGAATCAGAAAATGTAGAAAATATCAAGAGATAAACAATGCCAGGTTAAACTAAACATGTGTTAAAGCAAAAATAAAAGTGGAAAATGTTGAAGAAACTCAGCAGGTCTGATAGCATTTGTGAAACAAGGCACAGTGATAATGGCTCAAGTCAAATATGACTCTCCTTCAGAACTGAAGAGCAGAGGAAAAGTGACAGATTTCATGTTGTGTAGAAAGGTGAGAAGGAGTAAATGGAACAGGGGTGAAGGTTGGGGAAATGTTAGAGGGAGAAGGAGATAATAGCTCAAAGATATCATGGAATCGAAAGCAAATGGAGTGCTGACGGTTTTAAACAAGCACAGAGAATTTTGGAGAAATTCAGCAGGTGTGGTAGCGTCTGTGGAGAGAGAAACAGCATTAACATTTTGAGTTCTACATCACTCTCCTTCAGAACCTCCTCAGGAATGGCCATGCTGGTAACAGACTGGGGCTAGTCCTCAGTCCAGTCAAGGGGCTGGGGTGGGTGGGGTGGGGCAGATGCAGTCATTGTGTTTCACTGTCTTCCCTTGCGTACACACACAGGACCATTGACTTGCACATACGTAGAACTCAGAACTTCATGGCATCATCCAGCCAGATTTCACTCCCTCCATTTTCAACTTGTCTGTGACCACAAGCAACAATTTCTAACAATGTGTACCCATTATCCTGGGAGCTGCCATTATGCTTACATTCTGCACAGTTCCAAGCTTCCTTCAATATTTGCTTCCTATCATTATCTCCAAGGTTGTCTTGTGATAACAAGGGATACACCAGAAGACAGGGTTAATGATTGCAGTGCACAACTCTCAGACTAATGCCAAACAATGCTACAATATTGCCCATGCATCCACTAGGGATATCATTGAACAGCCAATTGGTCTTTAGAAGAGAGAAGAGTATGAACTTATGATTTGGGAACATGAGTGGGTCCATTAGCTGCTCTAGTCTGCTCTACTATTTACTAAGATCATGGCTGATCTGATCACTACATATTCCCAGCTATACAAAATAACCTTTCACCCCTTGACTAACCAGGAATATATTCACCTCAGCCTTAAAAATCACCAAAGAATCCACTTCCACCATCCATTCATTCAGAATGTCAAAGACTCACAACAGCCAGTGAGAAAAGAATTTTCTGTCTTCTCTCTGTCTAAAATGGGTGACTGCTCATTTTTGTACTTTGACTCCTAGTTTCAGAATCTTCCACAAGGGGAAACATCCTTTAAGGTTCTTGCAAAGATTTGTAGCTCGGGTTGTGGGTGAGGTTGTTGACTTGCTCACTGAGCTGGCTGGTTATAGACATTTTGTCACATGCTAGGTAACATCATCAGTGCGGACTCCACTGAAGCGATGTTGATCTACTCCACTTAGTATTTATATGATCTGGTCTTTTGAGGTGTTTTGTGTCATTTCCAGTTCTCTTTTGCAAGGGATTGTATATGATGTCAAATTTCACATGTTTATTGATTGCATTATGGGTGGAAAACTGGGCCTCTAGGAATTCCAATGCATGTCTGTGGTTGGCTTGAGCTAGGATGGTCATGTCGCCTCAGTTAAATTGATGGCCTTTGTTGTTTGAGTGCACTGAAATAAGGGAAAGTTCGTTGTGTTGTTTTGCTGCTAGCTGGTGTTCGTGCATCCTAATGGCTAGTTTCCTTCCTGTTGGCCAATGTAATGTTTTTGGCAGTCCTTGCATGGTATTGTGCACACTACATTGGTCCTGCATGTCTTGGGTATGGGGTCTTTGGCCCTTGTATGTGTTTGTTTTAGTGTGGCTGTGTGTTTGTGTGCTGTCCTGATTCCCAGTGGTCGTAGGAGTCTCATTGTCAGTTCCAATATGTTCTTGACATACCGTAGTGTGGCCAGTGTATTAGGTTGTATTGTGTCCTCTTGGTGTTGTCTATCTAGTAGACATCTGTGGATGAAGTTGGCAGGGTATCCATTGATAGCGAAGACCTTATTTGGGTGCTTTTCCTCCTTCTTGTGAAGTTCCGGTGTGTTGCAGTGGGTTGTGGCCCATTTGAATAGTGTCCTTAAACAGCTTTGTTTGTGTACAATGGGGTGATTGCTGTGGAAATTGAGAATTTGGTCAGTGTGGGTTGCATCCCTGTATCCTGTGGTTGGGAATTTCCCGTTCATCATTCGTTTTACCCTGATGTCGCGGGTAGTGCTCAGTCGGTTGGTGAAGGTTTCCCTTATTGCACTTATTGCAGGACTTATTGCAGAGGCTGTCATGCAAAGATTGGAATATACAACCCTTCCCTGCAAACAGCCAAAACTGTGGATACGATACGTGGACAACACATTTGTCATCATTAAACACACTGAGTTAGAAGAGACATACCACCTCATCAACAACGTATTCACCAGGATCAAATTCACAAGAGAAGAGCAAAACAGCAATCAACTTCCATTCCTAGACATCAGGGTAGAACGAATGACCAATGGGGAGCTCCAAACCACGGTATACAGGGAGGCAACCCACACTGACCAAATCCTCAATTTCCATAGCAATCACCCCATTGTCCACAAACAAAGCTGTGTAAGGACACTATTCAAACGGGTTGCAACCCACTGCAACACACCGGAACTTCACAAGATGGAGGAAAAGCACCTATATAAGGTCTTCGCTATCAATGGATACCCCACCTACTTCATCCACAAATGTCTACTAGATAGACAACACCAAGAGGACACAGTACAACCTGATACACTGGCCACACTACTGTATGTCAATAACATAATGGAACCGACAATGAGAGTCCTACAACCACTAGGAATCAGGACAGCCACAGACACACAGCTACACTATGACAAACACATACAAGGACCAAAGACTCCATACCCACGACATGCAGGACCAATGTAGTGTACAGAATACAATGCAAGGACTGCCAAAAACATTACATTGGCCAACAGGAAGGAAACCAGCCATCAGGACTCACGAACACCAGCTAGCAGCAAAACAACAAAACAAAATTTCCCTTATTTCAGTACACCCAGTCAATGAAGGCCATCAATTTAACTGGGATGACGTGACCATCCTAGTTCAAGGCAACCACAGACATGCACTGGAATTCCTAGAGGCCCAGTTCTCCACCAATAACGCAATCAATGAACATGTGGAATTAGACCCCATATACATTCCCTTGCAAAAAAAAACCAGAAATGACACAAAACACCTCAACAGACTGGATCGTATAAATACTAAGCGGAGTAGAACATCGCTTCATTGGAGTCCACACTGAAGATGTTACCTAGCATGGTGATGAAACCTCTGATCTATAACCAGTCAGCTCAGCGAGCAAGTCAACAACCTCAGGAAACACCCTTTCCAGATATACACTTCAAGCCTACTCAGGCTTTTATATGTTGAATCAAGACAGACCGTATTCTTGTAAACTCCAGCAAATATAAGTCAATTTGTCCAAGTTTTCCACGGAAGAAAACCCATACATTTCAAGTATTAACCTAATAAAACTTCTCTGACCTGAATGCAATGCGTTGATCTCCTTTATTAAGTAAGCAAATCAATCATGTACATAGTACTCCAGTGGACAGTGACCATAATATGATACAATTCAACCTGCTGTTTGCAAGTCAGAAGCTGGAAACAGATGCAACAGTGTTTCTATTGAGTAAAGATAACTACAAAGACATGAGAGAGGAGCTGTCCAGAGTTTATTGGAAGGGGAGCCTAGCAGGGAAGTTGGTACAGCAGCAACGGTAAGGGTTTCCGGGGGTAATTTGGGAAGCACAGCAGAAATCCATCCCAAGGAAGAAGAAACATACTAAGGGGAAGATGAAGCAACCATGGCTGACAAGAGAAGTCAGGGACAGTGTAAAAGCAAAAGAAAAAGTATATGAAGATAAGAAACAATGCGAGCCAAGGGAATTTGAGTCTAAAATTTGGCTTAATGGCAGGAATCAGAGAATGGGGGTCAAAGGTAGTTTCCATGACCGGAAGCTTGTGTCCTGATGCGTACAACAGGGTTTGATGCTGGGTCTCTTATTGTTTCTTTTGTACATTAATAATGTGGACATGAATGTACGAGAATGGTCAGTAAATTCACAAATGAAAAGGCAAGACCTTCTTCATGTTAATGTGCCCAGCAGATTTTCTCTACCACAAAATGCACTGTATAGCAAAACCTAAAAGGAGATTGGTGGCAGCAAATTTACCTTATGGGGACCGAGCGTCAAACCAGCCAGAAATCAAAATGACGTGAGATTATCCACCTCTGAAATCCCCAAATCACAGAGAAAAAGATCATTTATGGGGTTGATCATTTAGGGAAAAGCTGCCCCCACAAATTGAATGGAAAGAGACTCTTTTCCAATCACAGGCTCGCGCTTTACCTTGTTTGTTGCCAATAGCTTTGGATGTAAGCCTAAAATGACAAATAGAGAACCAGCCCATCATTGGAGGAACAGCAAGACAAGTAAGTGCCAACTGTGAAGGAGTCTCCATGAGAGGTGGAGAAAGGGGAGGAACAGGGGGCCAGAGTAAGAAAGTGGGAACCAGACACCAAGAGGGGCAGAGCTGAAGAGTGGGATGCCAGGAATGGGATACAGAGAGTGGGAGCAAAAGGCTAGGGTTGGAATCCAAACCGCCATTTAACTGAGGCAAGAAGAGGAAGCCAGGAACACCATATTGCCTTCTGTCTTCTCATCAGCTCTTAAGGGTGGTGGTGTTGGGCAGGAAGAGTAAGGATACAAAGTGACTGGAGAGAGACAAAGATGCCTTAAGGACAATGAGAGGAGATGTGATGGGCTCAAGGAAATAGTGGGGAATAAGGGAAGCTATAGGAAAGGTAGTAGGAAATAGCGTCTTCAAAGGAAATGAGGGAAAATGGCGGTAAGGATGATAGGAGAGAAAGAAAAGTTGCAATGACAGGGAAGAGAGACAAATGCTGCAAAGGGGATAACGAGAGGGGGCGCAAAGAAGAGAGAACAGTTTCATATCTGTCAGAACGGGAATACTTAGCTAACTAGGAGCTGAGAGAAATTTAAATCACTAAGTTAATGAATTACTTTCAAATAAGTGTGGAATTTGTAGCTTAATGTTGTATATATCCTGGAACAACTTTGTCGGGGACCTGCAATTGAGGCTATTGTAATGAGCACTATGTCAATTGTTAAATGTAAATCTAATATTGAGCTCAGTAAACATGATAGTGATTGTCTGATTAAAATATTCCAGTATTCTAACAGCAATGCATTAGCTATGATCCCACTAATCTGGAAGGTATGTTTAGGAGGATTGTTCTTTATATTAGAAGTGTGTGCCTTTTGTTGCAAATCACTGTCTGTTATTTTGCATCAAGTTGAACACTATGGTGTCTAGGAAATTCATGCCTTGCTTGTGTGCTGTTGTTTTAAATTTAATTAAGAGTTGATAATTATTGACAATATTAATGAATTCTTCTAATTCTGCTTCTGTGTGAGTTCAAATGTCTAATACATCAACACAAATACAAACAGTAATGTTACAATGTGACTGCATCACATATGAAATTAGTGAGAATGAAAGTAATCCCTGAAAACCTAAAACAAACCCCAAAATTTAAAAAATAGCCTCTTGAAAAAAGGTATCATCTTGTGCTCTGCAGCTAGCTCACACAAATTTGTGCCTGTAATAGTTGCCTAAAAATTTAGTTTAGCCACAGCATTACAGCAATGTGAACTTGTCCATTTTGGCAGGAGAAAATAGGAAAGCAGCATACTATTTAAATAGAAAGATTGTAGTGGTGGCCCGTTACATGATTACATAAAGTTAGAATGCAGGTACAGCAAGTGATTGGAAAACAAATGCAATTTTTTTATTCCAAAGAAATAGAATATAAAAGAAGGGAAGTTTTTCATAGAAAATAGGAGCCTTTTGGCCCTTCAAGCCTGGTCCCCCTTTCATTATGATCATGGCTGATCATCCAACTCAATAACCCATTCCTGCTTTTCTCCCGTTTCCTTTGATCCCTTTAGCGCCAACTGTTATATCCAACTCCTTCTTGAAATCGTGCACTATTTTAACCTTGACTGCTTTCTGTGGCAGTCCAACAGGCTCACTACTGTCTGCATGAAGAGGTTTCTCCTTATCTCAGCCCTAAATGATTTTCTTAAATCCTTGAACTGCGATATCTGGATCTGAACATCACCATTGGTCAGATTTCATCTGGGATAGTTCTGGTGTCCTTATTTGAAAAATAATATTACTTCCTTTGGAAGCAGTTCAGAAGAGTTTCACTGGACACATCCCTGAGATGAAGGGTACATCTTATGAAGAAAGGTCGACCAGGTTAGGCCTATATTTTTTGGAGTTTAGAAGAATGGGAAGTGATCTGATTTAAACAAGATTGTGAGAGGAATGAATAGGACAGATACCTGTTAGATGTTTCCTCTTGTGGGAAGCATGAAAATAAGTGACATAGTTTAAGAATAAGACTTCTATATTGAAGACAGGCTGGAAAATTTCTTTTCTCTCAGTGGGTCATTTGATTGTAGAATTCTCTTCTCTCGAAGAATGTGGAGGTTGGGTTTTATAAATTCATTCATGACAGAATTAGATCATTGACAAACAAGGAATCAAAGTTTTTGGAATGCAGAAGGAAAATGGGACTGAGGGAATAACCAGATCAGCCAGAATCAAACAGAATGGTGGAGGAGTCTTCAAGAGCCAAATGGCCTACTCCAGCTTAAAAATCCCAGGTTCCTTCAAAATATGTTTCAATGATGTGGCTATCATCATTGATTGGCTGCTAATGCATGCAAAGTGTGAGTTGTGAAGGTTTTAAATGTGTTAAGTGTAATGAGTGAGATGAAGCATATGAAGAATTTTAGGATTGAACACTGGTTGAAAGATACAGTTGGCAGGTGGGTAATGGAGTAAAGAATGAATTGAGCAGTGGATTATGTTAGTGTTAGGATGTACTGTATCAAGATAAATTCACTAACCTTGACAATTTATGTCAGATCTTTAAATCTTTTCCTCCACTGTATCAATGTTTTGTGTCAAGATTCCTGACACTATATCTGCACTTACTTCTTCTTCTTGGCTTCTGGAACAAAAGTATGGAGGGCCTCCTGCGCCCTGTATGGATCCAGATCTCTTTCCACCTCTTCTTCCAAGACCTCCAGTGCAGTGTATGAGAAGCTTTGCACATGCTGTCTCACATGAGCAGTCCATCTTCAAGGAGATGTAGTCCAGATACACTTTCAAGCACAAATCACATCGGTTTGAGAGAGGAAGCTGCCTTTAAGTAGCCCTAGGCTTATGCAATATTTCTCCAGGAAGTCAATGGAAGCACAGACAGTGCTAGTTGAATGCAGCAATCAGTTAAGACAGCAGCCATGATAAATTTAATTGCAACTTTTTTTCATGGTTAACTATTTGAAACAATTATGGTGGTAAAGTTGACCAGTGTTGTGGCAGTTACCTGTTTTTGACTATCTCCACAGCGCACTTGAGAAACATCTTTTAATCATTCAAGTGATGTAGGCATTACTGGCTAGGCCAGCATTTATCGTTCAACACTAATTGCCCAGAGGGCAGTTAACAGTCAACCACTGTGTTGTGGGTCTGAAGTCATATGTAGGCCAGAGCAGATAAAGCATGCAGTGTCATCCCCTAAAAAATATTGATGAGCCAGATGTGCTTTTTCTGATAATCAACATAGTTTCATAGTCACCATTAGATTCATAGTTCCAGACTTTTTTAAGCAAATTCAAATTCCACCATCTGCCAAGATGGGGTTCAAACCCAGGGACCCAACCATTACCTGGGTGTCTGCACTTACAGCCTAGCAATTACACTATTAAGCTGTCATCTACCTACTGTATCCATTAACAGGATTGGGGTGTCTCTGGCTAGGCAGCATTTATTGCCCATCCCTAATTGTCCAGCAGGCAGTTCAGAGTTAACCACATAGCTGTGGGTCTGGAGTCACATTTAGGCCAGACCAGGTAAGGATGGCGGTTTCCTTCCCTAAAGGACATTAGTGAACCAGATGGGTTTTTCCAACAATCGACAATGGATTCATGGTCATCATTAGATTCTTAATTCCAGGTATTTATTGAATTCAAATTCCACCATCTGCCATGGAGGGGCAGGTCCTCAGAATGTTAGCATAAACAAGACCGAAAGGCCTGTTCCTGTAAATTTGTTGAGCGAATCTTACAGGAATCTGAGCAAAACATGCTATGGTGAGATTGATGGCCTATTTGGATGGCAAGTCCAGTGAGACCTATCACAACATCAAGAGAATCTTGCAACATTTTATATGCTTTTGACAGTGTCAACCTTCTCATGAGGCAGCAGTGACGTGCCAATTAAGGAAGATTATAACTTATTAAGACCCTTATTAACACAACAACGCACCTAATTAATATTCAGTTTCTTATCTTACCATATGCACCAATCAAGTTAGACATCAAGAAATGTTGACTTGGAAATCCAAATAGGTACTCGTGATTTCAGTTCACTGCTTGTTCTGGAGGACTTTGACATTGGTTAGGACCAAACAGCATCTCAGGGCATGATCCATGGGCACCAGCAGCACATACACCTCTTCCACGAACATTGGCATCCACCATTTGCCAATCCCTCAAGGTCATCATGGCACCTCTCTGATCCACTTGCAGGTTGCTTACAAAGCACACACTTGCAGTGCAGGGTGCACTGGCAACTAGCGTTGAAAGACTGCAGCAGGGAGATTTTGCGAGCAGGATTGGCATGAAGTTTATGGATTGAGTCAGTTTGCATTTCAGGGTTGTGTGCTTGCATTCTTAGCACCTCTCGCTTAGCTCCTACCTCCATTCTCACACCCAGGTCCTCAAATCCAGGTCCTCAGAATGTTATCTGGGACTCTGGATTAACAGTCCAATGATAACACCACTAGGCCATCGCCTCCCCCTATCTCCTGTGGAGAATTTTCTCCCCATCTCCTGTGAAGAATTTCCCCATAACTTGGGTTACTGAGCTGCAGTTGGCTAGCAGTATTGTAAATACATTGAGAAAGGTAGGAAATTCATAATGTATTGAATACAATATGTTGCAGTAAAAGAAGCTACTATTGTAGTACGCGAGGTATGTAGCAGCTAGCACAATCTGATTGAAAGACAGCAGACTTTTCTAACATCAAAGCTCACCAAAAGTCGTTCTGATACCATGACAACGCTGTGATCAACAGGCTTTTCTGTTTTCCTTTCTGTTGAGAAGACAACGCTGAGGAACAACCTAATAATAGTCTTAAAAATTATGAAAGGCTGTAATAGCATAGACAAAACAATAGTGTTTTCACAGAAATGAAGGAGCAAAGCTAGAAGCCATGGATAGAAGATAGTCTTCAAGAAATCAAATAGAGACTTCAGGAAAAATGTCTTTACCCTGAGGGTGGTAAGAATGTGGGATTATAACACAATGTGTATTTGAGACAAACAGTAGCGATGCATTTAGACCATAAGACTGTAAAACATAGCAGCAGGAGTAGGGCATTCAGCCCATCAAGTCTGTTCTGATGTAAAGTGAGATCATGGCTGATCTAATTATCCACAAATCCACCTTCCTGCCGATTCCCCATAATCTTTGATTATCTCACTGATTAAAGATCGAATTCAGCTTTGAATATACTTAATGACCTAGCCTTGACAGTCCTCTGTACTAAAGAATTCACAGATTGATTACGCTCAGTGAGAAGAAATTCTCCTCATCTCAATCTTAAATGGCAATCCTTTACTCTGATATTACGCTCTATAGTTCTAGGTCCCCCGACAAGGGGAAACAAACTCTGCATCTGCTCTGTCAAGTACACTAAGAATTGTACATATTTTAATAAGTTTTCCCCAATTTTTTTTTCTAAACTCCAAGTAAGGCCCCACCTAGTCAACTTCTCATAAGAAAATCCCTCCATAGCCATGAGCAATGGAGTATGAGCATTCAAAGGAGTAGGGAATAAAGGATTATGCTGATAGAGTTAGATGAGGAACAGCAGGGAGAAATTCAAAAGGAGCATAAACAAGACCGAAAGGCCTGCTCCTATAAATTTGCTAAGTGAATCTTATAAGAATCTGAGCAAAACGTGCTATGGTGAGATTGATGGCCTATTTGGATGGCAAGTCCAGTGAGACCTATCACAACATTAAGAGAATCTTGCACCATTTTATATGCTTTTGACAGTGTCAACCTTCTCATGAGGCAGCAGTGACCTGCCAATTAAGGAAGATTATAACTTATTAAAACTCTTATTAACACAACAACGCATCTAATTAATATTCAGTTTCTTATCTTACCAAATGCACCAAACAAGTTAGTCATCAAGAAATCTTGACTTGGAAATCCAAATAGGTACCTCGTGATTTCAGTTCACTGCTTGTTCTGGAGGACTTCAACATTGGTTAGGACCAAACAGCATCTCAGGGCATGATCCATGGGCACCGGCAGCACACACACCTCTTCCACGAATATTGGCATCCACCATTTGCCAATCCCTCAAGGTCATCATGGCACCTCTCTGGTCCATTTGCAGGCTGCTTACGAAGCACACACTTGCAGTGCAGGGTGCACTGCAACTAGCATTGAAAGACTGCAGCAGGGAGATTTTGCAAGCAGGATTGGCATGAAGTTTATGGATTGAGTCAGTTTGCATTTCAGGGTTGTGTGCTTGCATTCTTAGCACCGCTCGCTTAGTGCCTACCTCCATTCTCACACAATCCATGCCCTGTCTTGCTTTGCCATGTCTGTTGGTTCATTGGCACTTTAGCCAGAGCCAAAGCCAATCAGTACTGTTGTATTTATGAGCCCTTTTCTGCACATCCACAGACTGGATTCTTGTCTTGCTTATCAATAGGCATGTGTCTGGGGGAGGGGACAGACATGTTTGTCTATGGCACATCAGAACCCAGTTTAACAGCAACCCGCACAGCAAACACACTGTATCTTTATTCAACTGAATGGCTATCAGCTGGGTGGGGCTAGTCCTCAGTTTCACCAATGCCAAGGAGGGAGCGCTATCAGTCAGATACGTACCATCAGTTGCAGGCACAGTCTGCACACAGTGCAGGCTATGGTCAGTCGTCCGCTTGACACAGTCATGGTCAGGGAATATGTCAGACTGCAATCCAGGGAATGGGCAAGCAACATCATTCAGGGGAACCAAGTCACATCAATCAGGCAGCTACAAACACCACAGTCAGGGTCTAGTCAGTCATGTCTAGGTTCTGATCGTCAAAGTCAGTCAGAGGTCTTGGGTAAAGACAATCCTGGGGGACCGTCTGTCGATCAGTAAGGAGACTGTGCAGGAGGACAGTTGGGGAAGTGGGGGGGGATCACTACCAAAAGGGATGTGGGGATGTCAAGGTGGTGGAAGAAAGCAGAGGCATTTGTAGAGGCGGGAACAAGATCATGATGGATGTGAACTCAAAGTGTATGAGGGAGTACCATCATCGGGCAGCATGGTAATGACCACTACCGTGGCCTCCACGGGAGAATTGTAAGTGTAAATACATGAAGTGTGTGTTTGCAAACTCCAGCTACATTTCATTCACACATATGCAATGCATGCAGAATGAATTGTGCTTATGCATCAAATGTTAGTCAAAGGCAGATTGTCTGATTCCATTGGTGCTAGCTAAGCTAACATTGTCATCTCAGTGATGAAGATTTTAGCAGCATTCTCTGAAAGGGAGGCAAAAGCTGGACAAAAGCACCCCGTCATTTGTGGGATTTTGAAGGGAGCTGTGGAACAAGGGATACATCACTGCATCATAAGTCATGTAACTGTGACAAATGGACTCTAATGAATACAATAGAAAGTGGAATGGTTTACGTGAGTCTGGAATGGGAAGGGGGTCAGAGAGCAGCAGGCACACTCTTTATTTGTTGCTCACTCTGCCAGTGTAGCACCTTCATCAAGTTGATGCATACGGTGCAATCTCAGATGTGGTGGAACAGACGGTGCAGTACTGCAGTCTGAGTGCAGGAGTCAGGGGTCAGGGAGAGGTCTCCATTAGAGTACAGACAGACTGTGCTGCACTCTGTACAGTTGGAGCTGATTTGAGAGATATTAGGAGCCAAGGAATGTGAGCAGTCTTCCGAGAAAACAGGTAAAGACATTGACCTGTGAGAAGTGCACCATGAGAAGACAGAAATCAGCCCTACAAGTCAGATCGGATCTGATTGATGCCCAGTTCCAGTAGATGAGATAACAAGGTGTAGAGCTGGATGAACATAGCAGGCCAAGCAGCATCAGAGGAGCAGGAAGGCTGACGTTTCAGGCCTAGACCCTTCTTCAGAAATGGGGGAGGG